>NC_046665.1:15399409-15411224 GCF_010883055.1 Belonocnema kinseyi | reverse complement strand
TATACAGAATTTTCCTTTTATAACAGCCGCAATTCCCTTTTAAGGTCCCAGATAACAATATGTCGGCACTAAGCCTGCATGTTGCGTGCACGATATGCAGAATGATCGACACGTAGTGATGGCAAAAATCCTAACTTATGTAACCTCATATGCGTCATACATGCGGCGAACGTCGTCTCCGCCCGCGCATGTCGGCTAGCTGCCCTCACAATGTAACCAACAACCCTTTTGAAAGATATTGTGCTAATATTTTTAGCAGGTACCATATGTTCTTTTTAATATTTCAATCATTTTTGTGACAGGCACCAGGCCGCAAGTTTTGTTCCATTTAGTTACAGCCAGATAAATAAAAGAATTTTTATCCAATTGTTGAGGTAATTTCATATATCTTCTAATTTTTTCCAATTCTAGAGATAGCAGTTCAAATTTTAGTAAACATTTTTTTCGATTAGTAGGAATTTAACAATCAATAATTCAATTATAAAAAAAAGCCAGTATTAGCTAAGCATTCTAAGAGGGAAAGGCTGCTTAAGGTAGTGGCTTATTGTTGTAGTTGTTGTATATTCGCAATACAAAAATATTCTCACCAGGAGGGGGGTCAAGAATGTGCATATTATGCTTGCATAATAATTGATCGGCCCCTTTCATTCAGAAACTATTTTTTCAAACTTGACAGCATGTGATACTTAAAAAAATTATCGCTTTACCAGTTTTAGGTTCCTCCGTCTTTTTCCCTAGAATAATCAATATTTTGTCTTAAAATGTTGGGACATGATAGCGAACACGCTAACGGACCTCCACGCATACTTTTCTTGTAGGTCAATTTAAAAAAAAAAATATTTCGCTAAATTTGATTACTTTTCGTGTCGCTTAGGAATTAGTATCGATTTTATCAGTGTTAGATTCCTTCGGCTTTTTTCCTACAATAATAAATATTTTGTCTTCAAAATATGGGGAATGATAGCGAACATGCTAACGAACGTCCTTGCACACTTTTTTTGTGGGTTAATTCAAAAAATTATAATTTTGCTAAATTTGATGTGTGTTTGTATTTTGAGTTTATGTGTGTTAACATTCTCTCCAATAATTGTACCCGGTTGACCACACGGCGAAGTAGTACATGCCCTTAATATATGATAGGCTTCATGACATTATTTTATACGAATTAATTACCATTATTAAATTGGAAAAATTGAAATATTACCTTCATAATAAAAGTGTTTCTAACCTCCAATTCTTCTGTGTGGAAAAAAAAACTTTCCAAAGTTTATCATATATATTTTCAAATTCTATACAAATAATTTATGAGAATTATTAATGTTTGACTTTAGAAATTATTGCAATAATTACAATGTAGTGACAATCTGATTCAGAATCGAAAAATCTTTCTTTGTTCATTTTATATTAAGGTCATGTGACGAGAGGGTCAAGCAATTTTCAATGTTGTCAATAGGCTAGTTATGAGGTTCATATTCATCAAAATGGGACAAAACAACCAAAATCGCTCACAAAGATTATGCAAAAATAATGCAGAAACTAATGTTTGCACTTGAAATGCAAATAAACAAATATGGTTTGACATACGTATCAGCTGTGGCAACCCTGGCGGACCGAAAGAACCGAATGGAGCCTCTACAAAGTACCCGTAGAGACCCCATTCGGTTCCTTTTTAAAAAACTAAACAAAACAGCAAAATCAACTTTTAAATTGTAGAAATTCGAATTCTACGTTAAAATTCCCTATAGAAGGTCACGGAATAATCGAAAAAGTTTTTTTTGCAACGGTAAAAAGTTAAAAAAATATAAGACGTATAACGCCTGTTCTCTGCTACATTTCAAACGCATCATCTGTAAGTAGCAGTCTAATGACGTTATAGATCTCGTATATTTTTGAAACTTGTTACCGCTGCAAAAAAAAGTTTTGCGATTACTTCGTGAATTTCCAATAGAAAGTTTAACGTAGAATCCGAATTTTAACAGTTTAAAAGTTGATCTTGCTGTTTTTTTTTAGTTTTTCAAAAAGGAACCGAGTGGGGACCCAATGGGGTCTTTACGGGTACTTTGTAGAGGTTCCATTCGGTTTCTTCGGTCTGCCAGGGAAAGCAGCACTATCGCAACGAGTAGACAACTTCAAACTTCTACGGGTCTGTGGGTAATATAGATTGCATGATTGCCGACAGAGAAGGTTATATGTGAAATTTCTGCTGTAAAACCTAAATGCGTCCGTCGATAATCATTATTTAATTACGTGGTCAATGTTACGATGGAGCAGCAAACATGAGCGGAATTCAAAATGGACTTCAAGAAAAGATAAAAGAAAATCAGCCTCTTGCATTCTACGTTCACTGCATAAATCATTGCGTTAATTAAAGTGATTCAAGATTCGGTACGAGGAATATCATTGATGAGCAGCTGTCACCAGTGGGTATTCCTGGATGATTGAAGTAGATCGAAATCTGATGTCTCTGCAACGGCTGGTGGACTGCGTGAGCAATTTTTAGAAGTTGAAACTTATTTAGGACTGTTGTTCTGTAGAAGCATTCTTGGTTGCGCAGAACAGTAGGCTTTAGCGATAGAAACACCTACCCAGACAGTGAGCGGGTCTATTGCTTATGCAAATGAAACCGGGCTTTTTTTGCAGAGTCTTTGGAATGAAGAATCTTTGTACAAATTGTGGACATAAATGGAAGAAGCTAAAGCAAATTTTCTACTAGCAGGCATTGCAGTACCCCTACCAAGAAAACCTCCAGCAACATATGAGCACAAGCAGAATGCTGCTTTGCCAGTGATACTCTCAGCAAAAGAAACTATGCGGAGAATTGTCTATGAGGTAATAGACCAGGTAATAGCACAGATAAGAGAAAGCTTTACACAAATTGACATATGAAAGCTCAGCTTGTTGCAAATTTTATTTTTGCAAGACAGCAAAATATGGTTGCATAACGAAGAAACGGGGCAACTGTTGCAAGAGTATTGTTTTGAGGCAGATACTTTGCAGCTAGATATGAAAATGCTGGAAAGAACACAATCATGAAAAGTTAAATTTCTGAAAGACATTGTTGGTTGCTACTTCCAGATGACAGCAGAAACATGAAAACTATTTCCAGAGGCATGGAAGCTTTTGAAATTATTAATGGTAGTACCTACTTCAGCAGCTACAGCTGAAAGGTCATTTTCAATCTCGAAAAGATGGAAATCTTTTTTGAGAACTACTATGAAGCAATCCCGCCTCAATCATTTGGGCATTCTTCATACCTATAAAGAATTGCTAAAGAATTTGAATTTTGCCAACTTCGCAAAGAATTTGCCGCTTCTGCTCCGACATGTACTGCTACTTACACGAGGCAAAGTGACACTTAGGGGCCGAGTATCACATACTATTTTTTGTTACACCAGTCAGTCATAAGTGCAAATAGGTTGCATAGAGTCCTAATGTAAAAACCCGAGTGGGTCCAGAGACAGAGTCCCGTAATCTGCGTTGGGTAAGAAGTCGATACTAAAATAACCTAAGCACCTTATTACTCTGATATAAAGAATTTTTGAAATATCGAATTTTTTTATCTCTCAACCCAAAAAATCGTTTTTTTTTCAAATTTTTCATAAATTGTCCAATTCTTTAACTAAAAAATTGCACCATAAGAAAAAACAGTGCAATATGGTTTACTTTGAAGTCCATGTTCTATGATTGAAAATGCAGTTTTTTTTATTAATTTCATTGCAACAAGTTTTTAAACGATTAGTATTATTTCAAAATGGGCATCTGCAAATCAACTAATTTTTGTTGTTGTGATATTTCATTGTAGTATCCAGAAAATTCTCTTAAAAATCAAGTGTGTCTCTTTATTTTCAGTTGTTTCATTTTTCACTTGTTCCGATTCTCACATTTTTCTCGTCACTCAACGTTCAATTACTAAGCTGTTTTTGGAAAGACATTGAAATTTTGACGTACGTATCCATTGGATTTTTGTGTTTTCCCGGCTTTCATTATTTACGACTCTTGAGCCGTCGGAATTTCATTTTTTATGATATAATGAACGTTTCATCAAGAAAGAGATTTTTTCTATTTCAAAGCATCTATTCGAATGCATTTGTTGAGCAGAATTGTTAAAAAAATGAAAAATATTATCGAACGTCAGTTTCTTCCGTCAGAATATTAATTTAGGGATAAAATTAACAATTATGCAAAAAAAATGGATTTTTTCTATCAAAGAGTGACCGTTTAATGCATTTGTTAATCAGTATTGTTTATAACAATGGTAATATATTGATTGTCCATTTCTGTCATGGAATTTTCATTTATTAGAGCAAACCTAATGATTGCGCAGAAAAAATGCATTTTATAAATAGAGAGGCGCTTATTTATTAAATTTGTTTATAACAATAAAAAAATTATACTTTAGTGTATACTTTACTCGATTTCGCGGGGAGAAACGTGATGAAAAAAACTTCCAGGCTTAAATGTACAGCAATAATCCATTTTGTTCATAAATTTGTTTATAACAATTGTACAGATTGCACGAACTTCATCTAAGTTATTAGGATTTGTTAATCGATTGTAAATCTATCAGTTTTTCACCTTTTCGAGGTAAAATCAATGAATGCTAAAGAAACAGCCAGCTCAAATATGAAAAATAATGGTTTTTTGGCATTTTGCAACTTGAATAACATTAAAAAAAAGATGGAATCGGATGAACATTGTAGGCTCTGGATCATTTTGAAACCCAATTTTCGAATTCGCCGCACTGTGCGCCGGTCTCAACCAAGCAGTTCCCCCACCGAAACGCTTGTATAAGCGATGGCCATCACACAGTCCGATAGTGTTCGAGTTTGATCAAATTGAAAACTCGTTTTGCATGACGTATTTTGCACAAATATAATTGCAACAAATTATTATCAATAAAAGGGGGCTACAAACTTTTATTAATATGAGATTGTTGCAACAAACAAGAAAAATGAAATATGTTTAGAAAAATTCAGATCAACGGAAATTATAAAACATTAATTACAAAGGCAAGAAAATACAAAAAATTACAACTACGAAACATGTGTTAGTTTAAATAATTAAACTTCATATTCACGTCGCTTTTCGACTAAAAAATTCACCCAAGGAACACGTTTTAATTTAAGAGGATGTAATATTGATTTTTGATTATAATAGAAAATTTTTAAATTATAATACAAGATTATTAAATTTTAACGACAAGTGCACACGCATTGACTTGGGAGGATGTAATAAAGATTTCTTTACACTTTTACCATACCCTAACCCATCAACAATCGCATATTAAGAAAAGTTTGTGGACCACATATTATTCATAATAATTTGTTTCAATTATATTTGTGCAAAACAAGTCATGCAAAACGAGTTTTCAATCTGATCAAACTCGACCACTATCGGACAAATTAATTTTCCGACTACAGTTTTCATCCGATTCAAACGGTTCAAAAAAAATTAAAGCTGATGAAAATCCGCATGATCTTCTCAGAGCATATATTCAAATTGAGGCTCTGTTTTTTTACTTCTTGACAAAAATGAAAAAAAAATTGTTTCACTTTTGAAGAGTACCATTTTGAAGAGAATACTCAGATTCATTCTCAAACACCCAGAATGAGTAGAGGAACTATCCAGTACAATGTTTTAGTACCGTAGGATAAATTAAAAAATGTATTTAATTTGCTATAAGCAAATAAGTGGATTAAAATGGTTTTATATGGCTTTACGGTGTATGGTCCCTTGATTCTCACTGGATTTCCTCAATTTATCAACAAAAATAATGTTTTTGTCATACACGTGAGGATTCATGAATAAACAATCATTATTATAAACAACTAAAGAAAACAATTTTTGGCTTCAGCTATTGTTGATGAAAAGAATAGCCATTTAATTCGCAATTGTTGAAACGATATTAGTTAACAATTGCATTATTCGACTATTTTTGGTCACGCAAACTCCGTTCTTTGGATGTTTTTAATTTTTAATGCCTGATCTTCGAATAACGTCAGAGGCTTTGGATAAATAATAACAACTGCCATTCTTATAAACAATTTCATGATCAATTACTCATCTTTTCTATTCGTCATGGAATGAATAGCGTTTTTCACCCAGAATGAACTGCAGATCACTAATTGATGATACCCATTCATTATTTTCGATCATCCGAGAACAATTGTTGATTATTTAAGCAAATATAATAAACAAGTTAAATTAATCCAGTTCGGAAAACGAAGTAAGGATATCGAAAAATGGCTAAACTGTATATTTGTTTATTGCATTTGTTTAAATAATCAACAATTGTTATCGAATGATCTAAAATAATGAATGGGTATCATCAATTAGTGATCTGCAGTTGATTCTGGGTGGAAAGCGCTATTCATTCCTTGACGAATAGAAAAGATGAGTAATTGTTCATAAAATTTTTATAACAATAGCAGCTGTTATTATTCATCCAAAGCCCCTGACGTTATTCGAAGATCAGTCATTAACAATTAAATACATCCAAAGAACAGAGTTTTTGTGATGAAAAATAGCCGAATAATGCAATTGTTAACTAAGATCTTTTGAATAATTGCGAATTGTTATTATATGAGCAGATATGATAACTGAGTATCGTTCATGAGCTCTATGGAGCTAATTCCATTGAAAATGACTATTCTATTCGTCACCAATAACTGAAGCCAAAAATTGTTTTCTTTATTTGTTTATAATAATGATTGTTTATTCATGAATCCTCAGGGGTATGACACAAATATTATTTTTGTTGATCAATTGATAAAATCCAGTGAGAATCAAGGGACCATACACCGTAAAACCAGACGAAACAATTTTCATCCACTTATTTGTTTATACCAAATTAAATACATTTTTTAATTTATCCTACGGTACTGGATAATTGTACTAGATAGTTCCTTTACTCATAATGGCTATTTGGGAAGGAATCTGAGTATTCTCTTGGAAATGGTACTTTTCAAAAGTCATAAAAAAAAAATTTTCATTTTTGTCAAGAAATAAAAAAAAATAAAGCCTCAATTTGAATATATGCTCTGATAAGAGCATGCAGATTATCATCAGCTTTAATTTAAAAAAAAACGTTTGAATCGGATGAAAACTGTAGTCGGAAAATCAATTGGTCACGAGTTGTGATTTTCGTCCCACCGTGCAGCGCCTCGGTGGGGAACTGCTTGGTTGAGACGGCGTGCGCACGCCACATATGCACACACGTACAAACGACTTGTACCCTCTGTTATGCCCAGAATAAGCATCAGATCAAAAAAAGTTTGGGGACTTTTTTGCTTATTTTTTGTGCACAACCCCCCCCCCCACCAATTAACTACAGTTCTCGTAGGTAATGTATACGAACTTTTAATACTGTTTATGTAAATAACTTCATATGCATTTGTATGAAATTTGATACAGATTTTTCTAAAAGTGAATGTATTGAAGCATATCATTTCCCAAGGTTTGTAGATCAATTAAAGTTTAATGGTTCACGATATTTTTCACAATTTTGTATATTTATGAAATTTTAAATGATGAACATGTAAGTGATGTGACTTACTTAACGAAATTACGTAAAGGATATGCCCTCTGCAAACCCCCTAAAATAAGAAAACAATACTTCGGAATCAGTGGACATTCCTTAATATAAAATCTCTAAATGATATTGACGATTTCGATTGTCACAATACTCGATTTTCATTGCTATATGCGTGAGACACGAGGTGTCAGTGGGTTAGGCAGCATTGGAAAATATTAAAAAAATTGTCACGATTGCTCGTTCTTTGATAACTAGACGCGCGCGACACGAGGCACCGTGAGTTAGACAGTAATGCAACGTTTCAAGATTTTTCGTTCGAGTATCTGAAGTCATTGATGCCAACGGAGCCAACTTGGTCTGCACTTCTTTGGATTTTAGTGACGTTCATTGGATACGCTGCGCGTATGTTCTTGATTTTTAAATATGTACGCGAACTAGAGCCAATGAGCGCCGCACAGTTCAAGCATGCGCAAGTATTTTTGGATCATTATTAGGAATAATAATCGAATCGAAATTAAAAGTCGAGCATACGAATCAACGCTTCTCCTTTACCACCACCTTGCCACCCGTAACGCCGCAATACAGGTCCTCTGCTTGTTATATATGGTCGAATTCTTATTTCAATTTAAGCCTCTCTGCTCGTTATTTATGATCTTATTTTTATTTCAATTTCGGAAAGGACATGTTAAAGCCTTCAAAGCATTTAAACGTGCTATCTGGACCATTAAATATATCTAACTGAGTGCCTGCGGAGAATTTCTCGGAGCTTCTCAGAGCCTTGAGAATCTTTAGCATATACTTTGAGATTTCTATCAGTAGGGTTAGTATATTTTTAATTGCAAGTTAATGTTTAAGTTATTATTTGGTATTAATATAAACATTAAGATTAAGTAAAATTCCTTTGAAGCATGGAGTTTGTTATAATTGTAGTCACCAAAGTCCATTGCTGGTGTAAAATGCGATAACAACTTTTTCAGATTTTGAGGTTAGGAATTAATTTTAGAATACAAGAGCGAACTACTGGTCACACAATCAGATAATTTTTGCCACCTTAATATAAATCATCCTTATATCTACAAAATTCTAAAAAATATTATTTTTTGCTACGCCAAGTTAGGAAAATGTACTACAAAAACTTTACGAAAGTTAAGCTTTTACCCATTTTTCTTAATAAGAAAAAAATACTCCGTATTTGAAATACATTGAAAATTAGTGAAATTTTTCATACAAATTTCACAAAACTGTCATTCCAATTTGTAACATTTTTGGTGAAAAAACAGAAACTATTTTAATCAGGATTAAAATAAAAAATAGCTTTTTATGTTTACATCCTACTTCTTTTTGATATATTTGTCAAGAGTGCTGTGTACATGAGCTTTTGGAGACTTATGTGGTATGTCTGGGTTCGGAAAATAATAAGCTACGGATATTTGTTATCAAAAGTGAAATAATGTTTATTACACTAAAAATATGCTTGGTCAAAGTTACCTTACTCTTGAAGGCCAATTTCTCGGCTTCTGATGATTATGTCGAAAATTGTATTTCGCAGAAACTTAGATAAAGTCTTTCTGAAAAGATTAGCATGTATGAAAGAATTATTGCTTTTAAATAAATGCTAAAAAACATTCATAAACTAAAAGCATTTTTGGGTTAAATTTAAGGCAAGTAACTACCGATCCTAGCGGCCAAATGCTAGAGAGAGCGTTAGGCACGCCCACGCTGTTGTCCTCAATGCAATGTATACCCTTTACCTCGCCCCGAAAAGTTGTAGGGCAACTACGCAAACTGGAATTCACATCTGGCGCCATTCTCAAGAAAACCTTCTTGAGACAGGTATAATCCGCGACGGTAGATAGAAGCAGGGAAGCATAGAATGCGGGAGAGTTTATATGTGATTCATGGCTATCGGAGCGAGTATCTCCGCGGAAGAAACAGATTTAGAGTAGGAAGTGTTCAGTACGCCGAAAGAGGAGATCAAGGAAAGGAAGGCAAGGGGGAAGTACAAGAAAACTATAGAAAAGGAGAGATTAAGAGCAAAAATCGTAGGTTCAATTGAGGATTTTATCAAAAGGAAGAGAGGGGACACGGAAAGCAGTGAAGAGAAGGAAGATATCGGTGCGAGCGTGAAATATAAAAAAATGTTTAGATCGCCGCCGCAAAAGCTGAGTTTTTTTTATGGACGAATGATAATAGGAAGGGGGCTGACGAAAGCGGAGATGAAAGTGACGTTCCGATGAAAGAGGAAAGACTAAGGGAAATTCGCGAATTGATGATAGAGGTAATGGGGATTTATGAAGAAAAGCAGGAGAAAAGGGGAGTGGAGTTAAAGAAGGAAATTAGGCCGGAAATAGCGGAATTTAAGAAGGAAATAAAAAAATGGGAAGAAGTCAGGGGAAAGTTAGAAAATAGGATGCAGTCTTTGGAACAAAAACTAGAGAAGTAGGCAGAAGATAATAATAAAAAGGTAGAGGAGATGCAAGGTAGGCTGAAGAAACTTGAAAGCTCGAACCGGGATTATGGTGGGGGCGGGGGTGGGAATAATGAGATGGAAATGCTGAGAAAAATAGAAAAAAGAATAGAAAGGAAGGAGAGGGAAGAAAGAAAATTAAACATAGAGATAAAGGGTACAAGATTAGAGTGGAAGGAGCTGAAGGAAGGGGTGGACGAAGTACTAAAAAGGATTGATGCTAAGGTAGATATAGAGGAAATGCGAAATGTAGGAAGGGAAGAGCGAAGAGAGGAGATAATGGTACTGGTGAAGAAATAGTTAAGGCTTTAGGAATAATGAAGGATGGAAAGACACCTGGTATAGATGAGATTCTAAATGAAGTATGGAAATATGGAGGGGAGTAACTAAAGGAATGGGCATGGATAATGTGTAATAGAGTATGGTGAAGAGAGGGGTGGCCAGAGTTATGGAAATAAGGAGAAGTTATACCAATAGTAAAGAAAGACAAAGGAGAGGAGGTTAAAGATTATAGGGGGGTGACGCTGATGCCAATACTGTATGAAGTATATATAACTATTTTGTCGGAGAGATTGAAGATAAAAGATAAAGAAAAAAAATCGAGTCACCGAAGAAGTAAAAGAGTATAAATATTTGGGATATATCCTGCAAATGAATGGAGATCATACACCTCATATAAGAGAAAGAATAAAAAAAGCAGCGGGAGTAATAAACCAGATATGGGGAATAGGAAAAAGAAGGTTAGAAAAAATTGGGGGAGGAGAATGTGGTTATTTGATACGCTGGTATGGCCGGTATTAGGTTATGGGGCAGAGATATGGGGATGGAAAGAAAGGACAGATTTTGAGAGTTTACAAGAAAGGTATATAAGGTGGACACTAGGGTCAGACTGGAGGACGCCAGGATATATAGTGAGAGAAGAAGCGCAAAGGGATGAGTTAACTATTAGAGTGGGAAAGAGGGCATGGAAATTTGAGACGGAGCTGAGGGAGGAAAAGGGAGGGGAGTTGGCGAAAAATGTTTGATGGAGGTAGAAGAGAGGAGAGGAAAGGCGATCGAATTAACGAGATTGGAAGAAGAAAGGAGGGAATTCTTTAATTAAAGAGAAATAGAAGACGGGACTAGAGTAAACTATGAAGAATTAGAAAAAAGGATGAGGGAAAGACAATTAATAGAAATATGGGGGATGATTGAGGAATCTAAATACAATAAATGATATAAGATGATAAAAAAGGAAGGAGTGCCAAAGTATTTAGAAAAGGGATGGGGAGAGAGAAGGTGGATCAGAATAGCAAGATTTAGATTAGGAATTAGGTAAGGGGGGAGGGGGAATGTACTGAGGAAAAGAAGAGAACAGAAAGTGTAGAATATGTGAATGGGAGGAGGAAACATGGGAGCATGTATGTGAAGGATGTAGGAGAGGAATGGATGATGAAGCTGGCAAGAGAATGTGGTTAAGGTTCTAGGGGAGGAGGGATGAGGAGAAGAATGGCTGAAGGAACTGGAGGGTGCTAGAGGAGCGAATGAGACAGAATGAAAGAATGTATGTGAAAAAGGCAAATGGAGATGTAAAAAAGAAAAAGGAAACGGAAGTCACTTAGATTAGAAGCGTAAAGATTGTAAGTAATGGTAATGTAAGGTAAGGCTCGCGACTTCTTTTGTAATAAGTCCTAAATTGTGGGTCCGGATGCAATAAGGGCACATAAAATTTCTTCGTGCGAAAACGAAGTCCCCTAGAGGCTTTAGAAAAAATTTTCGAATTTTAATTTTCAAAAGATATATATGGATGTAAAATTTGATTGCGCATCTTTTTT
>NC_046665.1:15384093-15399309 GCF_010883055.1 Belonocnema kinseyi | reverse complement strand
AAATATTCTTTCCGGCGGCTCTTACACCACTGAAGAAACTTGTTCTATAACAAGGTAAATTAAAAGTATTTTTAACTCGAAAAAGAACTGTATAAAGGCGTTCATTTTGACGATTTTTGGATTTTGATACACTAGGGGTGGTTTTCCTTATTCTTTCCTTATTCTTTCAAATTTCGACATTCAAAATTGTCATTTTTAACATTTTAGGTGTGGATATATTAAGGATGGTTTTTAGAAGTCTTGCCGATCTTTCTCACTCCCTCTATAATTGATGAGGTAAAAAAAGAAAATTTTCTTAGAATCTTCTTCTTTAATCTAAGAAAAAACTTCTTCCGATGGAATATCATTTTTGGTCATCCTAAATGATTTAGGCAAAACAAAATTCGGAGAAAAAATTCTTAAATTTCGTTCATGTGAACGTTCGTAACTTCAAGTACATTACTACCGGAACGGCAAGTATGTTTGTTGCAGATGAGGAAGCAGCATCCTCTTATCATCTCGCCAGCTGAGGGCGATCTTGTTTTTCTCAATCGAGTGAACTTCATGCTTTCTGCTTCGAATTAACCGTTGAGGTCCAGTAAGAGTTTGATAATGTAACAAAATTTGCCTATAGTCCTCAAACGTGATTGTCCTCAAAGTGGATCCTTTAATCCCTTTGGCTTTCTTTTTCTCCCCGTCTT
The DNA here is from genome assembly GCF_010883055.1 of Belonocnema kinseyi. Lineage (NCBI taxonomy): Eukaryota > Metazoa > Arthropoda > Insecta > Hymenoptera > Cynipidae > Belonocnema > Belonocnema kinseyi. The sequence goes on along the minus strand of NC_046665.1, from coordinate 15,398,629 downwards.
CACCCAAAACTTTATAGAAATACAATTTGGACCTTAGTCCTGCAAATTCAGTTACTATTTTCCCGTTACATTCGTCCTTCATGAGCCCCAAGATTTTTTTGTTTAGTAATTCAATTTCGTATATATTATTTGGTGGATTGTCTGAGGTCTCAAATTCATCGGAATCTTTTTTAATCTACTCATAAATGTTTGGTTCTGTAGTGTGGTAAATTAAGCTGTCTGTGTCGGTGTAGAGTAATTTTGTCTTGTCACCGAATGTGTACTTCATGTAATTATAATGAAAGTCGTAAATCATTATCTTTGATATGTCTAGAACTGTGAAGCCTATATATATGGGCTTATTGAATTTAATTTTGGTTTTACTCATTTCAATGATCACCATGTCCTCACCAAATATAGTGCAGCTGTGAAAGTTTGGTTTGTCAATCTGAGTTTTTGCACCCCATCTTCCCTTCCACTTTGTCACTAACCTAACATCTTTGTGCTTCCTTACGTTCTCCATGGTATTTTCGAAGACAGAGCTGTTCATGAGTTTAAAGAAATTTTTTTCAATTCATTTTTTGCCTTCTTTTGCAAATCAGTATTCAAATCAATGTAGGCTTTTAGCCACAGCTTTTGTTTGAATTCTAAAACTCGATGAATTTTAAAAAAGCTTCATTCCCATGTTTAAATACTGTTTTAAGTTTTGATAATGGAGAACGAAATTCGTCTTGGATTTCAAATTAGTAATTAGTTTCGGGATTTTAGATGTTGGAAGAGGAGGTACAAAATGCTCTGGACATAATGGTAATTCTTTATGCAAATCATGGAGTTCTTCAGGATATTCCATTTCTAGTTTAAGAATATAATCTGGTTCTGAACCATCGGGAATGTTGAAAGAATTTGGTTCGTTTTCAAAATCAGTGAACCATTTAAAATTGCTATAGAGTAAAGATTGGCTCATAGCTTTACCGTATTGATTGTTTATTTCGAAATAAGTGATATAGGACTTGGGTACATTTTCATCAAAATTCGACCCCATGAATCTATTATTTGCTTTCGAATATCTATTGGAGCACTGAGACACACGACCTCTTATTGCTCCTTCAACAAGTAATAACATTTCTACATCTGTTAATAGATCGAGTTCAATTCCAGTATACTTTAACATAGCATCGAAAGAAAGCCCTGGTACTGTATAGTAGTTCAATGGATCCAAGTTATAAGTTTCAATGCAGCAACATCTAAAACTTTCAAAAATGTCCGCCAAGAGGAAAACATCATTTTTCAAGTATAAATCCGAATATTCACCTAACGTTTTTAAGTTAAATTGTTTCCACACCTTGCACGCATGATTATAATCTTCATCTGAAATACCCTCATCATTTAATTTAGAATACAATTTCTCTTTTGCTGACAGACAATCTTCATCTAATTTCTGCCAATTATGAACATAATCATATGGAAATACACCTTTTCTTGTTAAGAATTCAAATTCATCGTCATTTTTTGAATATTTTCTTTCAATCAATTATTATTCAGATTGTCACAATCAATTCTATGTTTTCAAGAGATTTTTCAAATCTAAGTGACACAAACACCTGTCACAGAAGTAAGTGCAATGATCAGCTTTTGTTATTTGTGATTTTACTAGTCTAGATAGATTTTTGATTAAAGCTAAGTGACACACTTCTACATCTGAATTAAAGTTAGTATTTTCAATCATAAGAAGACGAATAATAGGTTTTTTTTATTTTCCCTGGCTTATAAAAACGGGTACAATCTCCTCTTTCTTACTGTATAGATCAGACTCTAATCCGTATACATTTATACTTAAACCGTTCATTTTTTCAAATTTCGGAATATCCTCAAGAGTAATTGGAAACTTGATATTATTATATTTGAGTTTTGAACCATCAAGCTTAGGATAATAACTCGTTAGACTGGAATTTTCTTTAGCAGGGTGAAGAGCTGCCATTACTGACCAGAGAAAACAATACGAGTCTTTATTTTTAATATTAGCCACAGCTTTTTTTCTCTGTGTAAAATCAGGTAATTCAATGAAAGTTGATGCTCCAACTTGAAAAGGGGCGTATCTAATTATGTTAAATGTTAAGGTCACAATTTCTATTAATCTCCACCCTGAATCTGATGTTTTTAAATCTTCAATTTTAACTTCATATTGTTGACAAATTTTATCCTCAAACCATTCACCAGTATTCGTGGACGTCCGAATAGGATTATTTTCAGTGCAAACACGTTATGCCTCGATTTTTTCCTCCCCTCCCACTAATGCCTTGAACATACCTGTGAATTCAACGCAAGCTTTGATTTTACCTATACTACTAATTGCATTCTTAATTCGCGGAATATACATGCGTTTACAATCATCCAAAAATGTATTTAAATCTTTATGAATTAAATTTGTTATAAGTCCCGTTCTTATTCGTGTTCGAAACGCATTTGCTACATCATCCCAACTCACCCTCTCACACAGTTTCTTCGAAGCTTCATTTATACCAGTTCCTATCTTGAGCAACTTTTTGAGTTTTCTGCTTGCAGTCTTCAAATCACCAATTAACGTCATAATCGCATGTTTTTGGCCCACGAATAGCAGAATGTATGTCTTGTTATTAACTGATCAACTCATAGAAACACTACACAGATTTAAAGTAATTTGAAATTATGCGAGTCTTGTTATTAACTGATGGAATCACCGAAAAAATTGTACTTTGATATAGATCTTGGAGCGTTTTATACTTCAAACCTACTCGTGGTTGTTTACCAGTAAAATGAGCAAAAAACAGAGAGTGCACCGCTTATATGGTGCAAATATTGTTGAAGAATGCAACACTGTGATAAGAATTCCAGGAATCATGATGACGTCATCAGAATGGAATTTTGTTTATCGAGAATTGTTTAACATTATATGAAATATGACGCCCCTGTTGGCAAATATCAAAGGAGAACGTTTAATTAATTTAGTTCACATAGATAAGGATTCCAGTCTAAATTCTAAGTTAGGACCTCTCTAAACTTCCCTGTAATTGTCTAGAAAACAAACAGAGGTAACCCTACTAACCCCTGGCGAGAGCCTGCATCACATTTTCTAGTCAAGTTACCCTTTATAACACCCGCCCAGTTCCCTGTTTAAAGTAGCGAATATTAGGGCATTTTCTACACGAGTTAGTATAGCTTACGACTACTGTATTAAAATATACGAATTATCGCCTTGGTCCCTCGAGCATTAAATAATCCCTAAATGAGCCTTAAATTACACAGCAAAGAAATTTTTTAGAAATTTGTTTTTTCCTATGAGTGTTTCTTCTGGCTTACCGTAAATTCCCTATAGGTCTTTAGTCCATTTTTGCAATGTAGTTCCGCCAGCTTAACTAATATGTGCATTGCGTATCTGTATTTGTATTATTATTAAGTAGTTTTAGAATAAACATAGGTGTTTCTGAACGATGCTCAAGGGCAGAGAGGCAGTATAGTATATAGTATATACAAATGTCGCGTCGTGGAACGCCAATGTATATCTTCAACTTTAGCTGTGCCGCAGTGGTATCGAGCGACCATCCTACCGTTTTCACCAACTCCCCCATTCCTCCGCGGTCACAATTCGACGACCTGACTGACCCTTGTTCGCTTCACTGCTTTTATGCGTTTAATCCACCTTTCTCTGTTTCTCTGTTCTGTTTAGATGAACATTTACTATGATAATCATTTATTGTACCTTAATATAAATGCACGTTTTTTATAATGCGCCAAGATAAGTTCAATCTAAAATCATTGAATGATTCTCAACCAAAGAGAAATGATAATTTAATTATATGTTGTTGTGGCCTTTTAGGCTATTGTGGAGTATCAAACTCATGTTAAATTGGATTTTTTATCGAGATTTCTTTCGAAATTCGCCAAAAAACTGATGAAAATTGTACTATGAGCCAGATTTGAACCGATATCTCCTCTATTCATGCTTTAACCAATTCATCTATTGTAAGACGTCAATGAACACGGAAAAAAGTGGATAGTCAGATTCACTATGTTACGTTGTTACTTGAAAGTTTACAATATTATTACTTGAAATTGTAAAAAGAAAGATCACTAGTATGGCCAGGTTCAATAACTATTTTAAATAGCACAGTTAAACTTTAATTTACAAAAATTAAGTGTTTCATTTTTCTGTCAGGCTTAAGATGCTTACTGCTCGACATGTCAAAGGCATTTTTGTTAGAGTTGGATTTTCAAACAGTTTACACGGGGCTGTCCCGCTATAAATCATCAGCAACGAACTAAGTTACGTGGCTGATGAAATGAAAATGTTATGAATTAATTTGATACAATCCTTGAAATAGTTTGCAACAATGTTGTAATAGGTAAAAAAATTAGGAGCATAGTGTACTTTGGAGTTCGTTTTTTACCGCTGTCTTCCTTACAACGCGACCGCGAGCGTTGAAGGTGATATTATTCGTCTCTGAATGCTTTCTTAGACTTTCTATCTGCTGTGTCCTACTTTAGAGGTATAGGTCCTGTTCTGAACTGATTAGTGTTAGTGTATGTCCGTTGGAGCTTGAGTTCAAATTTGTGTGTATATGTGTGTGATTGAGTATGGAGAGGAATAATATGTCATGTTTTTGCTTACGTCATAAGAATATACTTCAGAGGTTTCCTATATCATGATCTATATGTATTAATGAATTTAATTTAAAGAACAATAGTATTAAGTTGCATAGAATTTAGAGAATTATTTTTAAAATGGTTTCATATTATATGTATTCCTATAAGAAAATTACGCAGTATTACATGCTTTTTATGCAAGTTCGAACAGGTTTCGTTTGTAGAGTTCACGCAAATCGCAGAAGTCGGTAATATGCGTCTCATGTTCAGGCTTATCGTCATCCCTTTAATCAATGCCGCTTATGTGACATTATATATGTATACATATATAATGTCACACAAGCCGCATTAGCGAGCATTTGTGACATAAGCTAAGGTGTCATATTATATTACATTTAATAAATAATTCCCGACATTAGCTAATATGCAAGTAACACTACTAAAAAAAGAGTTTAAATTAAAATATCGGTTGAAAGAATGGTGCTTGGTTTGATAATGTCTCTTAATAAAAATGGTACAACCTATATAAAATAACATTCATATTTAAAAATATTGAAAATACGTATACATGCACCTATTCAATGGGATGATGATATTGAATATCGTGGCAAATTCTATTTTATGGCTAGAAATGCGTTTCTTGTGCGAGTACTGCGATTGCCGATTTTGATGAGTTAAGGTTGAATTCCAATCCGGCAACTGGAAACGCGCGAATCAAGTCCCGCGTTTCAGTTTACGACTGCTTTTCATGGGATCTTTTGATACCCTTTTGAATGAAGCGAATACCAACGCATGACTGAAGGAATTCTATCGACGGCTATATATCGTGGTGACTAAACTGCTCGAGAAGCAGTCTAGCCGCTCAGCCAATGCAACAGTTTTCGAAAGAATTGTCAACTATCTATTGTAATCATGGATGATTTTAAATTAATCGAACTTGTGCAGCAACATTTTTACCGAAGTGCTACTCCCAATTTCTCAGCCGGGCTTTGGCTTCTTCACGTGTCCCCATTTTCAGGTCCGCGTCAACCAATGACCGAATGTAATAAATTAAACTGGTTGATATTCACGCGGAAAAATGTTAGGAACACTGTGTCATCATAATTAAGATCTCGTTCAAATATGTACATATTTTTTTAAATACCTTGAAAAAAGAGAATAGATAAATTTTGTTTATAAGTATAAAATTTGGACATAAAAATTACGTTTAAAAAGTCTGGTAAAAAATTGTAAGCTAGTTTACAAAGGAGGGGAAAAAATTAAACGAAACAGTTCGTATACTTTACATTTACTTTCAAACAATGAATATGTATTTTTTAAATACATTTTTCTGTCATATCTTTAGATTATTTCAGCACTGTACTAGTTAGTACTGGCCCATTGTGAATTTCCCATTAGGGCAGTACTGCGCCAGTGCCGATATTAAGTTCTGGGCCAGCACTGGCAGCCCATTAAAGAATAGCGGTATCATCTCAGAGATATGCCAGTACAGGTGCTAGCGCTGAAAAAAACCATGAAGCCTTCATGATGGCAACCATGAGGGCTCCATGAGGGCTGCATGAGGGAAGCTCATGTTGGACCTCTGGATTAGCATTTCGTTGCCATGAGGGTCTTCGCCTGGATTTATCTCACCCCATTTGCTATTTGTGATTCGCGAGCATAAGGTCACTCATGTATTTTATATGGATGACCTGAGGATATATGCTTCTAGTCAAAGCCAAGTTAAGAGTTCTATAAAAATCGTGGAGGGCTACACAGGATAGATTGGTATGGACTTTACACTGGACAAGTATGCCAAGATCAATCTGAAGCAAGGATGAATTACTGGCATAACCGAATTGTTCTGGGTGCAGCTTACATCGTTGCAAATGAAAGAGATCCTCTCCCAAAAATAGTCAGGAACGACGAGATGATTGGCAAAGAAGCGTTTCTTTACAAAGCCGCGAATAAGATGTCCGAGACACTTGTCCTGAATTGTAACACCAGGAGTAAGGAAGGTGCATTACATCATCTAGATGCTTTGCGTCTAAAAGCTTAAGTAAATAAAACAGAGGTTGAAAAATTCAGCCAACCTATTCGACAAGAAAGTGCACAAAAACTTTCAAAACAAGTTTTCTTTGAAGAGAAAAAAAATGGTTCATGTTGGAGGAGTAAACTTTTGTTTTTCTGTGGTCATCAGGGCTTAATACAGGTTTAAAGAGTTTTGTTTTCGCATCACCGAGCCGTGTAATTTCCACCTTAGAATGCCGTAACCGCATGTTATATCAAGATGTTCCCAGCAATGAATGCAGTGCTTTCACTCACGCGAGAGCGACGTATCTCGAAAGACATAATACGGCCCCAAGGATGGTTTTGTACCATATTTGTTGCTCTAACGGCGTTATCCGCGACCCTGCGCTTATGAACGCTCCGAGGGAGATAGTGTCAATTGCCCAAAATGAGAAAAGCCAAATTTTCTGGAACTAAGATTTTTGGACAGCACTCTTCATTGCACACTCGAGCCAAGAAATTGTTCGCCAGGACTTCAAGCAACGAACTAAATTCGCGATCGAATTCTCGGCTCCGGCCGACTACAACATAACTACCAAGGAGATGGACAAGGAACACAGGTATGAAAACTTTAAATTGGATTTACAGCGAATGTATCCAAACCTTCAAGCCATACCCGCATGTCAAAAACATGCTAAGGCACTTGCGAGATGGATCTCGAAAGCTGTCATCCTTGGGTCGTCCTGTGTCCTCAAGATACACGAAGATTTCGCGGACCGTCTTTGGTTCCTTTTTGCCCTGTTTTTTTCAATTATATTTTTTTATTTAAATCGATTTCAACTTGAAATTATTATTATTTTTTAAATGTTTAAAAACGAAAATTTTAGTAATTTATTTTCAAATTGTTTATATTTTAATGTTCAGTGCTGGAGAATAGAATTCTATTACACATTTCCTTTCATGAAAACCAAAATAAAACGATAGTTTGGTGATGGTTTCTGAAGTCAAATTCTGATGCCGTTAAATCGGTTAAAACTATCAAACCTCTTTTTCTAACTCCATAAAGATGAAAGCGAGGTCTAATCGAATTTACGATACTTTATAACATTTTGTGTTCACCATCTAATCAGTATAATTAATTCCAGGATGAAATTAGATGGAAATCTGGGTACAAAATCAATTTTGATGTGGTGTTGGCTGACAGTAAATACGCCCGCAGTAAGAGCAACTATGCCATCAGCACCTAATGACTCAATAATATTTTCAATTTCAACGTATAAGCCAGTTACAACAACCGAAGTCATTTACCAACGTTTTGCCATTGAACCCATGGATCAAACGGCAGTAATTGGTAGTCGTGTGACTCTTCCGTGCCGGGTTCTGGACCAGAGAGGACCCATTCAGTGGACTAAAGATGATTTTGGGTTAGGTGCTGTAAGAAATCTTACAGGATATGAGCGTTATGCTATGATAGGCAGTGATGAAGAAGGTGAGTCAATGCCTTTTATTGTTATTAATTTTACCGTACAAATAATTCTATACTAATATTTATGATGTTCCTATTGAATAAATTAAGACACGAGAATAATTTCATGATATTGTTTGTTGATTTTCTGGCTGATTTTGTTTTTTATTTGTAGAAAAGCAAGAAAAACTATGCCTGAAATCGGATTAGATTCGGGAGTTCTGATTTTTATGAGAAGTCGCACAGTGGGAGGACATTTTTTTTGTTAAAAAAAGTCTCCAGCCATCAATTGAGATGACAGATGCAACAACTCGACAAGCGCTAGAAACCGCGTAGAAGTATTGGTCAGCCGGGAAAATCTATCGATAAAAAAAAGTGGTCGAAACGTAACATAAAATAGGCATTCGTATTCAGCTTGACGCGACCGACAAATTTTTCGTATGAAACTTTTTGATTCGATAATTATTACTTAAGATAAACAATAAAAACTTATAAAATTTTCCGATCAAAAATCGATGTTTTGTAAAACACAACTCGCGATTATTCGGCCGTTTGTTGACAAAAATGCTTGAAATTTGTATAGTGTATTTTCAATATATAAGCGATGCCTATAAACAATGCACTTTGTTTAAAACCCTAATATGTTTATTTTTATTTAATAGCAAATTGATTCCGAACGAAAACCACGTTTTTCCAAATTCGAGCAGTGGGACGGTCATCAAAAAAATGTTAGTTGAAGTAACTTATCGCGAGAAAGTTGTTCAGTAGACTTTGAAAAAGGTTTTCTGAAAATTTGAAGACAGTCGGTCGAAAATTTTGGAAATGGCAGCGAGTTGAAGTCAACACACGCTGCCGCTGCAGTGTTCCGCTAATCGGCCTTTGTTCCTAAGCAACTAATCAGCAACGGCAAAGAGCAACAAAATGCTACAGCAGAAGTTGGAAAAACGTTGTTTCCGTTTAAAATCAATTTGCTATTAAACAAAAACAAACCTATTCTAGTTTTAAACAAAGTGCGCTGTTTATAGTCATCGCTTATATATTGAGAATATATACGCATGTATATTTTATTTTGCGTTTCGACCACTTTTTTATCGATAGATTTTCCCGGCTGGACAGTACTTTTACGCGGTTTAGAGCACTTGTCGAATTGTTGCATCCGCCAACTCAATTTTGCCCCGATTTACAATTAGTTTTTGTTTTAAATAAAGTGCGCTAAATTTGAAAGAGCACCTTGGTCAGAGTTTTTGCTTTTTCATTTGTTTATTTATTATATGCTTACTAAAAGTGTGAGAAAGTCAAATATTGTAATTTTTGTAAAAAAAATTTCTTGACCGAAAATGCTTTAAATTATTGAGTGATTTTTAGTCATAATTTATATTAAACACTACCAATTATAATTGTTGTAAACAATTTTTGTGAAAAAATGTGGAATTTCTGATAGATTTAATTTTGGATTTTCCTTTATCATCTGGTTTGATTTAGATATTCTTTATTTAAAATACAACAATTGTTCATTTTATGAACAAATTCAATAATTAAATATTGAACTTTGGCACTTTGTTACACCATTAAGCCATTTACCTTCGGGGTAGGCGTGACTCACTCGGTGGGGAAACGAGTAATGTGGGGAAGGGATAGAGAGTTTTCAGATTGATCCAGAATTCTCGTGTTATTTATGTAAATAACACGTTCGTTTCGCAACAATGCTCCGATCCAAGTTGCTGATCAATCTCTCTAGCAATCACCCCAACACCCCAAATGAAGATCCTCACAAAGTCGTTATGTAAGGTTCCCCACTTGGGTCCATTAGTGGCCAAGGTCTTTTGTTTCAGGCGTCATTCACTCTGCTGCCACTCTTTTTATTAGCTATTTGCCGCCATACTTTCCTGTCCTGGCATACTTCTCTAACTTCTTTTATGTCCATGGATTTTTTCATGAAGGCTCTCGTGTTTCTGTGACTTCGTATGTCTCTTCTAACTAGGGACTCATTCACACATTCTAACCATTCTTTCCGCGGTCTGCCTCTGGGTACGCTGCCATTTACTGTACCTTGATACACTTGTTTTGTTAGTCGTTCATTTGGCATTCTCTCAACATGCCCGAACCATCTTAACGAATTTCTTTCCCATGTATCTACCAGCGTTTCTTTTGCACCACATTCTTTTAGAATGGTCTCGTGACACCTTGTTCAATGCCTGCAAAATATTTTTTTTGCACTAAAACTGCTTCAAGTTTTGGTGAGAGAGATCTGCAATCACTATTTCTATATAAAATTAATTATATATATTTTAATGTATTATCAAATATTCTAATGTTTATTTTAAAAAAATGTTCTTAACATAAAATAAGATTGCTTATAAAATTGAAAAACAGAATTACACATACATATATGATTTTCAAGAATATCTGCAGTTATCAAATGATTCAGAGGAATCAAAATGTTAAAATCTGCTAATTTTAAAATGGGTCTACGAAAATATCGTATAACAAGTGTTTATTCTTAATGTTTTAGAAAAATAGTGACTGCAAATTTTTCTCAGAAAAACTTAAAGCCATACTTAAAGCCATAGTGATAAACTTTTTATTTTATTTATGCAATTTATTTACAAGATTAAACAGAGTTATATTTTAACAAATATAATTTTTTTATGTTACTTTCACGAATATCTGCATCAATTCAGATGATGGAGGGAAATCTGAAATTTAAAAACTACGATTTCCCAAATTTTTGAACAAAAATGGGTTATAACAATTATAATGGTTAATGTTTTATAGAACTTGTGATCAACAATCAGTTTCACAATGATTTAAAGTACTTTCAGCTAAGAATTTTTCTTTCAAAAAAATTACATTTTTTTAATTTGGCTATTTGTTAATTTAATTCGTTTTTAATAGATGGATAAACGTTTTTTCTTCGGCCTGCTGGCCTTAAAAATTGACTTGCTTACACTTCCATTTTTTACAGAATTTTTTTACAGGTATCTCTTACAAATTACCATCCATCCACACATTATAACTAATCCGCTCGCTTCTATATCCTAACCATCCTCGCTGCGCCTCGCCTCGCACGCATGTCTCTCTCTTCTCGCTACGCCTCGCATTGCCAGCTTCTGTCTCAGCTGCTAACGCCTAATACTTAACTACTATTTACAATATTTACGAATTTTCTTACACCCACTTCCTCTCCTATTTACAATCCATCCTTCTCCATTCCTCTTCCTCCTTCTTTCTCTTCTTCTCCACCTTACCCAACACCCCTCTCACCCATGCTACTGCCCTTTTGCCCCCCCCCCCTTTTTATGCAACAATACCTCCATGCTTATCTCATTCTCGCTATAAGTTCCTGACTTCCTTGCTCTCCTTTTTCACACAAATATTGCGGTCTCTCCCTTGGCATAATCCACATATAGTTCCTATTAAACCTGGAAGATCTTATTCTCTCCTTTCCTTCTGCCTTCTCTTCCTCCATGCCATTCTTTTGAACTAACTCATATAGCTTCCTTCCTTCCTCGTGCATCCTTCTCACTTCATCCATCAGCAATCCATTCATTCTAAAATACCTTTCCCTTTTCACCTCCATCTTTGCCCCACTACGTCTGTTCTCCTTCTCCCACCAACACTCCGTAACCAGCTTACCTCCCCCCTCTTCCAAAAATTTCTGCTCATATTTACACACTCGACTTCCTGTTATAATCCCTAAACTCGTTCTTCCTGTCTCCCTCCTGTCAATACAGTTCGGCGTATTCCTTGCCGACCCCAGTTGCCCTTCTTACCCCCTCCCTTATCCACTCCTATTCCACTCTCCTCCCTTATCTCCCCCCCCCCTCTTTTCCTGAACACCATAACTTTAGGCTTGACCTCATTTAACTCTAGCCTATTTTTGTTCAAGTATCTTCTCAACCTTTTCATCGTCTCCTTTAAAGCCTCTTCGCTCTTTGCTAGAACCACTATGTCATCTGCATATGCGAGTGACCATATCCTGACTCCTCCTCTCCTAACTCCTCCTACCACTCCGCCCGCTAGCTTACTTTTCATATCCGCAATCAAAATTGCAAAAGCGTTGGGCTAAGCGGGCACCCTTGCTTCAACCCCCTATCCATCCATAATCTCACAGAGATTCATTCCTCTCCTGTCATCCTATCTTTCGTCTCCTCGTATACCTCCCTTACCCTCTCGATCAGGCCCCTCTTCTATTGCCTCCCACAATCTCACCCTATCCACCGAAGGGAAGGCGCCCTTTAGATCTACAAAAAACGCGTACACTTCGGCCCCCTTTGTGGTTAGTTCTCTATCCAGCACGTGCTACACGACGTAAAGACTTCTCTATCTCCTCGCTATTCAGCTCCTCTCCATCTACCTCCCTCGTTCTTCTAATCCCCTCTTCTCTCTTTCGTGGATCTGACCTCTCAAATGAATCCTTAAAAAGTTTTCTCCATTCGTCGCTCCCTATCTTCTCACTTATCCCCACCCTACGTTTCCTAAACCTATTAATTATCTTCCACACGTCCCCTTCTGTCTTAACACTTCTCAATTCCTCTTACAGGTCTTTTTCCTTTTCCGGCTGTTTCTTCTTACACATCGCATTAAACTCCTTCCTCATTTCTACGTACTCCTCCCTTTTCGCGGTTCATTCCTTTCACTTCCTGTACTTCTTTTTCACCTTTCTCTTCATCATTTTACATTCCCTATCTCATCACGGCTTCACCATTCCTTTCTTCTTCTTCCTAAATACCTTTTCTTGCACACAACCTTTCACTTTCTCTTTTAGATCCTCCTATATCTCGTTCACAGACTCCCCCTCAAAGCTTTACGTTGCCCAACTGCTCCTGATACTTCTCTATTGCCTCTCTCGTCCATGACACCCTCTCCCCTAACGACCCTTCTTCCTCACTCTCCTTTTCGTCAGCCTCCCCCTATATCCACAAACCTAATGACTGATGGTCTGACTCCAACCGTCGCTTCCACTGCGAATTTCTCTATCTCCTCCCACCCTTGCGTATTCATAATCACAGTTTATCACTGATACCGCCCAGCCTCTGTCCTCCATTCAGTCTCTTAGAATCTCCCCCTCTATATTTAACATCTTATCCTTCGATTTTCTCTCGAAGCTCTCCCCTTCCTGGTACAGGCCCCCTTCCCCGACAATTATCACATTAAACCCCCCCCCCAGTACCACCATACTCTCATCCCTTTCTCTTAGTAAATTTCCCAACCTTTCTTTAAACCTTTTCATCGTATCCTTATAGTACGAAGTCACAAACTTATACATTAACCCTCCTATCTTTACAGCCCTCATTTGCACTTCCTCCCCTTCTCCCTCTCCATAAACTTCTTCCTCTAATCCATCCCTAACCCCTGTTATAATTCCTTCACTAGTTCTTCCCTTCCTCTTTAGTTTGACGGCCTCCTGTAGCCTCCACCTATACCCCCTTGGCAACTTTCGCTCTACTCAATCCCATTCCTTTCTCTCTACCCACGTCTCTACCAGTTCAATCAGATCAAATTGCAGAATATACTCCCAGAAATCCTCAACTTTCTTCTTTACTTCTACTATGTTCCAGTACGTCACCTTTAACACTCCTCCACTCTGCTTTACTCCCACCCCCCTACTTCCCACGAAACAAGTTCCTCTGCACTTCCTTCAACACCTCCTTCTTCTCGTCCCATACCCACATTTTCTCATCTATTTTTATTTCCTGATACCCTACCTTTGCCGCTCTCCCTTCACTCCTCTCCTTCTTAGCCCTGTCATTTAGCATTCTCTGCACATCCCTTTTCTTCCTCGCCATATCTTGATGGATGAAAACCTTCTTGTCCTTTATCCTATTTTTTTACGCATTATCCTCAATTTTTCTTTCCAGCTCTCCAATTCCACCACAGCCACTTCATTGTCCTTTCTCCCCTCCATCCTAACTTTCCCTACCTAGCCTTTAACCCACCTTATGCTCTGTAGCAGCGTTTCCACCCCCTCCCTTTCTTCCCCGCTCTTTAGCTTCAATTCTATTATTGCTATATTATTTCTCCTACCTACTTTCTCTCTTGTCTTCATCCTCAACTCCATTGCCCTTATCCTTACCCTATTCGCTCTCTCCTCCTTTTCATTTCTGCGCTCTCCCACTTTCTATTCTACCATTATCTCCACCTTCTCCCAAATACCTTGCTTCTCGCCCTCCTCCCTGGCAACTACTTCCATTACCGACCTGTCCTCCAGCTTTTCCAGTCTTTTTTCCGCCTTTTCTTTCCACATCCTAATATCTTCTTCCATCTCCTTTAGTTTATCCTCTTCTTCCTTCCTTGCCGACGTCAACTCCCTCTGCAATCCTTCTACTTTCCCCCTCATCTGTCTTACTTCCTTTTCCCATCTCTGATCTCTTACGCTCAGGTCCTCCCTCATACTTTCCATCTGCTCCATAGCCCCCCTTTCTTCCTCCCTCAGCCGCCTGATCACGCCTATCAGCACCCGGGAGCCTCCTTCTCCGCCTG
>NC_046665.1:15372859-15383993 GCF_010883055.1 Belonocnema kinseyi | reverse complement strand
CTAGCGCGCTTTTCTCCGGACTCTCTCTGCTTCCCCTTTTCAGGATATCCTCCCCCTCGCTGGCACTGCATGCTTTCTCCCTTGCCTTATCGCTTCCTTCGCTCCGATTCTTCCCCCTCCCTGACGCGCCACTCGACACCGGGCCACACACAGCTGGTCGTCGTGTCCTGGAAATTTCCTCCCGTCTAATTCACTACCATGACTGCCAGTACTCTCGCTGCCCACCTCCCGCTCTTCAGTCAGTAACTGTAACCTATCCATACACCCAAGCACGCACTGCAGCCAACAGATGTCTCTTAATGCTGCTCTCACTCACCGCCTTAAAATTTCATTTTATTTGCCCTATTTCACACCTCACATCGCCTGCAGACACTCTTTTCTCACCCCTAACACGCCCAGCACTACGAGAGCCACTCAACTACAATGTAAATTTATTTTTATCTTCCTAATGTATCCCTCACAATTGTACTGACCTTCTAGACCTCCACCCTCACACTCCAATCACACCTTCCACACAAACTCCGTAAAAACTTCTCACCGCCTGTCACTGCACACTTTCTCACTACCGCCACCAACATGCAAGTCGATTCGTTTCTAATGCATTACCTTCGCCTGTGTACAGCTTAAAGGACCTGCGCGCATCAATTCCTCCACAGTTATCTGTGTACCGTTCTCCCAAAAATACCAAAAGGTTAAATAAAGTATGACATTTCAGCGAGTTTGACCTAATTCTCATTGCGATAATGTATGTTTTATGGGCCTCGCTTTCAAAAAACTTTCTCAAAAATCGAATTTTCAAAAAAAAATAGAAAGTACATTCAAGATTTGATGAAACTCTAGAGGCCCAATAAACAAAATCAAGACGTGGTTGACCGGTGCCGATTATGTGGAGATACCAACGAATTCATCGAGCACATTATTCATGGCTGTCGCGTCGTGGCTCAGAGAGAATATACGCACAGACATAATGATGTAGCCGGCATTATGCATAAATAACGTGCCCTAAACTTAAGACTCTTAAAAGAACGGACGCTTTTCTATAGATACATTCCAATGCCCGTTTTAGAAAGCGAAGATTATATCTTATATTGGGATGTTACTATCCAAACGGATCGTTACGTCCGGGCCAATAGACCTGACATCGTGATGCTTGCTTGTGCACTTAACCGAAATTTGCAGGCAACTTATACAGCCAAGATCCACAAGTATAGCAAGTTCAGGCATGAAGTAAAGATCATATGGAGGAATGTCAATCATGCATCTTTTTATCCTATTGTAATTTCGGATACCGGCAATGTGCACGCAAGATGCACTGAACATCTTGAACATTTGAGGCACCTAGAGCAAGAGTAGAAAAATTATCATTGTCCAGGAAAAGTACGATCGAAAAACAGTTATAGCAAGAAAAAGACCATTTTTGTTCCGCTGTAAAGAAGAACAGATTGAAGTTGGAGGAAAAGAGCAATAACGGAGTCGTTCTTTTCCTCCAACTTTATTGCGTTCGTCTCTACCGTGGAGCAAAATTTGTTTTTTTCATTGCTCCAACTATTTCGATAATATTATTATTCCTATCTCATAACGGAGGGTTCTCGTATAGTTCTTAACCATTCGCAGGATTTTTTGGCAGTGTTGAAACACCTGTACGGAATGGATGAGTTGTAGTAAGTTTATGTATTCGTTCGATAAGTTATGGGTCTTCTAATGATATAAAGGTTCATGTTTCAATTAATTCAAATTATTCTTTAACCTTGCCTATGAATTATTTATAAGTGATACAATTTCAGAAACTTGACAGGATTTTTTTTTCAAGTTGGGAAAACGTCTATCACACTTTTCCGCCAGTCTGTGAATTTTTTGACAAATTATTGAATAATAATTCAGAAAAATTCGTATTTCTGTGAGGTTTTAAGATTTCTAATCATATTATTCTCAGGTAGAAGAATTTTTTGTTACTGTAAAAATTTTGACGAGAAAATTTTGAAAAACAAACTTTCGAGAAAGAGTTGTTTTTTCCCTACAGCGTTATAGGCTTCTATGAATAAACTAAATTTGTTATTGTAAAAAGTTCGATAGCAAAATTTAGAAAAAAATCGAAAGAATTTTTGTGATAAAATCTGTAAAAATTCCGATCGCAAAATTTTAAAGAAAAAAACAACATTTTCTCCCCGAAAACGTTACAGGCTTCAATAAAAAGCACTGTATTTGTAAGTGTAAAAACTTCTATTGGAATTTTTTTTTCTCACAGCTTTATATGCTTTAATAAAAAAAACCAAAGTTATTACTGTACAAATTTCGATAGCAAAATTTTGAGAATAAATTTCAATACCAAAATTTTGAAAAAAAAAATTTCCGAGAAAATTTATTTTCTCCACCGCGTTATAGGATTCAATAAAACCAACTAACATATGTTGTCGTACAAATTACGATATTAAACTTTTGAACAAAACTTTTGATAAAATTGGTTTGAAAGTCACAAAAACTCTATAGGCTGCAATAAAAAGTACTACATTATGATACTATACGTAAATTTTGTGATTAATTGGACTAAATCTGATTATCAAAGATATTTTTCTACTCTAATGATGTAGTTGAAAATTAGCATAGCGTGACAAAGAAGCCATGCCGAAAGCTGATTATATTTTTCATTGATGTTTTATTTATGCGAATAAAATACAATGTTTGAAGAGTCCATTAATTGGTTGATCAGTCGGGGAATGCCTGGAAATCAGAGAATATTGTTAGTCAGTTTTTAAAGATAAAATCAATGCAGTCACTTATTTAAGTAAAAATATCACTTTATTCAGTTTTCTTTGAATAAATTAGCCCCATGGCCTTGAATTTTGGTGAATTCTTTTGAAATATTTTAGCTTATTTTAAAAGATTCCGAAAATGTTTCAATAAATTTCAATTATATGAAATATTTTCGGGGATTTTGAAGGATTTAAAGGCTCTTACAGGAGATCTAAAAGATTTCAAATTATTTCTAAGGAAATAGTTTCTAGGATTTTGAAATATTTCATGATATTTCCATAGATTTAAAAGATTGCAGGTTATTTTAATGGATTCTAAGGAATTTCCAATTGATTTCAATAACTTATATGATTTGACAAGATTTAAAAGATTTTAAGATATAAAAAAAGTTAAAGTTTTTTTCAAGAGCTTTAACAAATTGCAATAGATATAAAAGGATATGAAGGGATTTTAAATATTTTATAGATATCCTAAATAATTTAAAATTGGAAAAATTTTTATATAATTTTTAATACCTTTAAAATAAACCAAGGAATTTCTTAAGATTTGAAATATTTAAGGGAATTTAAAAACATTCTAAGTCATTTTCAAAAGATTAAAAAATATCAAGAAATTTCTGGAGATTTTCATGTTTGTAAGGGATATAAATAAATTTTCGTAGGTTTGTAAATAATTTAAATAATTTGCAAGGCATTTCAAAGAGCTTTATAAAAAGGTTTTAGGTTATTTTCAAAAATAATAATAGTAAAAAAAATATAATAATTTGGAGCGATTCCAACGAATTTAAAAGATTTTAAGTTATTTTAAAATGTTGCAAGTAATTTTCCAGATCTTTAAAAAGATTTAAAGCGATTTCAGAGGGTTAGGAATATTTTGGGGTATTCTTTAAAATTCCAAGGCTTTTTTTAAGAGCTTTAGAAAGTTTCCAGGAATTTCAAAAGATTTCAAAAGGCGCTTAAAATTTTATGAAAGTTAAAAAATTCAAATCAATTTTTAATTGATTTCAATATTCTAAACTGATTCCAAAGGACTATAAAAGTTATTTTAAAAAATCCGAGTTTTTGTAACGAGCTTTAACAAAATGAAAGGGATTTCAAATGAATTTAAGGGATTTGAAATATTTTTAAGCATTTTTAAGTAATTTCAAGGGATTTCACATGGTGTATACAATTTTACGAAAGTTAAAGAACATCCGAGGCATTTTAATTAGATTTAAATGATTTTAAGGGATTAAGCTCAAAAAGTTTTAATAATTTCTCTAAGATTGCAGAAAATATCAGATTTCATCAAATTTGACGGGATTTTGAATTGACCCTGAATTCTGATTAGTTTATCCTGAATATGTTTAATTCATCTAAATTCTTCAAAATTCATTTAATTTTATTTAACTCAATTTTTGCTTTTCATTAAATTCCTTCGAATATCCTTAGATTTTTCTAAATTCATTTCAAATTTACTGAATTCAGTAATTAAAAAAAATATTTTTTAGTTGTTTTCAATTCACAATAGTTGAATACTTCTTATTTTTCTTAAATTCCTTCCTTTTTAAGGGTATTAGTTCAATCCGACTTTGAATTTTTTTAAATCGGTACGGCACTGATCCATATACATTTTTTCCGAAGGATTTGTGAACGAAAGAAGGAAAACTTGTCGAATATCCGGGGGTTTGCGAGATCCTCGGATCAATAAAATGTTGAAAAATCAAAAAATTTGTTGAGGAAATGATTATTTTCCCGACAAATATGAATTTTGCGAAAGATAGAAACCAGCGGGTAGCAGACGGCAGCATTTGAAAGATTAGAATCCTTTGCTTATTTATTTTTTTGTTCAAAATTTTGACATAATAGTAAAATTCTAGAGATTCACGGCTCTTCCAAAGGGCCAGGTCTTGAAGATGGTGTCCCCAAATTATGCGAAATACGTTGCGAAATGGAGCAAAAAGCAGAGAGAACTGACATGCCCTGTCTGTGTTTTTGTAACTGCATTTGTGATAAACCGCCAGGCTAGCTGTTAGCTTCACTCTATACGCGGATTTGGGGCGCCCTTCATCATTGACCGTTGGTCAAGACTACAATTCTCAAAGGGGAAAACCTCTTTTGGGACATTGACTTTTTGATGAGAATATCGTCAATCGATATCACTTCAAAAATAATTAAACACGTGTCCCGGATTTTTTGGTCCTTGCAATCACGCTCGTGGTAACCACCCTGTCGTGAGTTCGAATCTTTTTTTCAACTTTTTTTTCGTATTGTAAACATGTCAAATAATAATTTTTAATGTTTCCCCGGCGAATAAATTATTTGTTTAAAAAATACTGCTGCGAAATAAATATCATGCAGACACTTTTCGAATAATTTATTTGTATAATCGTAATTTTTTTTTACATTTTTGCGGGTGATAATCGTCATGAATTATCACGTAGCTGGGTGATGCACTGTACACTGCAGCGACGGAAGAAATCAGAATCAGCCAAGGATTAGGCAGTTTTCAATTGGAAAATAAAAACAAAAAATGTAAATACAATTAGAACAAAAAATTTTACAAAATGCTAAATTTATCATTTATATTTTAAAATTATAACTCTGGAAAATTGTGTAATATCGAAATTTCATGTCGAGGGACTTGATAATCTTACGATTTATAAGTAAACTTTGTAATTTTGAACATTATTCCTGGGTAACTTGATAAATTTTTCATTTATAATCCAGTTACAATTTCAAACTGGCTAAATTTACAAATTTACATACAATCATAAATTATTCTTTATCAAATTTATGCGTTTGCAGATATTATTTGCAAAAAAAGTCCATTTCAATATTTTGTAGGATGACGATTATCCATGACGATTATCACCCGCAACAGTGTGAAAAAAGTTACGATTATACAAATAAATTATTCGAAAAGTGTCTGCATGATATTTATTCCCCAGTAGTATTTTTCAAACAAATAGTTTATTCGCCGGGGAAGCATTAAAAATTATTATTTGACATGTTTACAATACGAACAAAAAAAGTTGAGAAAAATATTCGAACCCACGGCAGCGTGGTCAACAGTCAGACTCTGGTCCATTGGACCAGCGGATCTTGATGAGAGTTCATGCGCGCGAACCGGTAGAGTTTCTGCACCCTTGGCTAATGTGATTTACAAACGCTCATAGTTTTTACAAGGGACTAAAAAATCCGGGATACTTGTCTTATTATTCTTGAAATGATATCGATTGATGATAGTCTCATCAAAAAGTGAATGTCCCAGAAGCGGTTTTCTCCTTTGAGGATTGTAGTCTTGACCCACGGTCGATAACGAAGGGCGCCCGATTCCGCGTATACAGTGAAGGTAACAGCTAGCCTGGTCAAAAATCAGTGCCGTACCTATTAAAAGAAATTCAAAGTATTTTATTGAAATTTTATTGTGTAAATTGTGTAAAACACAACAAAAATTTTATTGAAATCAATGGAACTTTTAACCTGTTTTCCAATTCTTTTGAATTTATTACAATTTAACTTGAATTTTTTCAAACCGTATTTGAAAATACATTTCTTTGGCAAAAATATAAGTATTTATCAAATGAAAAAGTTAATATTCACATTGAAATTAATGTCTTTGGTCCAAAATTAATTTTTTTTTAAATACAAATGTAAGTATTCAATTTTTGGGTGACAAATTATCTTCCTTATTTGAAAATTAATGTATTTTGTTGAAAATTTGTCTCTTCGATGGAAATTAATCTTCTTAGTTGAAAATTAATGTTTTTGCTAGAAGAAGTAGTAACTATTCCATTTTTGATTGACAACTTATCTTCCTTATTTGAAAATTGAACTATTTGGATCAAAATTGATCATTTTTAGTTGAAGATTTAACTATTTGATTGAGAATCAGTGTATTTTGCTGAGAAATCGTCTGTTTTTAGTAGAAAATTCACCTTTTCAGTAGAAAATTTATTATTGTGGTTAAAAATTGAAACTTTGTATATTGGGTTAAATATTTAAACATTCCAGTTTAATATTTATAATTTTTTTGAACAATTGATCAGTTTTAGTACACAATTCAACTGTGTATTTAGTTGTTTATTTATTTAATTTGTTGAGAAATCTTCTTTTTTATTTGTAGAAAATTAATGTTTTGAGTTTATGATTCATTATATTAGTTAAAAATTCACCAGCTTAGTTGAAAGTTAATTATTTTAACAAAAAGTTAAACCATTCAATTTTTGGTTGAAAATCGATCTTTTTTAATTTAACATTTCGTTTTAAAATCATGCGCTCTGTTGAAAAATCGTCTTTTTTGTTAGAAAGTTATTCTTCTTGGAAAATTGATCTTGTTAGAAATTGCATCTTTTAATAGTTTTATTTCAAACGAAAATGATGACTCTTTGGTTGAAATAAAACTCATGTATTAAAGGTTAAACTCTCTTGTTAAAAATTCATCTTTTTATTTGAAGATTCATGTAGTTGAGTTGAAGATTTATTACTTTACTTGAAAATTCATCATTTTAGTTGAAAATTAGCTATTTTTTGTGGAAAATTAATTATTCAAATTAAAAAATTAACTATTTCATTGTTGATTGAAACCTGAACTTTTTCTATTTAAAATTTAACTAGTGTGTTAAAAATCGATCCTTATTAGTTAAAAATTCAACTATTTGGTTACGAATTGAACATGCATTATTTTCACATGAAAAGTTAGGAATGAAAAAAAAGTTAGGTATGAACTGAATTCATACACTTTCGAGACAAATTCAAAAACTGAATAATTATGTTCATAATATTATTTAAGTATTTAATTAATCGATGCTGTTAATATATTTAAGAATATCTTGAGATCTAATATGTTCAAAGCATTGTCAATTAAACATATGAATTGAATATCTAGAAACAGAATAAAACACATTATTTACAATAAACTCGCAAAACTGTATACAACATATTCCGAGTCGATTGTTTAAAAAAATTCAAAATATTTTAATGGTTCCATACTATGAGAAATTATACCTGGAAAAAACTTAAGATTCAGTCAACCCTCGTTTATTACAACACTCGTTTAATCTAAAACTAGTTCATTGCAATTCAAGATACTCGTCTGTTGCAACTTCCCCAACTCCCACCACTGATGGTCACATGTTTCATATAGCCAATCACAGCGTGGAATCGGGAATATATTGTGATACCACCTTCTGTATGCGTGGAGTTGTGGGGTCCACTCTCGAGTTGCAATAGACGAGATTTTTACGTTTCGGAGGAGTTGCAATAAACGAGGTTTGACTGTATCTGCAAACACCCTGGAATTGACAGGGAATTATTTTCAAGGATTTGAGTAGATTCCCTGGTTAAAAGATGTTTAGAATAAACATCATGCATTAAAACAAAATTTAGGTATAGTATCATAATGTAGTACGTTTTATTGATTTCTGTATGGTTTTTTCGATTTTCAAAAAAATGTTATCGAAAACTTTTTTTGAAAAATTAATTCGAAAACTTTTTTTCAAAACTTGATTTGAAAACTTTTTTTTCAAAAATTTACTTGAAATTTTAACGATAACATGTTTTAAAAAAATTTCTTGGACATTTTGTTAAAAATTTTACCATCGTAATTTGTACAGTTACAAATTTAGTTCCCCACGCTGCGGGGAAAGCAATTTTCTCTCGAATAATTTTTTTCCTAATTTTCTTATCAAAATTTTTATAGTAATATAAAATTATTTTACCTAAGCATATTTTGATAAGAATTCTTACAACTTTGCTGAAACACGCGTTTTTCTGAATAGATATCAAATCATTTGTGAAAATAATGTACAGACGGACGGAAAAGTGTCGTAGGCGTTTTTCCAACCTTTAAAAATTCCTGTTAAGTTTCTGAAATTGTATCACTAACCAACAATTCATAAGCAAGGCCAGAGAAACATTTACATTGATTTCAACAATCCTAAAATATCCTGGCAATGGTTAAGATCAGAATGAAACTAGTCATTTTCTTGCTCCAATTGTTTTTCGATCCTACTTTTCCTAGACAATGATAATTTTTCGATTCTTCCTCTAGGTGTCTCATTTAGGAGACAGTACGTTATTGGCAGTAGCTCAAAGGCGGTTTTATTGAACAGCGGTCGCATTGTAAGAAACTTTCTTGACCATCAGGAAGCAAGCGAATAAAAACCTGTGGTGTGGCAGATGCTAGCTCTAAAAAACCATCCATATGTGATTGTTTTCACCTCCAACGCTCGCGGCCGCTCGTAATAGTATACCTACAACATCAGCACAGGAGGTTTCAAGCATCATATTGGATTGACTTATAACATCCTAATCTCATCAGTAACTTGACTTAGTCCTTGGTTATGCTGTATAACTGGATTTACCTGAGTAAAAGTTTTCAATAAAATAATTCAATAACACCGAACACCGAAGGTGTTCTCGCGTTGGTGTCGCGGTAGAGTTTTAGCTTTCTTCTCATGACTTTGACGGCTATGTTGGCAGTAGCACTGCTACAGACAGGGCTTCTCATGCCAGCTAAACTGATAACGAAGAGGAGAGAAACTAAGAAGAACACCCAAACCAACAAATTAAAAATAAAAAGTATATTAAAGATTTTGAAATGCTTGTCGCTTCCCGACAATCCTCGAGGCGCCCCTGGAGCCTCAGCTGGAGGTAACAGCATGCGAGATGGTGGCGATGGTGAGCTTCGAGAGGGTGAGTCAGATCCCACTAATCAAACAGCAGGCCAGTAAGAACATCTGCGAAAAACGGTAAGCAGTGGAACATCTACTGTGCCATATGAATTGACTAGCGTTAGCTATTTGAAGCCAACCACCTCGATAGAAATACAGTGGGAGAGCATCAAGTGGGATACCAAAATAAAATAGGAATTGGTGCCTCTCTATTACGAAAATGCGAAGTTTGAAACGACAATGGAAACAGGATACAATTTGAGAACGAAATTTGCTGCAAAGTATCCTAATATACAGAAAATCGTACTGAGAGACCGTATCGCTAAGTTTTTGGATAGCCGAGTTTTAAGGCTGACATTCGACCCTACCCATCGAATGCAAACAAATTACCTCTTGAATAACTTCTTGAAGACAAACTGTAAATCTCAAACGATTTTCATTAGAAAATTATATAAAATATTATATTAAATTATATGGTGTAATTCAAACAATAGCTTAAACAATTACCGCAGAGTGCCATTGGGAGCATATACTGTAGATGAAAAGGACACTTTCTCACACCTATGGCCACATCTGACTATCATGAGATAAGAGGCTGTAAAATACGACAAACTC
Organism: Belonocnema kinseyi; assembly: GCF_010883055.1. NCBI lineage: Eukaryota > Metazoa > Arthropoda > Insecta > Hymenoptera > Cynipidae > Belonocnema > Belonocnema kinseyi. The sequence goes on along the minus strand of NC_046665.1, from coordinate 15,373,972 downwards.
ACATCGACCGACCGCCATAACCCTCGTGTGTATTGAGGACACGGAGCGATCCAAGTATAAAAGCCCTTTGCATCCATATCGCGAGTGCCTTGGTATGTTTTTGGCACGTCGGGGTGTGACTTTGAGGTTACGAACCAGTGATAGCTTCACACCTCCGAGATCGGCGATTGCAAGGATAAGAATTTTAACTGAATATTTTAAGTACAATCAGTGCAGCTCCTTCAGAAGGTCTCGATACCTCCCCTTTTTCCTTCTCCTTGTCTGAGGTTTTCTGTCGGCCAGAGCTAAATATTCCAGAGAATTTAGCAATTCTTCTATTGTGCAATGGACTGGAACGATCGGTAGGGCAGGATCACGGGCAAAACCATAAGAGCGACGAAGATGGTAATGAAGCACTCTTAGGACTGTATTTGGACTTAAGAGATACACTATTTCCGCGAGAGTGAGATGACTGAATAATATGTGTTTTAAGTACTCAGCATGTGCATGACACGCTCTGCACCTACTTCCAGGAACTTCTTGACGCGAAATTCGGCTACTTATACTAAATCATACATATCAGAAAAGTTATTGGCCTTTAGTTCACTGTGTTGGACAAGTCGCCCTTTTTCGGTTGGAGCACAGCACGCCTTAACACCAGCCACTGCAGAATGCGCATTTTCGAAGTACGAGGTGAAGATGCGGGTCAGATGCTGGTGTGAAGAATTTAACTTCTTCCATCAGAAGTTCTGGATCTCTTCGGCAGTGAATACTGGATATTCGTCCTCAGTTGTTATGAGGTTGTCTAAAAGGTCCTCCAAGCGGATTATATTTTAAGTGTTGATTCTCCCGATCCCATCCCTTACGTCGTCTGTGTTCTCCTTGGGCGAAATAAAATCCGTATTTTTTCAACATATTGTCAATTAGACACTGAATACGGATGCGTTCTGTTTGTCCAGTGGTGAGACTCCTCCGAGAGATCCTTACGAAGGGCGACATCCATGATAGCTCGTTTTTGGGACTTTTGAGAAATCTAGATAATAATGTTCCTTCTTGTTCTCAAGTCTCCATCATTTCTCAGGGGATGCCTATTTTGCGTGATTAGTCTTAATGTCGTTTGCTCACCTTCGTCTG
>NC_046665.1:15366613-15372759 GCF_010883055.1 Belonocnema kinseyi | reverse complement strand
AAGAGGTGTTGATTGTGGAACGTTGTGCAGTTATTTATTTAGAGGTTGTTTATTGATGTCTCTACACTCAATCCTGATTTGACTTGTACATTGGTTACACATATGTACATTTTGCACATACATTTTATGATGGACAAATTTTGATCCCGGATTCGTATTCAAAGCGAGGTATTAGGAAGGTAAACCGAAGATGCTCGAAGCCACTCGAAAGCTGCCTTAGCTGAGATCTGTGTAGAATCCGTCATTGTCGGACAAATTATCGCCCATTGTACTTATTTTATTAATCATTTATGGTAACATTCGATAATTTCCTTAGTCTTTCCTTCGACCACGGATTAGTTCTGATTAAGTCAGATAAGAATTCTTGGATCGACGTCAAATTATTCTTTTATTGTGTCATTTTTCGTCTCTTGCATCCTTAAAATTGGTCAATTAAAATATAGGTTGGTTTCCAAATTTATTGTATTCTTTAGAAGTCATATGCTATAGTTTTTTACATGCATTTTATGTTACAGGGGATTTCTCTTTACACATATATCCAGTCGAATTAGAAGATGATGGAGTATACCAGTGCCAAGCATCGCCAACTAATGATGGTCAACCGGGATTGCGATCGAGGTTTGCACGTTTGAGTGTTTTAGTCCCCCCTCAAAAACCGAACATTCTTCAAGGTTCTTTTCTTGTTACCACCGAGGATAGAGAACTGGTCATGGAATGCATTAGTGTCGCTGGGAAGCCACCGGCAGAGGTATATTTTTTAACAATTTTCAAGCATGTTGAGCAACGAAACTAAAAATTTTATCAGGTTTTCGAAAACTTGGGTTATGAAATACAATAGTTATAAAGGAAACGTAAATTTTCTTGTGAGATACGCATAGTTCAAATTTAAGATTTTATGGGGAATAGTTTGGAAAATTCTGAATTTCCGGAACGAGAGAAAATACTGATGGAATTGTCTAAATTTTGAATGCAGTTGGTTAAGCAAACCTTTGATTTTCAACATAAATAAATTTCTTAAATAATTCTGTTTGACATTTTGAGACATTTTTATTTCTTTAAAATAATTTCAGGTTATTATAATAGGATTTTCTGTGTATATTACGAATTTGCTTGCAAAAATGATATAGCACATCACGCCCCATGCCTAACTTAAAACAGTTTTCATTTTTAAATACCTGTACATTCCGGGTTCTTTCTGAATCAGTTTTGGGGATATCTTCCAACTATTTTAAGACCTACATTAAAAATTCGGTGGGCCCTTTTAGAAAAAGTTTATTTTTTTCTATTCATTTTTTAACGTATTTTCATAAAAGCCAATGAGAAATAAAGTGTTCCTTGCATTTTTTATGGCAAGTTTTAAAAGTTAGTTATTAGTTAAGTAAATATGTTTATTTTTTGTCTTATTTCTCAGTTCTCATATACATTTTAGGTTAAAGTTGTCTATATGTAGATTAAAGTTGACTCAATCCCTAATATAAAATCTCTAAACGATATTGTCGAATTCGATTGTCACGATATTCTTATTTGATTGCTATATGCGTGTGACATGAGGCGACAGTGGCTTGGGCTGTAGTGGAAAATAGGTACTATTGTTCCTTCTTTGATAAATACACGCGTGTGATACGAGGCATCAGTGTGTTCGACAGTAATGAAACGTTACACGTGTTTACTAACTTTACTCAGTAGCAGAAAAGTACAATTAGACTCCAGGCACTTCACCTTCACCACAAAACAGCTACAAGAAATTTGTAAGCTTTTAATTTTTTATAAGATTTTCAATAATGTATGGTTTAAGAACTGTGGGATTGAATAAATTATGACACTAAATTCGCCATAGTGATCAACGGCACTGCAATGACATTTTCAATGAGTTCTTTAAGTTGCAGATCATACAGATCACAATTTTTTTTTGCTCAGTTTTTCTGATGTTTCAGTTCTTCATATATAAAGTTTCAGTCAAGAATATCAATTTTCAACCAAAAATATGATGGTTCAGTTTTTAGCAAAAAAATTAATATTGAACCAAAAAAAAAATTAAATTTTTTACAAATGAGTTGACATTTTAACGAGAACAGATGCATTTGATACCAAATAGTTGAGATTTCAAACAAACAGATAGTTAAATTTTCAGTTAAAGAATTTAATTTTTGACAAAAAAAGAGTTTTCAACTAAATAGCTTAATTCTAAATGAAAAAGATGAATTTTCAGAAAGAAGATTAATTCCCTAACTCCCGCTACACGCTCGGTCTTTGTATATCCTGCACATTTGTGCACAAATTTTTTAAAATTAAAGGTCTCATTTGTTACAAATCGTTCGCTGAGAACTTAATTATTTTATGTTTAAAATTCGTCTTTTTGTTTGAATTCGACTGATTTTTTATGTGAATTACGATTTTTTATCCTAGAGTTATCAATTATTACAATTTCAGTTAAAAATTCATTCTTCGATTGAATATTTTACTATTCCAGTTTTGGTGAAGAATTTCTCTTCTTAAGGTTGGAATTCCACTACTTGGTTAAATATTAAATTGATTTAGTAAATATTCATATTTTTTTTGGCAAAATATTCATCTTTTTTGTTGAAAATTGACATATTTTGCTGAAAATTCCTTTCTTCGATTCAAAATGAATCTTTTTCGTTTCGTATTTCGCTAATTGGTTTAAGGTTAAACTATCTTCTTAAATTTTTTATTTGTTTTGTTTGTTAAAGATTCATTATTTAAGTTAAAAGTTTATCCATGTCGTTGCAAATTACAAGATTTTCTTGAAAATGCATTTTTTGATTCATTTCAGTTGTTATTGTTTTAAAATAATATTTTTTAGTTGAAACATAAACTATTACGTTTTTTGTCCACGTTTTACCTTTCTTGGTTGAAGCTTTCCCTACTTGGTTAATAGTTTAAACATTTTGTAAACGGTTTTGTTGAGAATTTGTCTCTATAGTGAAAGAGTTGCATATGCAAACAAATAGTTTAACTTTTAAATAAATAGTTACATTTTTAACCAACAAATATGAGTTTTAAACCGAATGGTCAAATTTCCAAACAAAAAAGATTAATCTTCTACCAAAAACAGTTGCATTAAACAAAAAATGAATTCTCAATGAAAATGTATTAGTGGACAACTTAAAACAAAAACAAATGAATTTTCAACAAAATATTAAAATTCTCAACCAGAGTTGAATTTTCTAACAAATATATGTTTCCAATAAATCAGTTTAATTTTTAAACTTCAAATATGGTTTTTAGACATAAAATGAAACAGTTGATAATAATTGAACGAATGAAAATGCTACCCAAAGAGACGCATTTTAAAAACAGACAAACGAATTATAAATCATAAAGATTAATTTTCTATAAAAAAAGTCGAATTTAAAACGAAAGTAGAAAAGTTTAGTTTTTAATTAAAAAATGAATTTCCGAAAGAACAACAATTTTCAACAAAATAGTCAAATTTGTAACCAAGGAGATGAATTTTTTAATAAAATTATGGATTTTTCAACTAGAAAGACGAATTTTCACCAAATAAGCACTTTTTTCCTAATACTTTCGCCCAAAGTGAGAACTTCTCAAGTATTTCTTTTTTTAACGTGTTATTAAAGTACATTTAATTGATGTTTTAATATTTGTCAAGAAAAAGTAATATTCCATTCAATAAATAATTTCATTAATTTTAATTTCGTTTTAAATATAATAATTATTAGTTTACTTTTAATATGTTTTATGTACAATAAACAAAATATTTATTTTTTAAAATAATTTTTAATGTGAAGAGTCTAGAGGAGAAGAAAAGTGTATTTGATTGGTCTTTAAAAATGGTGACAAAATATTTTCATACGTGAATTATTTTTTAAGGTTATTTTTTAAAGGTCAAAAGGAATAATCCTAATAACCTTGTAGAAGATATCCTGTAATTAATAAATTATTGTTCAAATAATGTCATATCCAACTTTGTAAGGATCTATCTACGCTTGTAATTAAAATGTCTATAATACTCATATATTATGTTATTCCTTACAAAATAGTGTAATGACTTTGTATAAATCGGAATAATGAGACAATTATTACTCAAATTTGTATGAGATCGAATGCAAGAACTAATATTGGAGAGACTTGACCAATACAAGATTTTCAGAGGAGAATTCACTAAGTGGCAACAAGCTGATTAAATGTAATTTTCTACCTATGAGGTCAATAATTATAATGCGCGTGTATGCAGGACTTATAAGCCGTTAGGCAATTAGTGTGAATATGCAATAACAGTAGAAGTGATATTTGTAAATAAAATAGTAGTAGAAATAGTAGTAATAATAATAGTAAGGATGATACTCTTTTAAAACATGTCTTATTTCTTATTAGCATGTTTAAAATATTTTATGATAATTATAAATTTTCAAAAGGTAATGCATACATTTGTTGAAGAAATTATAGATGTGAGAATAATTGTAAATTATCAACAAAAAGTGTTTATTTTACTTTGAAATTTTGTTAAATATTTTGTTGACTAGTTTTTAAAATAACAAATAAAATGCTTCTGAACGCGGAAGAAAGCAATACATTAATTCCTGAAGGAGAAAGTGGTAAATTACTTGATACGCATGTTGAAAAATTTGCCAAATTGATAAATAAAAATTATGGTTGGCAAATGCAATGTGCCTTATGTAAAGAATATGATTATCATTAACGTCAGATACAAAATTATAATAAATGTGATTCATCAATATTAGGTTTAAAATAATTTTTTAACCAAAAAAGTCTAATTTGGAATAGAAAAGTTCAATTTTATTTGTTTACCAAAAAAGACGAAATTTGTTTGAATCAGCCTATTATAAAAAAATAATCGCAGTTAAAAGTACGGAACTCATCCTGTGGTGTCTTCTAATTATTTTATACTAATATTTTGTAACATTCATTAAGTATAAATGACATAGACAAAATAAGCATTTACTTGATTCTTTTCCACAAAACAAAATTAATAGAAGCGCGCCGTAGCGCGTGCGTTTCTACTGGTTCCTGATACACCTAAGAGAAATGCGATGTACTCCTTCTGATAAGCTCAAAGTTATGTCATCCAAATGGAAAGTACTTTTTGTGGAATATTCAACTTTTTTGAAATACAGTTGGACCCCGTTACTGTGCAGGTTTTGGGGTTGGCGGTGGTGAAGAACAATTTTTAACAATTTTTATTTCATTTTTTTTAACTCGAAAAGGAGTTAACCTTATGAAATTTTCCTGTGTAGTATTCAGTCTGTATTTATTTTATTAATTTTATTTTTTTATTTATTGGTAAAGATTTGGATTTTTAGATCTTTTAACTTTTAGAGTTTCTAAAGATTTCTTATTTTATTCTCTTTTTAAAAATAAGTCTTCTTTTTATTTATTTTGAGAATAATTCTGAAACTGCTTATTTAAAAAAAATCTGGAAAAGCGGTTAATCTTGCGGAAAATTCACAGTTTCACTTCAGTAAATTAAGCTAGCGTCATCCCAGATTTTTTTTAAAATAGTGGAACACTAAATGTGGCACTAGAGCATTAAGTAATTCTTGAATACTGGTATGGACATATTTACGATTTGTGCATAATTTGTATCAAGGGTGATTTCTCAGTTTTAGAAGTGGATTTTGGTAAATATGTTTTTGTGGTTTTGAAGAGCCTTAAATGAGCCCTTAATGACGCCATGGGTCCAAATTCGATTTAACGTTTCTTTGTATTGGGTTCCGTCAGCTTCACGTTAAGCTCGCGCAATCCCCGGTTTTTTAAAATAGTGGCGCATTAAGTTGGGAAAAAGGGTAATACGTGAGCCCTGAATTATGATATAGGTCAGAACTCGATTCAACGTTTATTTCATGCTGCTGACCATCAGGCAGCATATTCTTGAGAGAATACGGATACTATCTGACGCTAAGAGAAGTCTAGAGCGGAGGGAGAGGTGGGTCAGAGAAAATCAACAGTTTCTCTCTGACCCATCTCGACTCTTCCAAGACACTCCCAGTTACTGTCGAACACCCACCCAAACCAGAGGAGGTCGAAGTATTTTGGAGAGCAGTCTACGAAGTTCAGCATAGACTGGATGAAGACTCAGAAAATATAAATAGCTTCAAGGAGTTATGTGTTGCCCTCATAACACCTGATAAAGAATGCCCACC
>NC_046665.1:15335686-15366513 GCF_010883055.1 Belonocnema kinseyi | reverse complement strand
GGTTGTGAGACGTGGTTGTGGCTGAAATTTTACCGCGATTTCGCTGGAAGCGGGTGCAATTTTTCAGATTAGCACCCGCTCCTGGCGAAATCCTGCGGTTGTTCTCATGACAAATTTTTAATTATAATAAGTATTCAATTACTACTTTGCTTCACATGGCCGGGCATTATATATAATTCCTGGATTATATACTTTGCCTGGAACACATATAAAATATACGGCTACAGAGCTGTATATAATAATATTTCCAGGATTATTATTCAATACCTTTAAAGATGCAGTTTCATTTTTATTTTTTGTTTATTTTTGAAGATCTTGTTAAATTATGTTCTGTTTACAGATTACGTGGATTGATGGACTCGGAAACGTGTTGCACAATGGCATTCAAACGAAATATGAACAATTTCAAGATGGCCCACTGTCTAATGTAAGGTCTGTTTTAACGGTCATGCCACGAAAGGAACATGACAACACAACGTTCACTTGTCAAAGTCAAAACGCAGCAGACCGAACTCCACAAAATGCTAAGCTTAGAGTAGAGGTAGGTTAATAACTTTTTGTATTCTTTATGTATGTGAAGTACTCGTTTTTCAAATATATACCCTATTGTACATGTTGATTTAGGTAGCAATGGAATGTAGATTTGAGGAATTTTGCGCATCAGTTTCAGTATATCAATCTTATATTTTTGACATCACATTTTTGCTCCCTAAGGAGTAGAAGTAAGTTTCTGCCCACACTCACGTGACACCACTCCAAAAAAACAGTACTTAGACCAGCATCATAGGCATAAGAAATGGCCAATATAATTGAATATAAGTTATCTAATAACTTATCTCTTTAAAGATTGTTTTTCTATTTAGAATCTAATTTAAAAACTTGATGATTGGGATGAGGATAACCACCAAATACCAGATAAATCAATTAGAATATAACTAGAAGTAGAAACTATGCATTTCATAGTCACAGATACAAAATATGTAACCTGTGGTTACAGATAGGAACTACAGAAGTCGCAAACTGCAATTTTGCAAGTGATCATGTTAAAAGTTTAATTAGTATGGACAATTCAAATGTAATAATTTAAGAGGTAATGAAGTGTTATTAGAATAGAAGCTTCTAATTTTTCCCCTGATGGTTTACATTTTTCTTGCGCCTTCTTACCTATTCCTGTACACACCCCACACACACACACTTACTTGGCGGTGAGAGGGGGACCTGTAGTTTAAGGTTTAAGAACCACCAAGAGCAGCAGCTTTAAGTACTTAGCGAAAACCATTTTCTCTAGAGGTACCAGTCCCACGACTCTCCGGAGATGAACAAATCCCATGCTAGGCTAGTGTTCACCGCTTGGATCGTCGAGACTCTTCCATAGTGCGAGGCGGTAATAGAACTCGCAAGCCAACGGAGTGGGTCCAACGCCTACGTTTTAGCCCCCCACGACCATCGTCTCACTAATGAAGTGTTATTAGGGATCGTGTAATCTTTGAGAAATTAAATATAGCCTAAAATTTGTGTTTGGAACAGATCAGTGGTGTTTTGTAAGTGAAATAGTATAGTTCTTGTGTTCGTTACTTCATGTCTGCTACCGCGAGCTACGTATTTTCAAACCGTCACTACGAGTTGCGTATTTTCTATCTGTTAGCGCGAGGTACTGCAGTATTGATACGGCGGGGTGCGCAAGAGTTGAGCTTTCTCAATAATAAAAGGCCTTTGTTTCGCAAAAAATCTGACACAATAAAATCTCGCTTCAAAAATGTTGTAACCTTCAAAATATGTTAATTAAAACTCGTGTATTTTGTACTTGAGTTATCAATATTTACTTTTCGGGATTTGCATATGAACAAATTATTGATATTTTGTTACAAAATATCAAATTAAACATGATTCAAGGTATTTTGGGTTTGTAACTCCGCGACAAAGCCATAGCTCGTTGTAACAAATGTCGAAAAATCGTTTTTATGTACTCTTATCCTGACACTGGCCTTCAGCATGACTCAAATTGTGTAAATAATTAACCTGCCGACTTGTCTAACTCAAGGAACTACAGGCCAGTAACTTGCCTGAATATGCTGTATAAGGTTTTTACAACTATCATGAACGACATGAATGTACGGACAATTGGAACTATGTGGAGATAAATTCATGAAAAACGTGGCTAACCAGAAGGTGTAGCACTAGAGCGGTCCACAAATTTTGATTCGTTTCAATAGTTTTATTTGTTCAAACAGTCTTTTTTATAACTTTAATAAAATAATATAAAAGAGAATTCATGTAATTAGTTTTCTGACTGTATAGTATATAGAAAGAATATTTGTCAGCATGGAGCCTTCACGGTTGCCATTATGAAGCCATCATGGTTTTTTTATGTCAGTGCTGGCACCTGTACTGGAATAACTGTGGGGCGATAACGCTATTCTGTACTGGGCTGCCAGTGCTGGTCTATCACTGAATATCGGTACTGGCGCAGTACTACTCCAATAGGAAATTCACAATACGCACAGTACTGTGCTAGTACTAACTAGTATCGTACTGCTATATCCTTACGATATGAAAAAAACGTATTTAAAAAATAAATATTAATTGATGGCGAGTATTTTAAATTTAAATATTAATAGTAATGTTCAGAGCGAATACATATATTACATTTTTAAACATTATATTACAAATAAAATTTCTAACGCTACGGCGTATGAAACCAACGTCTATACCTAAATCTATCGCCTAGCAGTCGGGAGTCTTAACCATTGCGCTAAACCTACGAGTTGAAAATCGATGAAAAAGCCATCCTCACAAGCTACAGGTCAAAAAAGTTAAAGCACCAAATTTTAAGCTCTGAATCTCAGTAGCGCGGTCGAGGGAGAGTTGGGATGATGAGATTCGTTTCTAATCTGTAGGTGCAACCGGAACACGGACCGCCTCTGTAGCGCGCGATTTTTAAATCAAATTTATTTCCGTTTTTCTTTTTAAATAAATACACAATAAGAAACCGCAGCGTAAATATTTCGAATCACTGAAAATTTAACAGACGGCATTCTGTAACATTTCTGTTTGTGCAATTTTGGACTTCAAAAAGTCAGCTGATTAACACTGTTTTAACAGTAAATAATACGTTTATTGTACCTTAAGTCAATGACTAAAGATACTCAGAAAAAAGTCAGTCAAAATTTGTTCACTAATGTTAATTTAAAAGCACAATGCCACAAATACAATTCACAAAAAAGATACGAGCGTAATACAGGAGTAACCCGAACCGTGGGTAGGGCGGTACTGAGTCTCCTCTCGCCCGACCTAAGTACATTGTACAGTCGACGTGCAGGTGCACGTGAACGAGACCCAGGGCCATGCACGGACTAAAGTCACCGCGACCGCGGAAGAAAGAAGATCACGTTGAAATCTTTTAACACTGCTTAATTAGAAATGATATAATTGTGATTAAGAAATTTTTCGATACTATGGATGCTGGATTTAAATTCTAAAATTAAATATTTTTATTGCATTCAATAAATGTCAAAACAAAATATTTTTTCGACCTAGAATACAAATAATTATTTCAAATGAATCTGTTATATCATCAGCGAATGGTACCTTCAAATACATTTGTCACATAAAGCGGTATCGTCATAAAGTAAAAAAATCTGCTCGCTTAGCGGGCACATTCTCATGGCGTGCTATGCTCGCGGTTTGCTTCTCGCTCGATAATGGGTTACCTCGCGTTTCGCGCTTGAATATTTACTCTTTGCACCTGGAATGCCTGAATGAAACTTTATAAAAAAGATCTCTTTTAGATCGCAGTATTCATATGCGTCTTCATATTTTGAATTTTCTACTTAATTATGTTTAGTTAAAGCTTAAGTTTCTCAAAGCTCTGTAGGCTTTGAGGTACACAATCTCATCGTGACCACTCGCTCTCGGTTTTCAACGGACATTTGTAAATGTGTATTTTCTGAACCACTTTGAAATAAATTAAAAACTACAATACTTTTTTCAAACTTTTTTCTCTATCTCGCGATGTTATGCTAATAAGAGGATTTTGGTTTTCATATTATCCATACAGTTGGTATTCCTGACGATTAGATATAGTATTCTGACCTAAAAATGTACCCTCTGATCTAGTTTTAGTTGTTGAAATATTAATAACAGGATCAGATGGTATTACATCCTGCTAACAATTCATGATTATAGAACTTGAGCTCCTCCGTCTGAAGCCACAATTATGCAGAAATCTATATTTCATAATCTCAAATTCAAAAGAATAAACACAATAGACCCCCCTTAATCGATTTTGGCAGGAATTTGTGTGATGAAGTTCACCAAAAAACTCACACACCGGTCTAGTGCCACGCAACTGGCTAGCAACATGTCTAAACCTCTTACATCCATGGTAACGAATCAGAGAGGGAATCACCGGAGTCATAAGAAATTCATATCCCGATAATTAGATATTTTTCGGTATGCTTGAAGAAGACAGTGTTAATTTGATCGTATCAGAGAGGGTCTTATTGGGATTGGTGCTCCTTCTAATAGGCAGGATGCAATCCTTAAATGAGAAATCCGCTCGATTGAAAACATTGAAAGGAGAATATTTTGGATCAACATTCCCGATAAAAGCATTTTTACTATTCAGGGATGATGGTATGAACAATTTAAGACTCACCTGCAAAAAAACTGCAGAATCCAAGAGAATATTTACATCCCGCCAATCGTCACAGAATATTTTAACTTTATTCTGACCGTTTCTTAAGATCCTCCTGCCATCAGAAAGAAGCTCGTTGATTTTATCAGCAAGACTCAATTGATCGTATCTACCTATCCGTTTGTAAGGATTAGTACTTTCCATCAAAACTATAAACGGAGAGGGAGATGTATCTAAAAACCAAAAACCTGTATCCTCCTCCTCCCTAGTCCATAACAGCTGAGGTGTTCCCTATGGCGATGAAACCGGAGCCATCAATAAATCGCCTGTATTTGGTTTTAGTGTAAGGATATTCCATAGTTCCCCCTTCACCCCCTGATCTATTCGGACTCTTTGTTCTTTTCGAGTTTCCATTGCCCGGACTATTGTAAGTATTTAGGGATTGCCGATTTATTTTCCTAGGAGTGAAACCCCTGAAAGGACCACCAGAAGGGACCGGAGGCCTGTCCTGAGTAGAGGATGTACTCTGTATGGAGTTGCCACGCGACTTAAGTGCACTATTCTTCACATCTATACTCTTATTCGCAAGATTAGGCTGTTTGTCGGCAGCCCTTAATCTGTCATTAAAAAAACCGTGTTCTTATAAGATGACACTTTACCGAGTTCAGAGATCCAGCTGAAAATGTTACTTTAATGTAACAAAGTCAAACAAATATGTTCTATCAGCTCGCCTCTCAGCAAGCAGCTTATGCGTAAGCCACGATTACACAAAAGATAATTAAATTATATTGAAGCATCTTCAATTACAGCTAAAGAAAAATTTATAAAATAAATTAAATAAAACTCTAATTTGCAATTTACCGTCAAATGTGAAGGTTTTTCAAGAGATAAAGTTTTGAAGCCTCAAGTATAACCGACTAATTTTTTCATAGTTAAGCAGTGAAAGCAGAGGCAATACGAAAAAATTCCGATAGAGAGCGCAGCTGCGGCCTCTACACGGTTCCTTTGCTCGCTTTAAATTTTATTTTTACACTGTCAGTTAGTTTTCCGAAAAAATCAACAAGAAAAGAAAGAGCATCGAAGTAAAAGGATTTTTTCAAAAACTATCATTTTTTGATACAAACCTTTTTTTAAATTTTTTACAAATTTTATTTACAATCTTAACGAAGTAATCATATTTTTCAAACTTTCAGCATGAATTTTAGTTGAGATTATTGTCATTTAATGAGAAAAAATATCATGAAATGAAAGATAAGTAAATATCTATGTGATTGATTACTTATAATATATTGGTGCAAATAGTATAGCACTTCCTTTTTTGTCAATAACATTATTATTAATTAGTAATCGTTTTGATTTTAATATCACTTTGACACAGTGTGGAGAAATTTTTGTATTTTAATATATTTTTTCTATCGCTATTATTATGTCCTCAGATGTTTCTCGTAAAATTTATGTTTGATAGTCTGTGAATTTATTGTAATAGATTTAACATTCATTTGTAGTGTAAAAAAGTAATATTTTAGTTATTCATATTATTGTGCTATAAGAGATAGTTATAAACTGTTTATGAGCCGCAGGTGCGCTTTCTGCCGAATTTTGTAGATACTACCGCTAGGAAATATAGAATTACGGATGCCATTCATACAAAAGCTTGGAAGTTGGATAGGGCTGGCTCTATAAGAATTTCCAGGACTCTACACCCCCAAAATAAAACAAAAAATAAGTTCTCATTAAGTATGAAAGTGTAATGAAGTGAATAGGTTTCATTTAAAATTCGAACTATAAGCTAAATATAATATATTTTGTAAATAGTGAAGATTAAAAATTTAAGGTTAGAGTGACAGGGGACTAACAAAATATAGTTGCTACTGTTCTTGTTGATACATAACTATCAGGCAGTTATTCTATCGTGTCATGTAAAAACGTGGCTGCATTTATACAAAAGACTTTATTTTTACATATTTTGCAATATCTTTTCAGGATTTTCTAAATAAACGAACTGATCATTTTAAAAAACGAATCAGCATTTGGGGGATTATTTCTGAAGTGATCCTACCTAAAAAAAGAACAAAGTTCTTCAATTGTACTTAAACTTAACAAAGTTTAGTCCTACAGAATGACAATTTTAAATTGACTGCAACATTCGACCTTATGTTATGGCATTCAACAGGATTAAATTGCTTTTAGTTTGTATCCTCTTCAACAGAATGAAAAGTATTAATTTGTTGACAAAAATTAGCATATGATTAAACAGGATTGAAGTGTGGTGCCAATATTTGATGTACATATGACTTAAAACGTAAGCGAAAGAAAACTACATTCATTCGTACTCAAGGCCTTGTAAACCTCGCCATATTTAAAATCAGTTTAATCCTTTTTAATGCATTGTTTCTTATCAAGAGATTAACAATTGGGTCCACATTTTTTTGTTGATCAAAATAACCGTTAAGTGGTTTTTTGAGGGAACCATCTGTTTCTATTATTTTAAACTTTATTAATATTTGTAAAAGAAAATTGGTCTTCTACGGTATCAATTTGATGCTTTGAGTGCTCGTGAACGAGCACCGACGTCATGGATCCCGCCAGAGTACCTAACGGTTATTTGCCTTAGCAAATAATTGTCATTGCATTTCGTCACCTTAGCACTTTTGAAGTAAAATATCTTCGCCTAATTTTAAGCCTGAAATAAAATTTAAAAATACTTAACATTCCAAAAAAGTCAAATTATTGTTAGATCATCGTGTTTAAAGGTCAAGTATTTATTTTTTCAAAAAATGATTCTTTTAATTGAAAGACGCGTTAAAAATCCTACGGGTACTGTAGAAGTCCAGTTTCTTTACAAATATGAATAGAGTTGTAAATCGTAGAAAGTGTAGAAGAAAAAAATGTGACTTATTGATATGAAAAGAGTTACAAGTCGCTGAATTCGAAGGTAACCCCCTCCTCAATTTCTGTTAGCTTCTATCTCTCGGTAAATATTTGCCCCAGTGGGAAAATTTTGAATCATAAGTTGACACTCAGTAGGAATACACTTTGCCGAAGTTTGAGTCCGCTGGGAGAACTTTGTTTTTTTAAGTGGTGTCACTTCAGGAGTAAGTCCCCTATTCTTGATGTTGTTCAAGTACTGGTTTGTTCACATGTCTCTTATACCCTTTTCAAAACTTTTTTTCAATAAATAGGTACGTTACGCTCCGAAAGTTTCGTTGAAGATTCGTTCCGGTTTGTCAAAAAACAGCAGGATTATAGAAGGATCAGAACTTAGATTTAGATGCCGTGCAGAAGCGAATCCCCCGAACATGGAATACAGGTGAGTAAAATACGGTTTTACTAATTCTTCCAGTTTCATTACCAAAGTGATTTTTAGTGCAGAGAAGTTAAAAGATAAATCATCATTTGTCATCAGTGGTAAAAGTCCAATTTTTCTTTAATTGTATCATATCATGCATGTTGATCGGTTACAGTTTTTTTTCTTACACGTATGTATGTTTATGGGTATATCACTTAGTTTAGATTGAGATAGGATTTTTTAAGTACAAAATTTTCCATTTCAAATCAAAATTTGCTAAAGGTGCCTGTATTTTATACTGTAAATTTTTGGTTTCATGGTAGGGCAGGTGTGCCAAACTTGGTACCTTTGAATTGTTTAGCTCGTATGGTTGCATTTTCAATACATCTTAGTGGCGATGATGAGATATTATAGTTTATTATTCTGACAATCTTTGATGTTGATCGCGTCCATGTGACAAATTTTGATGTTGATAATTAAACGTGTATTTTTAACATTTCATGAGAATTCAAAAGCTTGTAAAAGAATTCAAAGGATTTCAATTAAATTAAAAGATTTATACAGAATTCTGAAAAATTAAAAAAAAGTGTGCATACTAATCCAGTAGCAGTTAACCCGTTGACCAAAGTTACTGAATGTGAAAATAGTTCATAGCAAAAATAAAATGTGAAGTCTAAGGAATCGAGAAAATTCTAAAGAATTCAAAAGACTTGAAAGAATTTATAATAACTCAACGTGAATTCTAAAGATTTTAGAAGAATTAAACATATTTTAATGGATTTCAAATACTTCTACAGAATTCTTCAGAATTAAAAAAGAAACGAGTGTACCCTAATTCAGCAGTAGCGCACCGTAGATCAACGTTGATGAATTTGGAAATATTTGAAAAGAATTCCATGCTTTCAGTGCATTCTTTGTGTTACGCTGAACAAATTTCGGAAAACTTAGCCTACATTTACATTTTTTCTATACACCAAATTTCGGTCAGCCAACATTTGATCTCGAACGTGTTCAAATAAAAAAATGTTGTTTGCGAAGTTATTTTACGATTCAATAAAACTTGAGTCCATCCGACCTAAACAGACAAAAACATTCATATCGCTTTTTTTTAATGCTCGACGCAAAGTGAATTTACCTTTGTAGGAGATGTTGCTTATTGGGTGTCATGCGTGCTCGCAGCTTACTGTTCAACTGCATATAGTTCCAATACCCTTTCGTACGCAAAATGCGCACCGGACCCAAAAATATGTTGGAACTTTGCGATTTGATTTTTGTTTATCCGTTATTACAAAGAACGAAAATACTCTTGGGGCACCCTGTACATATATTTATATTTTACAAATTTTGGACACATGTAATATACGGTTATTTTCGCTTCTTCTAAATTACATACTTTTTAATATTAAAAAACAAGTTCACTTATTAAAAGTCCAGTAATACGATTCATCGAACATGAACATTAGGTCGTAAAAAGAACAAAACGTTAACTATAACTTTATAAACATCTGACATCTGATATTTTGATAGTATCTAAAGTATTGTCGCAAGATATTTTGATGCTGGTTTAAAAAACACAGACCCGTATTATAATTTTTAAATTCTTATATGAAAACTCTTTGTGAGTAGTAATTCAATTAATTATTACTGAATAACTCATAAACCAATTTATTACCAAAACTCATATGGAAGCTTAAAAATATAATTGAGAATTCGGCATAATCCTAATATTTAAACCTAAATCAATTGGACTCTAACCCTTTTTCAGACGTGGGATCTAAAGGTGATTCCCGAGTCTTTTGCTGAAAAGAAAAGTTTTAAGAAAAGAAATTTTAAACCGGTAAATTTAAAAGATAACGTTGAAAGTTGATTAAGTGGGACTACACATAATTTTTTTCTACTGTGACGCTATTATTTGGACATTAAAAGAAGTTGAATGATAATCAAGAAGGAGTTGAGACCTTGAATAGTAATTCTGGTGAATCAGAAAATACATGTGTGGATTTAGCCCAAGAAAATACTCCAAAAAATTATGAGATGTTTAGATTTATTTCAACTATAATGGCCACAATCATCGCAGAATTTGATGGGTTGAAAAAAGCATCTAGTGCAAAAGCATGGTTAAAGTAATTTGAATGAACAGCAGCGTTTCTCAAATAAATGGAAGAAGCCCCATTCGAAAATGCTAGCTCACATTTGAAAAGAGCCTTAAGGAATTGGTGTCTAGCTAACATCGACAACATTACTAATCGGAAGACCAAATAGCTTTTAAAGGTACATTTCTAATAGGAAAAACGATGTCCGATAAATTGAAAGAAATCGAGCGGTGGGACCAGCATGAGGGAGCATATGCCAGAAGAAATTTATTTAGCGGATATTACTATTGCATTATGATCTAAGGATCGCAGCAGTTCTCTAATGACAAAAGAAGACTTCGACGTGGATAATCTTCAAAACGGCAAACACTTAGATAGTCCGAGTTTCCAATGCGTTTTTGGCAGGTGAGAAAAGAACAAGATAAAAGTTACAGGAAATGAAACCTTACACATATACCATGAAGGAATGTCCCTCGTGTCTGCATAGGGTGCGATGGATGATGATTGAGTTATTTCTAATTCCATAATGAGTAATTTGTGCAGTGCAGATGTAACGTAAATGATTCCGAACAAATTAAGACATGTAGTGCAATAATAATGAACAAAGCGTACTGTAAACTTCATTACTTTTTAAGGAATGTTCTTACTAGATCTATTGAGGTAACGGTTGGTGCGGTGTCACAGCAGAATACCACTATTGAATGGTCGACCCCTTCAGAAAGTATATCTTTCAATGAGTCTCCTTCAGTGCATTATGGTTCTGTTCAGCCTTGAATCCATTCAGCAAAACACTGAATAGCATGTCTCATGCAGAACAGTGCATTTAACCAGAGGCGAATTAGAGACAACAGAGTTAAAGGATGACTTCAAAAATGGCATCGAAGGAATTCCTGGGGGTGAATCATATAAATACACTATCTACGAATTCTCGAATATTCAGCATGCGATAGTTAAGAAAAGTCCAGCGACTGTCTTCACTGCAAGGCCTAAATAGATTCGGATGAGTTCTTTTAACTCAGCAACAATCAGAACAATCAACCCCTATGTCATCCTTGTCTTCACGTACTTTTTTGAGCTCATGAAATGGTCTAAAACCAACCTTGAAAGGTTAAACAGAACCATCTGATTAAAAATGATGAAGCGCGGAATGCATCACAGTAATTCGGCGATGGAAAGAGTAGTTCTGCCACGCCACAAAGGGCGTAGGAGCGTTGTAGATATGAAGAATCTGTGTAAGTCACAAGTTATAAAGTTGCGAGATAATTTTAACAGCTAGAAAGATGTTGCGCTTTACAACACCATCTGTAAATCGGATCTTAATTACACGTCCTTGAATTGGCATCTAATATTTGGCTGAAAAGTTTGTTCTTTATCCAGAAATGGAAGAATTGATCATCGTGGTTTAGGACAGGGTTGTCAGCACGAGAAATGATCACAAACACGTCGTATATCAAAACGTGGTTAACCGGTGCCGATTATGTGTAGATACCAACGAATCCTTCGAGCACATTATTGATGGCTATCGCGAAATGGCTTAAAGAGAACATACGCACTGATATAATGTTGTAGCGGGCATTATAAATCAAGAGCTTCCCCTAAACCTAGGATTCTTAATGGAATGGATGCCTTTCTATAGATACATTCCTATTCCGGTTTCTGAAAACGAAGATTAAATCTTATATTGGAATGTTACTTTGCAGACGGATTATTACATTCGAGCCAATCAAACTGACATCATGCTTCGAGAAAAAAAGGTGGAAGAGTCTACATCATCGACATTGCTTGTCTGTATAACCGAAATTTGCAAGCAACCAATATAATGAAGATCCATAAGTATAGCGAGTTAAGACATGAAGTAAAGACAATATGGAGGAATGTGAAACATGCATCTATTCATCCTATCTCGAACTGAATGTAACCTCAGCAAGTGTCGTCTTTGTGCCGGTGAGCTTCCTTGTGAACAGACAGGATTTTCTTCGTAAGTTGCTCCGACCATTTAAAACGAAATTCTCGGTTCATTCCTATTGCCACTCCGAATTGAACCATGGCCTCCACTCGAAAGGAACCTTTTGTGGGTTGCACTGCGCGGTACTGGTGAGGTAACCGTATGATTCGCTGTACTGCAGATTCAGCCCAATGCAAAACATAGCTGACTAATAGTCGGAGCTCTCGAGTGATAGGGTCGCATTATCTATTGTCGTGCCTCAGATTGAGCCGCAAAGAAGCTTGGTCTTTGGTGCTCAAAAGTTGTGTACAGGAAGCAGAACATTCGCTTCTACTAAGATAACCTGCTGACAAGCCCCTTCATGATCAATTCTACGACATTATACGTATTGAAGAGATATCGGCGGGTCTCTCCATCACTCTAGGGGCAACTGGAGTCCATTGCAGAGAATGACTAGTATAAGATCTACTGAAATCACTCGTTCTCCAGCATTCAACATATCAGTGCTGCAACGCCTGATATTGCGCTCCAAGATCTAAAGACGATGATCATTTTCGTGGTTGAGTTCTCAGTACCAGCCGATGGTAATATCGCGACAAAGGAGAAAGAAAAACGCGCTAAATATCAGCACTTCCTTTCGAGCTTAGAACGCTTTACTAAAGCTACAAAGTCCCACTTTTAGTTTGAGTAATCGACTGCCTTGCAGGTATGAAAGTTTTATTTCTCAACGAACTCAAAAAGATTCTGACATGCCAGCATCAGACTCAGTTCATCGCGAACCCGATGCAGAATGTTCTGGGATCACTTCATCTGGTCCGTTAAAACTGTTCCTCATAACATTCTATAAATATTGGTAGCTCTACAGAAGTATCTAGAGATGAAAGCTTCACCACCAACTGTCCCATCTGCTTAGTAGATTTATCTAAGACTGAAGACTGTATATTTTCATCATATTTCAGGATCTGCAGTGCAAGAACATTTTTGGAATCATTTCTGGCAATAATGAACAATTGAAATTGTAATATATTAACACGTAGAGAAATATATGATAAATGAAGACAATTTATTGTGTCAAACAAGACTAAATCCAGCATACGAATATTGGCTTATGAAATGCAAAAAAAAAAAATTACACCAAGTGAAGAGATCGGAAAAAAGATTCTTTGAAAATTTTCTTAAGTGTGTCGATATTTTCTTATCCTTTAAAGAAATTAAACAAAAGCAGGATTTGAGTGCAGCAGTGGGAGTGCCTACAGGTAAGCGCAGACTATGGTTTGTAATATGTAGTGATCGGATAAAATGAAGGCGGACTGAGAACTTAAAGTCACAGGTAAACGTGAAAGAATGGTGCTATGCTAACCAAATAAGCATTCGATCGATTGAAAAGTTGGATGCATCAAAAGTCGTTCAAGATGTCGCTTTAGGAAGTCCTTTCAGATGTAGGAAATATAGGGAATCATTCAAATCTATTTCTGAGAGTACTCTCTCTCTCTCCTGATTTGGTGGTTTCACTAATTATAGAGCATAAATGATTCAAATCATAGTATCAAGGTCTCCGGTATATTAGTAAGGAAAATCATTGAAATTTGTATCGCCGTATAAATCTGTATACAAGGCTAAACTCAAATGCTACCCTTCGAAATTAGATCAATTATAACTAAAACTAAAACATAGTTCAAAGCTCAGGATCTCATTGATAAGACCATTGGTCGTATTCTGTTGAAATGGGTTTGTGACAGCATCTCGGGTCAAAATAGATATAAGCAGACATTCATTGATTATTAAGTGGGTAAATTTGATAATGTCAATATTTTCTTACCACCTCTTGTACCGTTACAGGTCATATCAATTCACGAAGTAGCAAATGCGAAGACTTAAGTATGGAAAAATCCTAGACCTTCTTCCCTTCGTTTTTGTAGTATTACTAGAATTCAATTTCTCCATGAAAATACTGAAGAAACAGTAACTGAAGTTGATAATAATCAAGAGCAAGTTGATAATCTTGCCCCTTTCAAAAAAATTGTAAATAGGAAAGGAATTTTCGTTTCTTATCAACTTGCTTTGATCATGCTAAACAGAAAAGTGTGTAATGGAATCACAGGTACGGAATCTGCGCAAAGTTGTTAGTTATGCGAATCAACCTCTAAAGTCTTCAACAAATTCGATTAAGTTCATCTCTATTAGATGCTTTGAATGTTTTCTGCATGTATAATATAAACTAGATGTGAAAAATGGCAAGCCCGCGGTAGTGAAGATAAAGAAAAGGTAGAGATGAATAAAAAACATACAAAAAGGAAGAAACTTTGTTTCGGTAGCACAAACGACGGGGGTACTGCTCGATTTTTTTTTGTTGTTTTGAAAATGTAGATATTTCATCATCTATGACAGGATTTGAAAAGAATATGATCAAGAGATTCCACGTTATCTTGCAAGCGATTGCAGGTGGTTATGATATTAAATTAATTAGCTTTCAAGATTACGCTTTGTAGTTAGCTCTCGACTTTGTGTTATCCATTGCATTACATGCCCCCATCTGTACCTAATCCACGAGGTACAAATAATAACTTCGTCATTGATACTCATAGGTAGGACAAATTTCAGAAGAGGCGTAAGAATCCTGTAATAAATATATTAAAATATTCAAGGAAGATTTGACCCGTAATTGTTTACGTAAAAAACCTATGGAAGACATTTTCCTACGTTTACTACTCACATCTGACCCACTCCTTCCTGGCCTGCGTAAATTACCCATTAAAAAATTCATTTCGTTGCTATTAGAAGCAACTACACTATTAATTGCACCTGATATCGAAATGATGGAGATTTTTTCTCATGGACCTAGTGCGTGTTCAGAAATTGGATATGAATACTCTTTTGACGAAAATGGAAACATGTATGATTTTTATTTATCTCTTACTTTCCAATCTTTTAATAAATATATTTTAATAATTTAGAGTTTTTATTAGTAATCAGTGACCTCAGAAAACCCCTTATGTCAATTAATGTTAGGATAAAATATGTTTTCAGGTAAGCCGTCCTCCATATTAAACTCAACATTTTATATTTTAAATTTTTGACTCGTCCGCCATTTTTGTATGTTTGAATTTTTTATTTCTGATTCGTAATCAGCGACCTTGAAAACTTCCTCATACTAATTTTGAAAATAATCAAAAAAATTATTAAGCATACTCGTCCGTCATATTGTAATCGGATTCGTAATCGAAAATTCTCCTTACACCAATTTTTAAAAGAATTAAAAATTTATTTATCATACTCGTCCGCTACATAGGATGCATAATCAGTGACCTTGGAAGCTCCCTCGTATTAATTTTCGAAAGAACTAAACATTTATTCAGCATAATCGTTTTCAATATTAGATCCGTCGGATATCAATTTTTAAAAGAATAACAAATTTATATGTCGTACTCGTCCGCCCGTAGGATTCATAATCATCGATCTTGAAACCTCCCGTATATTAATTTTTAAAGAATCAAACATTTATTTATAATACTCTTTTGCAATGTTGAATCTGTCATTTTTTTTTTTTTGAATTTTTGACGTCGGATTCGTAATCAGCGACTTAGAAAACCCCCCTTTCACCAATTTTGAAAAGAATCATAAATTTATTTAGCCTACTTGTCCGTCGAATTGGATTCGCCATTTTGTTAAGAAAATGTTGAACTTGGATTCGAATCAGCGATTGATACAAACACGTTTTACTAATTTTCAAAAGAGTCAAAAGTTTTTGTAGCACAGTCGTCTGCCAAAATGCACCCACTTTTTTTTCTTTTGTGTATTTTAGACATCGGGTTCGTAATCAGCGACTTGAAAAATGCCCTTATACTAATTTTGAAGGAATAACAATTTTATTTAGCACACTTTTCTGCCATATTGGATCCGCAGTTTTGTTTTTATAAATTTATGACATCGGATTTGTAATCAGCGACTTTAAAAACCCCCGTTTACCAATTTTAAGAGAATGAAAATTTTATTCGGTATACTGGTCCGTCATTTGAAGGAATCAAAAATTTGTTTAGCATACTCATTCGCCATATTGAATCCACCATTTTTTCAAAAAATTTGACATTCTAGTTTTAATCAGTGACCCCAAAAATCTTTGAGTAACATAATTTGGCCTATTTTATAAACATTTTATACTTTTTGCCAGCTCTCTATCTCTCCCTCTCCAAACCTCCTTCGTTTACTCAAATGATAATTTAAGCAAATGTAAAATATGAAAAGTAGAAATTCTTGTAAATGAATATGAGTCCGTTTTGAATTTTGGAAAACTGACAATTATGGTTAATTTAAATTCGGAAAATAGAAATTTTATTTAATGAATATTAGGAATGATAAATATTATTGAGAATAGAAAATTTAATATATGAGAATAATGTCAAATGAGGATTCGGTATAATATGAATGATGGTAAATGATAATTAGAAGAAATAGAAGTTATGTCACCTGAAAATTCGAAGAAAAAAAAACTATGACAAACGGCTGTTTTTTAATTGGATTTTCGGTCAAATAAAACTTAAGTTAAATTAAATTTTGGGGATATTTATGTAATCGCTGATATTCAGGAGGGATGATTAGTATCTGGATTGAGGATTGAATGCTTGAATCGGCCTTGTACACGAAGAAATTGAGTTGTATCGAGGAGTGAAGTCAAGGGACACAATTCTCGTTTTGGCGAGAGAGGATTCTTCGTTTATAATGCCTTGAATTCAACTAAAAAATAATGACGCTGTTTATGAAGATTCCATCCTAAACAGGCTGATTCCTTAGCGGTGAGACCACGATTAGCTAAGTAGGTTTTTCACTTGGTAGGATAGCCTCGAATTCATGTTAAAGTGACTGTTGAGTCACTATGACAATGAACTGACAATTGAACCGGAAAAACTGCTCCACACAACTTCAGACGCGGCAACGACACTTTATTCAAAGGAACAAAAATTGGTTTTTGAAGTTACGAATGATTATTTACATACTGAAATAGGTAATAGATAGATTAATCCAATGTAGGTTCTTTTTGAAGCGTTCCAGTATCCGTGAAGTTCATAAGTCCATGAAGAAGAACGGAATTAAATCCAAAGTGGAACTTCTATGCTGGCAATATCTTGAAGACTAGCAATGTGGTCTAACCACAACTTTCGAGTATCTTTAGGCAGATGATTTTCCCATGAGATCTTTATGATGATAGAAACATCTTGTTCAAGAACCACAGTCACAACTAGCATATGAAACTATTTCTGAGATTGTAGGTCGAGAGGTTGGGGAAAAATTCGAAGGTGGAGTCACAAGTGGTATCCTTGTCTACAGTTCAAAATCGTTTGAAGTACACTTTAGAAGCGGGAAGCCGAACACCGCGACAAGTTGATGGAGTTGGTTCTGAAGAGAGATGGCTTCATCCTATCGGTCCTCGTTGAATATAAGCTGCACTGTATTGATATTTATCACTCTTATCGAAAGCTAGTTGCTGAAAACAACGAAGTACCAAAACAGGGGGACAGTATAATCCATATGTGGCCAAAGTAAGACTAAATGTCTGGATGAATGTCTGCATAGAATTATTTGTTGATCTTGATAATCGCGGTGTACCAGAATTTGTCTGTACATTTCCAGTACGTTGATATAGAAACCGATCCATTAAAGACGTACTTATTCCATGCGATGAAACATTCGTAAAGCTGGGCGACACGAATTTTGAAATGCATTTAAGCTTGTGATTCATTGGAAGAAGAACCACAAATCGTCCTTCAGAATTGTATGACTGAGTTGAGGGGAAGAAATTCTCACATTCTTGTTACTCTGAAGTCACGGTAATTTTTTAAGGAATCTCACTTCTTGAATCCATTGACGTATGTCTTAGAGTTTTTCCGTATTTGGTCCAAAGGAAATAAGTCTCCTATGCAATAGGAGCAATAGGAGGATTTTGATGAATATTTGGCAGAAACAGGTAAGGAGCGAAATCTCCTCTAATGGTTACACCAAGAAACTTCGTACTTATATATGGGTCCTGCACAGGTATTTTTAAAAGCCTGTAAAATGCTTTCTATTTCAGCGATTTAATTTTTTTTGACGGGTTTCGAAAGGCTATTCTTCACTCCATGATTCTATTCCATTAAAGACAAAAGTTTAACATTTTGAAGCATTTTTTAAACAATTTAATTGTTTTTAAAACTTTTTGCTAAGTAGAGTATTTTTATTATATTTTAAATAGTCTGTAAAAAGCTTTACTCCTTTACTTTAAAAAATGTCCTGAGAAAAATATAGTCCAGAGAATAGTTTCCGAGATATAAGCTCTGATCTATAGGCAGTCCTAATGCACGTGCTGAGACGTAATGTTTTAATATTCTACAGACTAGTTTGCAAGTCTACTGCTCAATTATAACTGCTCAATTATATTTCAACATCACTCTGAGACAAAGTTGTCTTGAAACAAAAGCATCTTCCTTTTGCTTATTTTGTTTTGAACCAACTAAATATCTTCTTGATACAAAGCAGACTTATTTGCTTGCAAGATTAGATGAAATTTGTCGCAAAAGCGACTAGCATCAAGCGCCAGCTTGCAATGCCCAGCAGATAAGCAGATTATAAATGATCGTGATTTTTATGAATGGGCCAGAGGAAATTGAAAGAAAGCAGTTGTACTCTTCAGCTCTAAAGATGATCATTCAGCGATGACATTGGAATTAGTAGATCGATTTAGTAAGGCGGTCACAATACCCGGTATACTCAAGTACCATGCTTTCACCAATTAGAAAACGCTGCGAAGTGAGACGCAAGGATATCCATATAAATTTACCACCCCGAATATTGAGAGGCGAGGGGACTTACAAAAAATAAGCATCCCGAATAGTGAGAGATGAGTGGATTCACTGAAATTAAGCAGCGCGAAGGAGTCTAAAATCCCACTGTTACCTCCACGTGGTAGACTGAAAACTGTGATTTTACAGATCGTAATCTAACAATAGGCGTTAATTAAACATTTTTCTGCAGTTGATTTATTTTAAAAAGCATTCTGAATGAACTCGAATGCGTGAAAAGAATGGTAGACTCGTAAACTAGTCTGTAAAATATTAAAGGATTACGTCTGAGCACGAGCATTAGGACTGCCTGTATATCAGAGCAGTAACTTTAAAAGTCGTGTTCTTAGATTGTCTTTAAATTCTCGGAATATGTTCATCTACCTAACAGTAATTAATCGACAGTTTTATATACCACGATTATTGCCCCTCTTCAAGTGGTGGGGAGTGACATTTTCAACTCGATCGACTGCACAGGTATTTTCAAAAGCCTGTAACTTCCTTTCTATTTCAGCGATTTAAATTTTTTATAAGGGGTTTCATAAGGCTATTTTTCACTTTTTTATTCTATTTCAATAACGAAAAAAGTTTAGCGATTTTTAAAGCTTGACTTTAAGGAATGCCCCCAGCAATCCTTTAATATTTCACAGACTAGTTTATGAGTCTACCATTCTTTTCACGCATTCAAGTTCATTCAGAATGCTTTTTCAAATAAATCAACTGCAGAAAAATGTTTAATTACAGCCTATCGATAGATTACGATCTGTAAAATCACAGGTTTCAGAGTCTACCACGCGGAGGTGGCAGTGGAATTTTAGACTCCTTCGCGTTGCTTAATTTCAGTAATTCCCCTCGCCTGTCACTATTCGGGATGCTTATTTTTTTAAGTCCACTAGCCTCTCAATATTCGGGGTGGTTAATTTTTATGGATACGCTTACGTCTCACTTCGCAGCGTTTTCTAATTGGTTTGCCTTTTCTTCTCACCGGCTTTCGTCTTGTTCGCATTTTCTATGATATTCTTTCTCGTAATACGCATTGTTTTAGTGAAAGTATCATTTTTTTTACTACTTTTTTTTCTTTTGAAGTACTCTTTCTATTCGAGATGCGTTATGTTTAGGAAAAATGATACATTTCTCATCATAGGCAAAATTTTTAAGGTTCAGTTGCCCTTTCTGATTAGGGGTCAAAGCATAGTACTTGAGTGTACCGGGTATTGTGACCGCCTTACTAAATCGATCTACTAATTCCAATGTCATCGCCGAATGATCATCTTTAAAGCTGAAGAGTACAACAGTTTTCTTTCTATTTTCTCTGGCCCATTCATATAAATCACGACCATTTGTAATCTGCTTATCTGGTGGGCATTGCAAGCTGGCACTTGAAGGATTGCAGAAGGATTGCCAGAAGGATTAGCACAAAAATTATTCGATATTTCCGTCCGCTTTATTAATCATGGATTTTATTTGTAATGTTTTGTCTTAAATTATATTTTTTAAATAAAGTTAGGTCTTAAAGAGCTAAACCGTGCGTTACAACACCAATCACAAAATACCGTGCAGAAATTAAATAAGACTCAGAGAAATGTCCTCTTGCGTCAAAAGAATACGTTTTGAAACAAATTAAATTTCCTCTGATATAAATGAAGGTTGAGAAGATTTTTATTTGCCTCAAATAGAATAGTTTTGTAGAAAACATTATGCATTTGCGATAAACTTCATCTAATCTTGCAGACAAATAAGTCTGTTTTGTATCAAGAAGATATTTAGTTGGTTCAAAACAAAATAGGCAAAAGGAAGATGCTTTTGTTTCAAGACAACTTTGTCTCAGAGTGATGTTGAAATATAATTGAGCAGTAGACTTGCAAACTAGTCTGTAGAATATTAAAGCATTCCGTCTCAGCACGTGCATTAGGACTGCCTGTAGATCAGAGCTTATATCTCGGAAACTATTCTGTGGACTATATTTTTTCTCAGGACCTTTTCGAAAAGTAAGGAAGTGAAGCTTTCTTTTTAGACTATTTAAAATATAATAAAAATACTCTACTTAGCAAAAAAGTTAAATAAACAATTAAATTGTTTAAAAAATGCTTCAAAATGTTAAACTTTTGTCTTTAGTGGAATATAATGAAAGAGTGAAGAATAGGCTATCGAAACCCGTCAAAAAAAATTAAATCACTGAAATAAAAAAGGAGGTTACAGACTTTTGAAAATACCTGTGCAGGCCCCATATATAAGTACAAAGTTTCTTGGTGTAACCATTGGAGGAGATTTCGCTCCTTATCTGTTTCTGCTAAATATTCATCAAAAACCTCCTATTGCTCCTGTTGCATTGGAGACTTATTTCCTTCGGACCAGATCCGGAAAAACCCATATGTGAACGCGCGCGCGCGCGCGCGTGTGTGTGTGTGTGTCTGTGCGCGTGAAAAACGACTTTTTGAACAGAAGTAGGACTATTGGTGCCCACTGAAAGAATCTTACTTCAAAGCTGGCACGATGTAGATGAATCCGTACGAGCTATTCTGAGAAAGAAGTCAGTTAGAAAACTAGAAAATGAGACCAACCATTCACCTGATATTCAAGTGTCTTGAGAGTCTCAAGATTCTTAAAAGCTGTATTAACTAACTCCTTTAGATTAGCTGTTGTTTCGTTTTTGAAGTACTTTAAGGAAAACAAGCGAGATAAATCAGATTTCATAAGAATTCTTTTGTTCATATAACGCTTTTTTTATGTTTCCAAGCACATTTATAGCTCTCATTTGTTACCGATATGTTTTTCGGTAGCTGAGCAGTTTCTCCGCTAAGATTAATTTTTAAATTATGAACCTTCATTTCATCCACTATTGATGTGTTTTTATCAATCAAGGACGTGTATAAATTGGAGATTTTGGGAAACGAATTAGCTTATTATGTAGTGATGACATGCTGAGTCGAGTTACCTATAGAAGCCGTAATATTAAGCGGAGGTATTGCGTAGAGGGAAGTAGAGGTGTCAATTTAGCGTCATAGTACCATTCTTCGACTTTCGGTTTGAATCTGTCATTAAAAAATACACTTTTCCTTCATGGGGATTTTTCAGTAACTGAACATGTCTTATTTGAAATTTGGTGAATTTTGATTCAAGTCCACTGCATGTAAATTAATCTTACGAAGCAAAATAATCAAGTAAAGTTTCGGACGTGATGGGGAAACCAGAGTTTAGTTTCACTTTATTTTATAGTAACGCACACTTATTATTTTCAAAATACTTCACTGGTTACGAAGAAAAATAATCAAGTAAAGCTTCGGACGTGATTAAGAAACCAGATTTTAATGTCACTTTATTCTATAGTAACGCACACTTGTCATTGTTGACATATGTGCAAAACTCGCAAATCAAAAGGACATACACGTGTCGCGAACCAAGTAGACTGTATTATTCTTTTGCATAGTAATAAGGAAATATTTTCGAAAACCTTTAAAAAATGGCTCTAATTAATGCTTCTTTTCAGATTTTCAAGCTGCAAATATAAATGTGGATAAAGCTTAAATTATCCGATGCACATGTCTCTTAATTACAGGCCACAAAAGTCACTTTTCGATTCATATGATTTCAAGGGAAATAAGCAGTAAACACTATAAAACGTTGCTGTTGCACTGTACATAACTGATTTGAGATGTAACACATGGCAGTACTATAACTCAAGAACTAGCCGGAAATCGCAGCCAAAAGGGGTCCAATGTCGAAGGACCATAAATGTTCATGAGCAATCGAAACTAAAGTCTTGAATAATGTTTGAAAAATAAGAATTTTGATCACTTTGCACTTGAAGTAAAATTAATGTTGTAATGCACATGTATTAATAGGTAACTAAGGAAAATAGACAAATAAAGAGTATGGAAATAGAGATAATAAATGTAATTAGTCTGGAATTAGAATGGAACCTGCAATAATGTTATATCACTCAATCTTGAACACCCGATGGTGTTTCAATTATTCGAGACTATGGGGTTTCAATTGGTTGCATTTTTTCAGAACTAGAAGAATTCGGATAATTTATATTGGACAATCAGTTCGAATTTGAAAATCTCGCATATTTTATTACATAAGGCCGCTTCTGTTAATTTTAATAAACTTTTGATAAGTAATGCGCGAATTGAATTACCAGTTCTAAATTTAAGTTAGAAAAATTTTCAGATCTCAAAGAAAATAATTTAGATTCGATTCGTACCAAGGAGCAATCAGTAGAGTTATTCAGTTGTACCTTAGAAGTTGAGTTAAACATTTTAAAGAAGCCATATACTGTACCACCTTACGCAAACACTCATCAAACGAGTATGCTAAAACGGAAGACTGTGCATGGAATTATTACAGAATTAAGATCTGCTGTTCTTGTAACAAACACAAATTCTCCTTGTGCCAATCCGAGTGTAGTAGTAAAGAAACGTGATTTGTGTAGAAAAGACCAGAAGTTTTGATAAGAAAAACAAGAAGACCTTTCTCTGCGAATTCAAATAAAAATGGCATCGAACCCTGTTTTAGAAATCTATAATACTAAAGCGGGTAGGACAGAGCTGCATACATATGCTTCAGCTGACTTCTTAACAGCAGTTTTATTTAAGATGAATCTAGTTAGGGAAATAACATCTTAGGGATTGTCCATATATTACGTAAGACGTTTTTCTGTTGTTTGAATAAAGACGAAAATAATATTTTTATCAAGTTGAAAAGGACACAGCGACATAAACAAAAGAAAAATGTCTTACGTAATATATGGACGATCCCTTATCTATGCAGTTAGTGAGCGAACCTTTGACGCAGAACGATTGTATCACTCGATTGAAGTAGAGGTGTTTGTGTATTTTGGATAAAAATCAAATGGGGCAACATGCAGGAGGGCTACATGCGATTCCCTAGAGCTAAAGACCATTCGGAATTGTAAGTAAGATCAATATAGACCATTTCAGTCCTTTCATTTCTATTCCGTGAAGAAGCAATTATGTTTTAGTAGTGAATTGTAGTTTTAAGAAGATTTGTACAATTGTATTTGGTTCGAGATGTTCTTGCCCACACCACTTCAAAGAAATTAGTGGAATTTATTAATAGATTTGGTGTTATTATTAGAACTAGTTCAGATAGAGGTGATTCGTTTATTGTGAAACTATTTAAAGAATTTTGTCAAAAATAGGGAATTCAACACATACTGAACTCTATTCGTTATCTGCTTTCGAAGGGGCTAATAGAGCGTTTGATCCAAGCTATTAAACCAGCGTTACAATTAAATTAATTAGACGCGGACGCTGGAGACTGGGTTCAGATTTTCAAAAAGGCGGAGGACAATCACAACACAGATATTATGAAAACAGCTGGCCGAACACCGTTCAAAATGTTGTATGGCTATTTTTCATGATTCTAACGTGGTCAGTCGCTATTGTCAACCGTTAGTTCTGAAATATACAAGTTTCTCGAAGAACTTAGACAAGAGTGCGAGTAAATATCGAGAAAGAACAGAAAAAGGCGATATTGTTCCTATATTAATACAACCTATTTCATCAGGAAAGTCATCAAAGCTTCAGTGTCGATTTGGAAAATGATTGCTAGTAACGAAGAGACTACCCTCAAGTACGTACCGAGTTTAAAAGATAATTGCGAGATGTAGCCACTAATCTTCGTGGCGCGGAAGTTATAGTGCTAAGTTTTGACAGCGTTCTTCCCAGGCGTCTTGCGTGCGCGCCCTGGACTTAAAATAAAGTTTTTGCTCGATATGTAAGGTTCTTTGATAACGTGTACGTATTAACCGCGCAGCAGTAGTGATGTGTTTTACATAAAATAATACTTCTTTTGCTTGGTAGTTAAAATAAAATACAGCTCATTTGGTTAAATTTCACAGTTTCAATGTGAAACAAATTGGAAGTTGAAACTACTGTGAACTATTCGAATCATTGTAAATATTCATCTGACCTTAAGTTTTATTCATCCGACTTCTATGACTTACTACAGTAGTTTATACGTTTAGTCCAATAGATTGTAAGGCCTTAAAGTTTTAGATTGTATGGTTTTGAGCGTTAATTGAAAATAGAATGACAGTAACTATTTATTCACAAAAACCACTAACCGGCTTTTCATTTTATTCTTTACGAAATTTTCCGAAATATTTTAAATTTTATTGCTTTTTGTTTTAGATGGTACATCAACGAAAAGAAGGTAATTGGGGATTACACAACGGAAATGATCATTCACAATGTAACTCGAGAACTTCATGATGCCATCGTAAAATGTGAAGTTCACAACGATGTTGGAAAAAGTGAAGAAACTGAAACA
This sequence comes from Belonocnema kinseyi, assembly GCF_010883055.1. NCBI lineage: Eukaryota > Metazoa > Arthropoda > Insecta > Hymenoptera > Cynipidae > Belonocnema > Belonocnema kinseyi. The sequence goes on along the minus strand of NC_046665.1, from coordinate 15,341,444 downwards.
CTGGATGTGACGTGTAAGCTTCACTTATGTTTTTATTAAGAATTTATCAAAAGAGTGTCTGCTAAATCTAGTTTATTAAATTTTCCTCACATTCAAAATGGATCTACAACTGCAAAAAGTCATTATAATAAAAATAAATGTATTGAGAAGTTAATGCTTCTTCGGAGAACTAAATTTACTAGCCTATCTGGGGAGCATAAGCTAGCTACCAATGATTTCAGCTTCCTTGTCGTGGGGGAGGGGTCCGGGACTACTATGAGACATCTTCTTCCTAATATTTTCAAGGAATTTACGAACGAAATAGAAATCGAATTTAGATTAGATATGTGCACTAAGCTGCGTTTAGGTAGATCATTTATAATGGTCTGGAAGTCGTCGGCGTATCTCTTGTGATTTTCCACATTCTTTGATTTTTCCCAGAGGTACAAGAAAAAAGACACCTCTTCTCCTTTTCCTTCTCCTTGGCAGTTGTAGTCGGCCGGAGCCGAGAATTCGATCACGAATATAGTTCGTTCCTCGATGTAAAGGAACGCTCCTTTGCCAATCATATTTTGTTTCCTGGCTATTTTTGGAAGATGATCTCTTCCATTTGTAACGATGTCAGCTGTGCCCAGAACAATTTGGTTATGAAGACATTAAAGATTCAGAAGTTTGCACCCGCCTTGACAGACGCGGAATATATAATCGCGGAAGGGATTAATTGATGTGCAGGATCTTCTGCATATGCATGATCTTAGCGTGGCGATAGCAAGGATTTTCAGCTCGTTTTTCGTCCATTAAACCACCCCAAACGAGTAGAGTAGAACTGGGACGGCAAGCATGTTATCCGCATATGCTTTATTTAACATTTGTAAGTAAACCTAATATCAGATAAAACCTTCACGAACAAAAAAGTTATTTTTTTCGGTTCCTCACAGAAATTCTGTAGCCTAAATTCTAACAAATCTAAGAAAAACACAACACTCGAAAACCTAGAAAAATTCTTGTTTGAAACATTATTACTAAAATTTTAATAACAAAACTTATTTTCTAACAACGAAAGTCGCACTTTTTCATTCCCCTCAGAATTTCTGTCACATAACTTATAAATAAAGTAGCAAGGTAATAATTTTGTTGTTGAAAAAAATGTTAGTTTTTGATATTTTAATCTTGGTAAAAAAACTCTCAAAAACAAAGTTGGCTGAGGTTTGCAAATTTTCTGTTTTCCTTTTTTGATTCAAATGTTCATTTTTTGTTAGCTTTGTTAAAATTTATGCAAGAGAATTTCTGTGAAAAACCAAGAAAAGTAACTTTTTTGTTGGTAAAGGTGTTATCTGATGTAATGGACCGTAAGCCCATGACGTAAATGGCAACGTTACACGGATAAGGCCAATTTTCACTTGGGATGTTCGTCTCATGATGTAGAACATAAAAATGGATGCCTTACAGATCGGAGTAGATGCGTTTAGTGGTGGCGACCTGCCAAAGGTCTCAATTTTGACAGTGTTCTAACGTGACTCGGATAAGATTGAAAATTGGTGTGCATGTAGGGAATGACATTAGAAATGGCACCTGCGCATTGTCAGGCACTTATCTAGAAGCAAACGTGTTGTCAAGTGGCTTCAAAGTCGCCAGAAATGCAGGTACAATTTCTTGAAATTGATTTTACAGAAAAAAGTTTCAAACAAAAGTTGGTACACTTCCAGAGATTCAGATTTTCATTATTATATCATTTTTTGATCAAATTGATACTTTTGGAGAAAACATCGATTAAAGAAATACCATAACGATATTACTTATTGGATACAATATTTGTTATTAATGTTGGAGTATACCTGTAAAGGAGCATCTTTTCTCTTCTAAAAATTTTCGAAAAAATGACTTGCCAAGAAAAGCGGCTTTTTATTGTTATGGTATTTCTTTATTCTATGTTTTCTTCAAATGTACCGGTTTAATCAAAAATGATATAATAATGAAAATATGCATCCCTGGGAGAGGGCCAACTCTTGTTTGAAACTTTTTCCTGTACGATCAATTTTTAGAAATTTCACTTGAATTTCCGGCGACTTTGAAGCCGCCTGACAACATTTTTGCATCCAAGTAAGTGCCTGACATTACGCAGGTGTCATATCTAATATCATCCCCCAATTGCACACCAACTGTCAAAATTGACACCTTTGGCAGGTCGCCACCGTAAACTCATTCACTCTGCCCCTTCAGGCACCCATGTTTACGTTCCTCATAATAAGACGAACATCTCAGGTGAAACTTGCCCTTATCCGCATCACGTTGCCATTTACGTTGTGGGCTTACAAATTTTGATGAAAGCAAGTTTTTATGGGTTTGGCGAATGTTATTGATTTTTTTTTTAATTTACTTACAAGTAACGTAACAACATTTCTGAGAAATAGGTTTTTGAGATTTGAACTTTGTGTTTTGAAATAAACAATGGAAAGGTGGCAACTTGCCGGGGAATTACCGAATACGGAATCTGAAGTATGGGCTGAGAAGCACACACTATCTGAATGTTTAAAACACGTACAAGCGGTCAATAAAGATCGTTTCTCATTGGTTGATCAGGCCCAACTTTGAAGCTTTTTTGTGCACAAATTAAGCTTCCCACAAATTGTTGCTCAAGGAATTTTTTTTTAAATTTTGTTGTTCACTATCACATAGTACAAGCGTGTCACCCAAGCGTCAGTCACGGATAATTGTCCAAGGATGGTCCCAAAGGAATTAACCACCAAGTGGAGGCGTGCAACCATGCCAATAGTTCAACGGCAGCATGGCAAGGTTTCATAAACCTTTGCTATGGAATACCTGCAACCTCTCAGAGCTTGCCGTCCTATCCTTGACTGCGGGACTCTATACAAGGATGGAAAAGCCCTTTTCTTTAAACCTAAATGAAAGCTTACATAGTGCGAATGCATTCTCTGTGGTGCGAGAAACACTCAGAGCCTACTTTACTGCAGCCAGAACAAGCCGGCAGCAGAAAAACAAAGGCGACACAGAGTCCAACCTCGGTCAGGCATCCGCATTCAGGTTTCTCTCAAGATCGAAAATATAGCATGAAAAGATGACGTGCTTTGTGGAGATTTTTCCGAAGAATCCAACAAAGATATTGAGGGAAGGACTGTACGCGTCCTGCATTTATGGTGTAATTGACTACATAATATCTGGCAGAAATTTGACTGTCAGGGTCAGGCCGTTTGCGCGTGACCTGCGGATTCGTCATTACTCACTCAACAAGTCAAAACTGCTGACGTTCAAAGAAAATAAACTGTTTTACTCCGACCCTTCTCAACTTTTCCAAGATCCTCCAGTTACATTCGAACACCCAACCAAATCAGACGAGTTCGCGACATTTAGGAGAGGAGTCTATGAAATATGGCGTCCAATTAATTAAAACACAGAAGGTATCAATCAGGACGCACAGTGTCCTCCCTAAGATGGGGAACTTGTCTAAACATAAGAATTACAGGTAAATATCTTGTCTAAACACGCTGCATATGTAAAATCTTCAGAGTGAAAGATGTAAGAAGTGGCGAAAGATGTGCGAACAACGGGCTGGATATATGTGCCTGCAAATACACAGATTGTCAAAAAGTACACTCGGGAGATTGAAATAGAGTTTGGGTTAGAATTATTCGCCAAGGTTAATTTAAAGTGAGGAAAACTTAATGGCATCCCCGACACCCTGGACTTGTCAACAAAAGCGCTATACGACACCTTGTTTCTAGAGGGACCTATACATACAGGGTCGCGCCAGAAACCCGCATTTAGGACGCTACATCCATAAAGAATACTCTCCGATGCAGGTACAAACGTCTCATCCGACAGGTTTGGCCCTCGCAACTGTCGGCTAGGAACAAAGTATCTGAAACGAACATGGAAGAAGAACTAGCTCAGATCCTTTGATATCGGTTCACGATAGGTTATGCACGTAAACAAAAGCATGACACCTAAAATTTTTGTTCTGCGACTTTACATCTCGCGCTACCAAGGTGATGGCGAAATTCTGAAATATTCGGCCTAGAATTTAATTTTAGGGGTAATCAAATACACCAATCATTATCCATCTCTGTTACTCACTCCTGAAAGCCTAGATCAAGAAAGAACAGGAGAAAAACTTACGCGAACTGCTCCTGGATAAGAGAATGCATAGCATCTTCCACAGAAATGTGAAGGATCTTCATATTCTACTGGATATTCTACTGGAATCTATTGGTTCATTCTACTGGATTTTCATATTCTCGACAATTACATCTGTCCTACACTCGAGGCCTGACAGATCTTCTTGAATTCAAGACACGAATTATGTTCGTTATCGAATTTTCGACACAAGCCGACGTAACATCACAGTCAAGGAGAACGAAAAGAAAGAGAGATATAAAAAACTTTTAAGGGAGTTGCCATGGTTATGGTCGGAATATTCTGTTAAGCTAGTCGTCCTGAAAAATGTAGAAGGCGGTCGTATGTGGGTTGCTCTGTGTCCTCAGGTTTCACAAAACTTTTTCCGGACATCGTATTGACTCTACATCAGACTGTAACCCCCTTTCTCATGGTCGTGAGACGTGGTTACAGCTGACGTTTTGTCGTGATTTCGCCAGGAATGAGTGCAATTTTATCGAATGGTACCTGTTTCTAGTTGAATCCCGCGGTTGTCCGCGGTTGATGAATTTATAATCATCAGAAGAGAGAATAACATTATTCAGGTGTTAAAATTGTAATAGGATAAACGTTGTACTCATATAATCTTCGGCACACAACTGTGAGTAATGTAAAATACGAATCATATAAACTTATTTATGCTTGTAGATGGTCCACAATTTCGCCATCCACCAAGTTCTGTTGAAACACACTATGGATCGACTGAAGTTCTACAATGCGACGTAGATGGCAATCCGTCACCCGAAATCTTATGGATTCATGAAGAGTCCGACAGAGTAGTTGCAACAAGTTCTAACATAAGTATTCTTGTTAGTCAAGAAACAGCTGGTCGGTACTGTTGTAAAGCTCATGTAGATGGATTTTCAGAATTAACCGGTTTTGCCAGCATCTATATACGGGCTTCACCTAAAATAATCTCACAAAGAACTCAATACGTTCCAGACGAAGGAGTTATTAAGGTAGGTCAGAAATTTTATTCCAAGTTGACTATCTTTCAAACTTGTAGTATGATGATTGCTTAAAGGTTGACCATTTTAAATCCCAGATATTTTCCACATATTTTTTATTAATACATTTTTTCTAAAAATATCTCAATAAAGTACTTAAAGTAAAGCACAATTAGTCCAGTTGTAATACGTGGTTTGGAAATTATAAATAAGGTAGTACCTAAAATGTCGGTTATCGCACCTACCCCAAACTACAAATTTTCAATGAAAAATTGATAAATAATAAGGTAATTCATTTCAAAAGTGAAGTGAAGATTTATTTATTTACAGCAAATGTGGTGCTTAGTACAGTTGTTGGGATGGTGACCGATTCTTTTCATATCCAATTCATAACCAGTTCTAACCCTCAAAAAGCACCCGTGCAGTGATACCGATTTAAATTGCTCATTTTTAAAATTAAAAATTATAAACATATTTTCTGACAATTAAATTAATTTAAATCAATTTGAAAATTTTTAAATTAAATTAGCCAATAAACTGAATTTTCCTTAAATTAAACTCATTTTTTTTAAATTCAGTGTTCCAAGTATTCCCGAATGGGTTAAGTCTCTTACGAGGCTTAACCGAATACTGACTATTGCTCGTCTCATTCGACGGCACGC
>NC_046665.1:15320426-15335676 GCF_010883055.1 Belonocnema kinseyi | reverse complement strand
GAATCTAGATGTAACTTCTGCGCTGTCGCAGTGTCATTGCGAATGGAGGTAGATTGCGGGACCCACATACCCAAGAGATGGTAAAAGTGGTGCTGCGACAAATCCAAGGCGGTGAGCTTTGAATCGCACTGCTAGTTACAGAATCTGGAATGCGGGATTTTCATCCACATTCTACACTCGGTGAACAACCTACGGTTGCGCCTGTCCACCCCAAAGCGGAACTTCACACTCTTATGTTCAAATTCTAGGAAGTCAAAAGAAAATCAAATTAAGTACAGTCGATGTATGTCGACTAAAAATATAACCAACAAGAAATCAAAAGACTAATTGTCGCAAAAGAATTTAAAAAATGAAAGGATAATCTGAAATCCAAATCATCAAGATTACGGGAGTTCAGTGAGACACATGCAACATTCACGAAAGAAAACAACACTAAACAAAATCAAACAAGAAAACAACGTCCTGGACGAGAGAGAAGATGGAAGGAAGAGCAGGAGAAATTTACGTGATATCACTCCTGGCAGCAGGAAAGGATTGTTACTTGGGGTCCTTCCCTAGTATCCCTTGTGGCTGAAACCACTCTGCTTGCAAAAGGCGCAGCCTCGGTGGCGAGTGTCCTTCTGGCAGTAGGTCTCACAAAGAAGAGTGAGGGGTTCTGGGTACCATTGCCACATGTCCTTTTTTCCACAGTTGCGACAAGGTACAAAGGACAGTGAACCGCTCCACGCCCACATGGCATATTAAACAATTTTAACCTTTGGGGTCGTCTTCTCAATCATGACAGGTGCTGTGGCAATTGAGTTACCGCTTGAAATCACCCGCCCATCTCGTTGTATCCGGAAGCATCGCGTTAAGGAACATGGGTTCGAAGAGGTCCTCATGGACCGTTCGTGGAAAGTCCTCCTGGACCACTTGAGGAAGGTCCTCCTTGTAACATAATTTCTTCTTTTCAGACGTTATTTATTTTTCAAAACATTTGTTTTTAGGTAAAATTTGATTCTTTGTAAAAGTTCTCCAATGATTTAAATTTCATTGTGTCGCTAAATCGTAGTTATAGAAATGTATCTAAAATTGTTCGATTTCTCGACGGAATTAATTTTCTCTGTTCAGGAAATTGGTCCCAAATATTTTCATCGGAACCACTCCTAATAGAGTATTAAATCTGAAAGTAAAGATTTTATTAGATATTCTAATTATAAATGAATTTTTGATTGGTTTCTAATGATAAGAACGAACATGTGGGATCACAAAAGCGATAGGAGAATTTCTGTTTTTAAAAATTAAAGTAGCGTTTCGTCCAACTTTAAATTCAAATCTTCGGCCTAATCCTTCTAGATATTTTTATATTTAAGAAATTCCTCTATTTAATCCTGAACGTCTAACCCTGACTGATTTAAATCTGACTGTTTAGGACTTAATTTTTTTTATTTAATTGTTTTTACTTATTTTTGTAAGGTTTACACAATTTCCAAATGGTTCTTCTCTTCTGATGTATCTTTTCAGGTCTTGCGTATGGTACATGCCCTTTTCTTCTTCCCTTTCAGTGTCTTACAGGATAAACGTGCCTGGTTTTACTTCCTCTTTTATCTCGAATGGCCCGTCGTAGATTTGCAGAAATTTGGCTAAGATCTTGTTTTCTTTGTCAGATCTGTTCAACATTTTCAGTAGTACGTTGTCACCGACTTTTAGTTTAATAAGCTTGTGGGTCCGATTAAATATCTCCGCTCTTTTTTTTTTTGGTTTTCAGACAATGTTCTTGTAGGTCATCTCATTTTTTTTCTCGTATCCTATATTGGGAGTTAGTGGAGGTAGTTTTATCCAACTTTCCCACGCTCTTTTTACATTCTCATCATTTATGATTAAGAAAGTATTAGAATTGTTCCAAATTTGACATCACAGTTTTTCAACGGATCTCTACGTTTCGAAACCCCCTGAATCCGAAAATCAGGTTTTTAACGATGGCGTCTTTCCGTCCGTCCGTAAACACGATAACTCTCGAAAGAATTAACGGATCAAATCCATCTTTGGCACACTTTTTTTAGGACCTAAAAAAGGACCAGTTCGTTAACCAGCCATTTTGGATAAAAATTCAAAAACTGAGCGCATTTTGAAAATTTTTGAGACGACTTTTTTCTGAATTTGAAAATTCTATGTGCGGATATTACAGTATAAAAAAAACACAATTTATCTAAATGACTTTTTTCGATAAAAAGAAAATTCTTAGAGTTATAGCGTTTTCAAACATTTTTAAATCAACCAAAAATCAAAATTTTAAGCCAAAAAACGCACGATATGAAAAAAAGTCAAAAGAAGAAAAACATTTATTTTTGAAAGCCCTACAAAATTATCATAACAGATTTTTGGATTTCCTTGAAAAATGAAAAATTCCAATTTTGATTGCACAAAAAATAATGATAAATCAAAAATTCAATTTTGTGGACGAACTGTAGGATAAGAAAAAAGATGAATCAACCAAAATTGTTATCCGAAAAAAGATCTACAATTTCGTTAAGAATCACTTCATGATAGGATGCGTACTTTTTGTTTCATTTGTGAAAAATAACATTGAAAATAAAAAAATAAAATTACAATGTGTGGAGAAACGACGAAAGTTACGAGAGAAAAAAAAGATTCAACAAAACCTGTTTACAAATGTCTGTCGGAAATCGAGCGCGCATCGCGAGACAATTCAGAATATGAAGACGCATATAAATACTGCCATCTAAAAGAGATCTTTTTGATAAAGTTTTATTCAAGAATTCCAAATGCAAACAATAAATATCCAAGCGCGAGGTGCAATTATGTTCGAGCGCGAATCTCAATTGGGGTAAAATCCGTTTTCTCATGGTGAGTTTCATTCAAGCAATATTCGGTGATTCTTATCCAACTCCACCAAGAGTTATTTCTGTCTTCAATAAGAGTTCTGAAGAATCTCGACAGTTCTCTGTGGATTCTTTCAACATTATTGATCTGTGGATGACGGATTGATAAAAATATAGCTTGTATTCCTTCCTCCTTCAGTTTATGCAGCCATTGCTCACAAGTAAACTGGGTTCCGTGGTCTGTTACAATCCTCTCAGGCTTTACAAACTTCTGAACATAATCGTTGAAAATTGTATTGACTGCAGCCTTGGCTGTGCTCCTCCTTATTGGGTATAAATTGACATATTTGCTAAAAGCATTAGCAGTGGACAAAATATAGTTGAAACCACCTTTAATAGCTGGCACAGGCCCATAGAAATCGATTGAGAGGATTTCCCCAGGTTTTTTTTGGAGCGTAGTTTCTCATTTCTAAATAACAAGTTTGGTTGATGACTTTGTTCTTCTGACACAAATCACAACTTGCTAATCTCCTTCTAATTGTTTTAGCAAAATAAGGATAATAAAAGTACTCATTTAGCATCCTGAAAACTCGTTGAGCACCTACGTGAACATATAATTCGTGGTATTCCTGCTGGTTAGACAAAGTTTCTTTCCTTCTTTGGGTTTTAGGTAGATTTTAGGTAGCTCTTGAATGAAGTTCTTTAATCGTTTTTGAAGCTCCGACGAGGGTTTTTTTTTGCTAATGCGTATAGGAAGATCTTTCCTTCGTTCCAGTCAAACAGATATCCTGATTCATGGGATAGTATTCTGCTCAAAATATTCGCAACTACGTTGTTTCGTCCTTCAATATGTTGTATTTCAAACCAGTAGTCTTAAATCGCCATAATCCAACGGGCGAGCCTTCCGCTTACCAATTTGCAGGTGTTCAAGAAAGTAAGTGCCTTATGATCAGTTCGAATGATCAATTTGGCACCCAAATCATAGGATCTAAATTTTATTAGAGCCCACACGATTGCTAGTGTTGCTACATCACTGACATCAGTTTCTAAATAAAAGGATTTACTTAAATCGGGGTAAGTGAGAATAACGAATAAACAAAACAATCCCTTCATTTATTTGAATGAATCATATTTTTCAAGGTCCCAAATCCATCTGCTTCCTACTTTTAGCCATTCAAGAAGTGGTACTATTTCTTGAGCATGTCCGTTGGTAAATTTTGTGTAGGAATTTATCAACCTTAGAAAACATCTCAATTCTTTCAAATTTCTTGGCGTTGGAAATTCATGAATTATTTTTATTTTTGGAGGATCCGCTTTTATTCCCAAAGGTGTCAAAATGTATCCTTGGAATTTTAGTTCAGGACGAAAAAAAATAGATTTTTCGAAGTTGACCGTCACGTTGTGATCCTGTAGGCGTTGAAAAAGAAGTTCAAGATGGTTCAAGTGTTGAGATGTACATAGTATATCATCGATGAAGGTTATTATAAAATTTCCAATTCCTCTAAAAGCGAAGTCTAATGCCCTTACAAGTGCCGCCGTACTTGTTTTTAATCCAAAAGGCGTGACCCTAAATTCCTATTATTTACCTTCGCGTAAAAATGAAGTATATTTCATTGAATTTTCGTGAAGTGGCACTTGCCAGAAGCTGCTAACTAAATCTAATGTTGACATTACTTTCGTCCCTGAACATCTTTGAAAAAGAACCTCCGTTGGTTCTGCATATTCATAATCGTTCGTCATTTAATCGTTTAGTTCTCGCGCATCTAAACAGATTCGAATCGACCCATATTTTTTGTCGTGATAACTAGCGGATTGATATAAGTGCTGTTTGATCTTTGTATAATTCCCAATTCGAGCAAGGTTTCAATTTCCTTATTCACCTTATCCCTAAGAAATATTGACATGGGATAGGTTCGCATCAAGAACGGTCTTTTGTCGTCGATTTGTAATTCGTGTTTGTATACATCGAACCTACGCGGATTTTTTGAGGAAACTTTTTTATATCGCTGTATTAATTTGAAAAATCTTTCTTTTTGATTCGGCTCTAGAGCAGTGCATTAAGCTACTTTTTCTTTAATTTCATCATCAGTTAGCGCGAATCGATTTTGAGCATCATCATACGTTTCAATGTGGTGAATTTCTTTTATGACATTGGGGTGAACTTCTTCAGCAACTAAATATTTTCCCAAGCACATCAAATATTTCTCTTTGTGAGAATATTCGGGATTAAATATCAAACTTATTCTCTTTGGATCCTCGTCCATAAATTCAATCTTAATAGTCTTCTTTATCTTTCAATTCAATTTAAAATTCACATAGACCTAATGTTTTAATTTTACAGGTTTGTCCCCAGTAGCTCCTACAATGCTTGTTCCCACTATTGGTAATAATTCGCATTTTCTTAATTTCTCATAATTATTTTGAAAAAAGTTTTCTGAAACACATGTTACCTCAATCGCGTAGCTTTTTATCAAATCGAGGCTCGTGCATTTCCCGAATCATCTCTACTACTTAGAGAATCATTGTACATACATTGTTGTTCCAAGCTACGTGTTTGCCTGTCACCGTAGTTATTACGCAAAGTACTGTTTTGCTGATCATTTTGACTTAAATTATTTCTACCATTTCTCTGTCCATCTTGCCTAATTCCAGAGCTTACATTTCCTAGGCCGTTATTTTCACGCTTATAAGTTCCATTTTCCACGGTAACATTCGAAGGTTTAACATGATAATTATTTTGTGTGTTTGAGTTTGCAAAATTTTGACCATTTAACCACTGACCACGATTTGATTCATATTTACGAGGCCAATCGTCGAAAGCATTATAACCTGATTCCCGATTGTCAATACTTCGATTTTGGCGGTTTTCAAACCCTTGACTTTGGTAACCGTGACCTCTACCCTCGAAATCATCTCGATTTTGTCTGTTATAAAAACCTTTATTTTTTTCGTCATGAAACCCACGATTATAATAATTTTTATTTCTGTTTATTAATTTATTATATTCAATGATTTATTTTGATAATATTAAATACTTCGTCTGCAGTTGTCATAGGGTGACCTATTGTTTTCATAATTTGATCTTCGATTTTTGCTCTCGTAATTATTTTGATAACTTCGGGGTTTGGCTTGATTATAATACCGATTATCTTCTCTAAAATTATTCCGGCTATCATGGCGATAATTATTCCTTTTTTCATAAAGGTTTTGGTCCTAAACCGAACTATTTCGTGGTAAATATTGTTCCTTATAATTCAGTGGTCCAGCGTGATCCAAAGATTCCAGAAACTCTATAAATTCGTTGCAAGTTTTCATGTTCAGAATAACAAAATCGGCCTTGATATCCTCTGTGAAATGTCTCGATAGACAGGTTATTATTTCACTTTTAGAGGGTGGTGGAGTTAAGTCTCTAGCATTGTTTATCATTTTAATTGCAAAATTCATTCTAACATTTTTTTATGAACATTGATTTAAATGATAAAAGGTCATCACTTATATTTTCACGAACAATATTCCACCACTCTCTTGCCATACCTTCTAAGCAAGATTGAATCACAAAATTAAAATCGTATGCCCTAACATCTAAAGCTTCAATGTATTGTTCAAAGTCGTTCAAAACATTATAGGACGTTCATGGCTTGTGCCAGAAAACTTTAGAACAGGATAATTTTTTAACCAAGGAATTCTGACATTTGTTGATCTTCTAGATCTTGCAATCGTTTTCAGTTTTGCATATTAGTAATAAGCAAATTTGCTTGGCCTAAATGTATTTCATCAGTAGTTTTCTTTGAAACGTCGACTTTCTTTTCTACATCAACAATGTTTTCGTCTAAGTATTTTCCCTCTGCATTACAAATTTCCCTTTGGGAATTCACTTGCCTATCTATTTTATCGGTAAGTGTTACTGCAAATGAATTTATTCTACTATTTAATTCGGTTTCCGCCTTTACATTTTTTCTCTATTTCTACGGATTTTTTCGATGATTTTATTTTGGTTGGAAATCGTTTCCTGTACATCTAACTGTACTTTTTGAATGCTACTTATTAATTCATCATATTCCTCGTGATCTGAGTCAGGTTCGCTATTTTGTGCATTATTTGTTAATTCGGATGCATTCGTATTATCGCGTACCGAACTATCTTGAATAAGCAAAGACTCAGTCGTGTTCTCTCTGGTCTTAACATTCGATCCACCAGCATCGTCCGAATGATCATGGTTCGAACCATGTTATCACTACATTTTACCGTTTCTTTCGAGGTGCTTTTTAAAACGGATTTGGATAATTTTATCTATTTCTTATGTTTCTTTTGAGAACTTTTCTGAACAACTCCCTTATCCGCCATTTAAGTTAGTGAATCGTTTTGACTTGATTTTATAGCATTCTACTATCGAGAATTTGTTTAGGAATTATCTGCCGAATGACAACGGGTTGAAAATCCTACTCAGATTACTTAAAATTGTAGAACACTGACAAATGAAAAATTTTCACTGGCACATATTTCAATTAAATAAAAGTATTCCACATTATTTTTGAACCTTATGTATCAGGTTCTTAATCTCCCGAAGTTAAACGGGTTGAATAAAAACTTTATCCACTGCTCTCAAAAGTTGTCACTTTTAAGTTTAAAAATCTGTGAAAACACTTGCACAATTTAAAATAATTTAAAATTCTCATATTATCTTCTTTTACACTTAATAATGTTTTTTTCACTCAAGGCATTATTCCTCTGCTAAATCCTGGACATTCATTTCTAGAAAGAAGAATCTCATTTGAAACCTACGGAATGCTATCTATTTTTCTCGAACGAGTACCGAGTTTGTTTTCGGGTTCTCGCAAAAGCAGCTGCTCGTAGCGGTGCAGAGTGAAGAGTGCACTTCCTCGATCCATCCTCGTATCGTGTAGGTCTCTCCATTCATCAAACCCGTTCAGCCCTTCTCTTTTTCATTCATTAATGCGCACGCAATTGTCGATTTTCTTTCAATTCGATCCCGTTTCATGTTATAGCTATATTCTTAAGATATATTTCATTCTTTCGGTTATGAATTCACGAGAGGTCATTTAGGAGCGTAATATAAATATTGGTCTTCCATTCTGAATGTATATTTCTTTTTTTTGTATATATCTGAAACAGTCCGGGGGACTGTTTCAGAAAGGCCCCCCTGAAACGCTCGAGGAAGGTCTCCCGGACCGCTTCGGGCGATGTAGACCGCCCCTATGACATCTCCTCTGACCTCCGCTGCTGACTTAAGGGCCACCCCCCAGATCAGATAGTGCCCTTCACCTTAGGGAGTAGATGAAAGACGCTGGCCTGGAGACCGCGATACCTCAGACCAATTCCCGAAGCACGCGCTGGATGACGGGATGCAGGGCTACGCCCCCAAGTGTTGGATCCCTCCTCGTCAGGGCCTCCAACGCGTACTCCACTTCTTGAGGGTCGATGATGGCTGTCCTTGGACCCTGGGAGCTCCAGAGCTGACCCCGGGGTCTGAAGACATCCTTCGGATAACCTAATAAAAAAAGAGAACATACCAATCGCCATGCAGTGGGCGAACAACACTAAATAGTATAAAATTAAAAGAAATTCAGTAAATAAAAAAGTTAATAAATAAAAAATAAAATAAAAAATAATTGACGTATTTAACGAGCAACGTATGGTTTCAAGTCTTTGCTATGAAAAGCGCCGAGTGCCCTTCCATTATCATTTGCTTACTCATAAATCAGAGGCGAGCGTATTCCCATGACGCGAAAAGCGCCGTGAAAGCGTTTGTTAAACTTCGCCGATATCTTCTTTTCCTTCGAGGACAATATCCTCCAATGATTCAAAACCCTTTCTCCTACCTGGCATTTAAAATCGCTTGGCGATTATAGTAGCGGGTTTGTTTGTCATGATCCTGTTCTAAATGAAGCGTTACTAGATCTCGCAATTCTTTTAGAGTTCTATACGTCTACCCATTTATCTCTATCGGGCTCGGGAATGTTATCGGGGCTCTCCCCCTCTCCTCGGAGACTTTCGGCCGCAATTACCACCAAAATTTAAAAGGGCTGAGCTTACTTTCGTGGTAGTATTGACTGTGGAATTGTAGGCGTACCTAAATTCATGGAGATAAACATCCCATTGTTGCTGAATTGAATCAACGAATGATCGGATTATCTTGTGGATGATTTACTGGCTGGTGGAGCGACGGATGTCATAAAATCTAGTTAATTCAATCATGATCTTATTGCCGAATTCCGTGCCATTATCAGTGTGGATTATCCCTGGTTTCTAAGGTACAGCATGTACTTCTGTCAACACTTGTTGTCACTTATCGACTGGAACTGTTAATTTCCATGCTTCGGTATCTTCGATAATTGGGTCAATCAGAGAGTTTGGCCTGAACGCATATAGCTTTACGATGTATTATTTCGAACCGGTATTCTAACAGTTTTAATGACCAACGCGCCAAAAGACCAGTTTAATTTGCAAATTATGCAGCCATCGTACCTAAACTGCTATGATCTGTGATGACCTTGAATTTAAAACCTTACAAGAAATGGCGAAATTAATGGATGGACCATATTATTGCCAGACATTCTTGCTCCGTAGTAGAATATAGGCAATCGGCATCCAATAATCTATAGCTTGCGAAAGGAATCACTCGATCCTCCCTTCCTAATCCGAATGTGAAGCAAAATCTTTTATGAAGCACATATACCAGCTAGCCATGCCTACAATTCTCCTAAGCCGCTCCTTATCCCTCTAAAACTTGAAATGACGGGCCTGCGTCAGAGGTCTCCACAAGCCACGGGTACAGCGTGACCAGGATCGTCCGGCCTTCTTCAAGATTTACGATTTTTTTCTATGGGAAACTGAGAGAAAAGTCATTACTGAAGTAGACCCCTTTTTTCAAGTCTTCGAGGAATCAGGAGCGGCCAGGCAATGACCACCCTTCAAACTTTTTTCATGTACTGAACGCTTTCTTTTAAGTCTTGATTCTTCTCGATATATTTCCATTGAAGCCGGAGACCATTTTTTCTTACAATAACAATTCTAGTGACCACAGTTTTTTATATTTTTTAATTTTTAAAGTCAGGCTCCATTCACAAGTATCCAAATAATTCTCGTAAATTTTTCCCGTTTTTTCCGGACAGTTTTGCGACTTTAGGAACAAATGAAAGTAAACCTTTAAAATATACGCTTCGTCAACAGTTATTTTCTTCACATTTGTTGTTCTTACAAAAACAAACAAATTTGTCACCGAGATACGAGAAACGTCATTTAACAGGTAGAAAGATTTCGAATCAGCTTTGCTAAAATGCGAACTCAGTACGATTTTTTTTCATTGAGATGGAGTTGTAAAGTACAAAGATTGAGATAAAATAAAATCAATAAAATGAAATAGTTCAATAACTACATCAATTATTAGTTATTTATTTATCCATTATTCAAACAATTAAATAATTGAACAAACAAATCGCTATACGCAGATTAAATGAACATTCACTTAAACGAGTATGTAAAAAAAGACAATGCTAATCAAAATGCCTGTATAGGAAGTGCCCCACTTAAATCAATCCATTTCCTTTAGCCAACCGAAAAAAATTAACAGTCCCATTTTTTGTTTTATCCTAAATGCACATAAACCTGTTATAACGGTCGGAAACGTTTTCACTTGCCGCCTATCACTTTAACGTGTAGAGGCCGACATATGTTTGCCCGCACCATTGAACCGTGTCGCGGCCAGTTTGAAGTGAGCTCCAGCGTGCCTGGGTAACTGATATCCATCCGCGTGATTCTACTCACATTTGAAAAAATACCAAACCGTCGAAAAATTTCATCCATCCAATTAAAAAAGTACCCCTTTTTTTACGTAGTAAAAAAATCACATTTTGAATGTCAAATCAGTAGCAAAAAAAAAACAAAAATCATCAATAAAATTGCATATTATAGGAGAAAATTCCACGCAATAAATAGAAATCACAAGAATAAATAAATAGTCTTCCAAATAAATATTAGTTATTAAATTACTGATTAGAAGTAGAATGTATTTAATAATTGACGTATGAGGAAACGGGCGATGTAAAACATCGGGCGGCACTGGAAACATGACGAATGGATACAAATACCAATTCTTCAAACTTGAATACTTTTAAGTAAAAGATTAAAATTTTCAGCACTTCGAATCGAAAAGCTTCTATTAGTTAAACAGTTATAGTTTTTACATTATAACATACAAAATGTAACAAAGCCTAATTAAAGATTCGAGAATTTTTACTTCATTTAAAATTCAAAACACGCATAAGAGGTCTATGCTAAATTGAAATTATTAAAAAAATAGTCATTCATGGTTTTAAGTTTACAAAATTTTAAACAAAATATTACACAAATTCAAACTTATTTTAGATTTGTTTAATTTTCAATTTTTCATGCCTAATACTTGTAATACTTATGAAAAATGTATTATAAATTGAATCATTTTAAATGTCGAGGTGAGGATAACCTACAAGATTTTTATGAAAAATTTGTTTCCTCACTTCCTATAAATTTAAAAGAGCCCTTTTTAACAAAATGTTATAACAAGATAAATTCTGATGGAACGGGAATCCGATAATTTTTCGGACGGCTCTTACGTATTCTTACTTTATGACCTACATTTTGTTGTAGATATTTCAAGGTTTAAACGTAGGTAAGCTGGTACGAAACCTACTGCAGCGTTTTTTTAATGTCGTTAAAAGCGTGCGATTTGAATATAATTATCGTATTACATTGATCAATTGTATGATAATTGTAAGTATTTTAGCAAGTTTCAGGTATTCGAAATCTGATTTTACCGAACTGTCTGATAATTTGTATTCAATGGTTTAATTACACAGGCACACGAAAAAAAGGTATTCTCCACCAGTCGAGATAAACATTTCTACACGTTTTTGAGTCGCTGAAACCGAATCCGGGGTTGGCCTGAGTTGGTCAGGTCGCATTTCGTTCGTAACCTAAAAAAAAGTTGAAAGTTGGAACATTCATGGAAACACCCAGTAAGCAAAGCGGTTAGGGGTCATTCACAAAATACATAATATATTTATGGGTGGGTGGGGGTCTGCCGAATTATCATTTTCCATGTTAAGACCAATTGGAAAAATATCATGCAGGGGGGGGGGGTAGAGGTTCCTGAAAAATGTATCGCGTATTTTGTGAATGCCCCCTTATATATTTTCAGGGTCGCTGAGTCCTAATTTAAAGGTCATTTGACTCGGCGAGGTCGCATTCCATTCATAACCTTGAAAAAAATTATTATAAACACTACGGCTTCATCTTCACACCCTCACTCCACTTCGGGGCAGGTGTCATCGTCGCAGTATCTATCCAGGCAGCAGGATTTTGTGCTACAGACTGATTGTCATGCTCAAAGAATGACTAACAAGTTCTGTGTACTGGACGCTGAATACAAACAATTTATGTCGAGAAAAGTTTTCAGTGTTTTAATTTTTTATTTAGGGTATGAATGGAATGTCACCTTGCAGAGTCAAATAACCTTTAAATTTGGACTCAGCTACCCTGAAACATATAACCGCTTTGCTTTCTGGGTGTTTCCATGAATATTCTAACTTTCATCATTTTTTTATGTTAGGAACGAAATAACAAATTATAATTTATTACAAATTATATTTTCTCATTTTCCCTATTTTCCCTATTTCATTTTATATGGCTGAAAGTAAGATTGTAACTAAATGCCGTCAACTTCTCAGTTTACTGAACTAAGTTTTGTAAAATTTAACGAATAAATATGATCCTTGTACATATTTCATTAACCTTACATCTGAAGAGAGGTTCAAAGACGGTTAGTCATCCAGGAGATGGGAAGGACATTTTATTGATAATAAATTCTTCCGTTTTCAGTTTTTTCGAAAATTTCTCTACTCTCGTTTCAGCTTGTCTGTTTGAATTCAGCTAAAGAAGATACATCAAAATAATCATATCGCATTATGTCCAAAGACATGCATACATCCACTTTCAGTGCGATTTCTTATTTTTCAAAAAGAGATTTCAAAGACTGAACTTGTAGGCCAAAAATGAAGGTCGGATTTCAATTTAGCATGGAAACTACTACAGAAACGTCACTTTCCATTTCGTGGACACATAGATCACATTTTGTTGGCCAGTAGGGTTTTTGTAAAAAAATAGACAATTTTCTACTCCAAGAAACTCATTATTAACAGCTTACTGCGTTTAAAAGATTCATATAGTACACCGTTTGTTGTGTTTTGCTGATACTTTAGTATCGACATTTCAATTTTTTCTTACTTTGTTCATAGGTAAAGTGTGTGGCCATATCGGTACCCAGGGCTGATTCAGTCGTTTGGAAATTCGCAGGACGTGAGTTAAATTTTTCACCCAACAATACCTCGTTCACTGTTCACGAAGAGTATAATTCCGAAAGAGTTATAAGCACAATTATTTTTCTCGAACCAGCTTCTTTGTATTTCGGAAATTATAATTGTACAGTTATCAACAGCTATGGTTCGGATTCAGCTCTCATCAATCTCACGACACACAGTAAGTTTATTAAATAAATAATGTTTAAATAATGTTACTATAAGTTTTTTTCCTTGTGCTTAGTTTGCCGACTAAAATGAAAAATCCTTAAACAAAATTATCTTGGTTGAATCGTTTTTTTTTCGAAAAAAGGGGATTGAACGATCATCATTTTTTTAATCGAATCAAAAACTTTTACTTTATGCTCCCATATTGCACTCAAAATTTAAAAAAATGAGATTTAGATTATATTGTGCATGTCTA
Source organism: Belonocnema kinseyi (assembly GCF_010883055.1). Taxonomy (NCBI): domain Eukaryota; kingdom Metazoa; phylum Arthropoda; class Insecta; order Hymenoptera; family Cynipidae; genus Belonocnema; species Belonocnema kinseyi. The sequence continues at coordinate 15,322,078 of NC_046665.1, read as the reverse complement.
TTTTGAATCAATATAAGGCGTGTCCCTGAAGTGGACGATGAAATAGACTTTACGTTTCGAATCTTTGTGAATCATTTACGACAGTGGGTGGTCAAATACTGTCAATCGCCCTGGAGTTTGGGGTGTTGACAATAATTTTGATGGAACCACTATCACGGGCTGAAGAAACGCTCTCTCTATTGAGTGGATAAGACTCTTTGCGAATAGGATATGTATTTAGAAAGCTTCCCCAATCGCTGCAAAAACAATCCACAGACGCGGAACAGGGAGGCGAAATTAATACCAATCGCGGAAAATAGACATCCCTTAAAAGATTATGGTGATTTCAGGATATGAAAAAACAATAACATCCAGGTTCATCTAGATTCATCCGGTGCTTGAATTGCTCAGTTTATGTTGCGACGAGAGTTTTGATTGATTTAAATCAAATAGTAAAGCCGACGATGGAACAAAAGACCAAAAGGTACTTGCATCAATTGAATAAGAAGATGCGCTGGGCAGGACAGGATGCGTCCCTTGTTCGATGTTTAATTAAATAGATAACATGTGGTAGGCACTTGACTTAAACCTTGGATCACAAAGAAAAAATGCGATGAAATCCCGAAAAATAGTTTAAGTAACATAATAGTAATCCCGAAGGTGTTTTTGTGTGTTTCCGGAATCACAACGACGGAACGGGATTCTATCACGCAGTTAAAGACTGCTGTCGAATGTGCAGCGGTTGCAGCAGTTACGACTTTAGGGCTTAGAACAAAACCTCAAGGTATCAACACCGCCAAACTGAAGGAAGAGTATTTTCGGGCATGGAAGCGAAGAATCGAAAAAGAGGTTAGCAAAGTAAAATGAAAACTGGGCAGGTTGATTTAATATAGAATAGGCAGTAGAGCCTCGAGGCTTAACAGTTGCCTGAGGGGAATCATTTGTTCACAAAACGTACAATATGGAATAGCCTATTCGACGTTGAACGCAGTAAATTACAACTTCAAGCAGAGACTAGCTGTCCTAAGTTCGCGACTGCGCAAACACAACAAGGTTAACTCCAGAAAAAAATAAAATGACGCTTTTAAAGGTGGATGAAAAACGGTTTTATCTTGAAATCGGTTAAGCCCAAACATTAGACAAGATTTTCGAAGTTCCAGATATGGCAGACATGACTAATTATTTGGAGGATATCTGGAAATAAATAACAAGAAGAAATTGGAAGCAAGTGGTGTTAAGGAGGTCGAAAAACTGGCGAGCACCTGAACAGGATATGGTGCACAACTTTTGGTACAAATACCTCACGTGTGTGCATGGGTCCTAGGTAGGTTTTATCAGAACATACTTGTTTACCCAGATTTAATGTCCGCCTTTATGGCTGACACTCTATACCTCACGATTACTTGCTTGAGATTCTCAGGACATACACAATATGTTCACATCTGATTTGATTCTTGATTCACGCCGTCCTATGGGTACAGCGTCAAGGAAGGTAAATTGTGATGCTATCTGCACCTATGTCAATTCATCATGGCGGCCGACAAATAAAATGCGACAATTCAAAAATGGCTCTTGCGCAAATATCTTCCAACAAACTCCGGTGTATTACGGGTTGCAAAATGGGGCAACTTCTTATACACGCAACAACCCTATGACTACAATAATCTTGTCCT
>NC_046665.1:15318239-15320326 GCF_010883055.1 Belonocnema kinseyi | reverse complement strand
TCCATGTAAAATACATGAGTGACCTTGTACTTTCGATCTGCAGGTTTGCCGCGCAAGTACCCGTCGGAATGGCGCAGTGCTAGAGATAGTGGCAATAATGTACGGCAAAAGAGGACTGGGCTCATGGTGTCGCCCTGAAAGACACCTCTCTAAAACGTGACCTTGTTAGTTGTCACACGATTTTTGCCAGATGAGATAGTAAATCTGGTTTTCTAAAGCGGCATCAATCTCTCGATGCACCCAACTATTTGCGGATGAAACTTTAAGATTTCCAAAAGACAGATGATAAGTCTATGGGATGTAGAATCGAAAGCTTTCCGATAATCAATCCAGGCCATCGATAGGTCACGCTTTTAGGATGCTGCATCTTTGCAGACACATCTATCGATGAGCAGGTTCTCCCGACATCCGGCTACGCCTTTCTTTGAGCCTCGTTGTTCATACATTTCTTGCCACACAGGTGGCCGAACAATCCATTCATTTAGGATAGCTGTTGCCTATTTTCGGCAAGAGTATTGTGCGTCCTTCCACCAACCACTCTGGAATTGGCTCTTCCGACTTCAAATATGAGGTGAAAATACGGGCCAAATGCTGATGGGTTGATGAAAACTTCTTCCACCAGAAGGTTTTGATACAATCTGGTCCCGGTGCGGAATAGTTCTTCATCCCTCTTAATACTTTTTTACCTTCTCGGTAGTGATGGTTGGGCATTCTTTATCAGGTGTTATGCAGGCAAAACATAACTCCTTGAAGCTATTTATATTTTCTGAGTCTTCGTCCAGTCTATGCTGAACTTCGTAGACTTCTCTCCAAAATACTTCGACCTCCTCTGGTTTGGGTGGGTGTTCGACATTAACTGGAGGGTCTTGGAAGAGACGAGATGGGTCAGAGAGAAACTGTTGATTTTCTCGGACCCATCTCTCCCTCCGCTCTAGACTTCTCTTAGCGTCAGATAGTATCCGTATTCTATCAACAATATGCTGCCTGATAGTCAGCAGCTTTGACTTGTTAAGTGTGTGATAACGGGTCCGGAGTTCGCGCGCGAACTTTCGAACCTTGGCGGTAAAATTCCTGCCAGATATGATGTAGTCAATCACACATTGAATGCGGGACGCGTACTGTCTTGCCCAGCCTATCTTTATGGCAAGTTGATGCATTCGTCTTTTGGTCTTATGATCAGCCGTTGGTTTTGTTTTACGGTTCGCATCGGCCAAAGCTCTCGCTGCATTATACACTCTCTATCTTTGTTGCCGGCTTGTTCTAGCTGTGGTAGAGTAGGCGTTCCGCTTACATAGCCCCTTTTACGGAGTAGTTCAGCATGGTTTCGCAGACGTTGCTGCGAAAAGTGCAATAAGCTCGGGTGTTTCTCGCACCACAGAGCATGCAGCCGTGCCATGTAACACCGTTCACGGGCCACACTCGCATCGTAGCACTCTAGCAAGTCGTCATTCAGTTGCTCCGTCCACCCAAAGGTCGCGAGATCCCGCCGATCCATCGCATTGAATCCATTTTCATTGGCTACCCCAGCTCTAGATTGGTCGGCATTGTTGGCCGACCCATTGTCGGGAGCCCTGTGCGTTCTGTTGTTTTGAACCGCACTTATTACAACTATGTCTGGTGTTGTCATTGTTGTTCCCACGAGAAGCTAGGGAAAGGGGTTCGTCCATCCTTGTAGAGCCCCGCATGCAAGGATAAGGCTGCGTACTCTGAGAGATCGCCCTATATCCCAGAGTCACCATTCTAGACACCTCACCCAGGTGCCATTCAGCTTTCGGCACGGTTTTCACACCTCCGCTTGGGGGTTAATTCCTTCGGGACCACCCCTGGACAATTGTCCGCGACTGCCTATTTATTTTTGTAATCATATTCAGCAGAATGTTGAAAGCTGCCGAAAGCTGAATGGCACCTGGGTGAGGTCTAGCTTCTCGTGGGAACAACAATGACAACACCAGTCATAGTTGTAGTAAGTGCGGTTCAAAACAAATGAACGCGCAGGGCTCCCGACAATGGGTCGGCCAACAATGCCGACCAATCTAGAGCTGGGGTAGCCAATGAAAATGGATTCAATGCGATGGATCGGCGGGATC
>NC_046665.1:15305332-15318139 GCF_010883055.1 Belonocnema kinseyi | reverse complement strand
AATCAATAGGGATACGATCAATACAAATCAATACCACGATCCAGCAAAAGTCTTGCGCACCCTGAGGACACGGAGCGATCCAAGGAGACCGCCTTCTGCATTTTTCCCGCAAATGTTTTAGCTTATTGCTGACACGCAGGGATGCTTTTCGAGCTATTAACCAGTGAAAGCTTGGCACCTCCAAGAGCGCTGATGATAAGGAAGATTTGTTTAACAGAATATTCCGGGTGCAATCGTCGCAACTTTCTATACCTCTGTTTCCTTTTATTCTCCTTGGCTATGATGTTTTTGTCAGCTGGTGCAGAAAATTCAATAACGAACATGTTTCGCTTCTCGAGGTCAAGAAGAATCATGTCAAGCCTCGAGTGTGCAACAGGAACAATTGTTGAGAATATAAAGTTCCAATATATGCGGCCCTTCTCATTCACAATTGACTCTATTTCCCTAGGAGCATTAAATGAGCTATATTTAGGTTATTGCCGTAATAGTGACAGAGATGGTAGTAAATCACACTTAGTACCGCATTGTCCCTTCGGATGTAGTTTATTCCCGCGTGAGTTGGACAACTAGATAGTATCTGTGCTAAATGCTCGGGGTATGCCAGGCTTCAATCCGGTTGATTTAAGGAAAACAAAAGTTACATCACACGACATTAGCTGATCCTCCACATTTCTGCATTTATAATACATATCAAAGTTGGCGAAAATTATTTACTTGGTCGGGACTGCAGTTGACAGATTTGAATAATTAACATAACCTCTTATAAAGCTGTTCAATCGATATAACTTTAATTTTAAGTGTAAAAATGTTGATAACAAATATTTAAAAAACATTTCAGGAGGGGAAACCGTGGGGAAGCATTAATTTCAAGCGAGAACGATTACTTACACCCGTGTTCCACATGCTCGAAAACATTGCGGATTATTAAGGACAATCAACACGTATATTATTATTATTATTATTATTATTATTTAAATAATTTGTTTAGGAATGTGATTAATACGGACGAATACTGACTTAATTGGTCAGTATTAGTTATTTCTATAAGGCAATTGGGTATTTTTAGAGTAAAGAATTCGAAAATCCCGCCCATTTAGTCACGTGATCAAATCTAAAATACATTTGTAGAAAACTAAGAACCTAATATAAGTAGTAATATACATGTCGCAAATCATGTAATGTACGTGATGTTTTTATTACACTACCCATCCCTAGTGCATTCTCTTATCGAGGAGCTGTTCACGGAAGTTTTTCTCTTGTGCTTTCTTAATCCGGACTTTCAGGAGTGAGTACTCGAAATAGATCAGATTTGATGCATTTTGCTCACCCCTAATACTGAAGTTAAGTCCAAGTGTTTCAGCAGCCTCCTCCGCTGCTTTGTACAGAAACGCTCCTTTGCCCACTTCTTCGTGATTCCTGACCATTTTAAGAAGAGGATCTCTTCCATTTGCGACTCTATGTGCTGTACCCAGAATAATCCTGATGTCCAACTTGGCGGCGTGCGATGTAGAGTCGCGGAACAGAAGGTTTAAGATGCATGCTTCTGTTCATGTGCATAAACTTTCTCGTCCCGATATTAAGGGATCTGAGCTCGTTCTTCGTCCATGGAACCACTCCAAACGAATAGAGTACCACCGGGACGGCAAGCATGTTCGTTACAGATACTTTGTTCCTCGCCGACAGTTCGGAAGACTAAATCTGCCGGATGACACGTTTGTATCTGCTTCGGAGAGTATCCTTTATAGATGTCACATCCTGAATGCGGCTCTGTGGCATGCCCAGGTATCTATAAGTCTCTCCAGCGCAAAGGTGTCGTATAGCGCTTCTATCAACGAGCTCAGGATCTTCAGGGATGCCATTAAGTTTTCCTCGCTTCAAATAAACCTTGGCGCATTTGTCTAACCCAAATTCCATTCCTATTTCCTTAGTATATCGCTCGACACTCCCTACAGCTAGATTTAGTTGCTCTTTGTTTTCAGCATAGATCTTAAGATCGTCCATGTAAAATACATGAGTGACCTTGTACTTTCGATCGATAGGTTTGTCACAAAAATAGCCGGTGGAATGGCGAAGTGCTAGAGATAGTGGCAATAATGTGAGGCAAAAGAGAAGTGGGCTCATGGTGTCGCCCTAAAAGACACCTCTTTGAAAGGTGACCTTGTTAGTTGTCACACGATGTTTTCCAAATAAGATGGTAAATCAGTTTTTCCAAAGCGGCATCAATCTCTCTATGCACCTCCTGATTTGCGGATGAACCTTTAAGATTACGAAAAGAAAGATGATTAGTCTATGTGAGGTCGAATCGAAAGCTTTCCGGTATTCAATCCAGGCCATCGATAGGTCACGCTTTTAGGATGCTGCATCTTTGCAGACACATCTATCGATGAGCAGGTTCTCTTGGCTCTTCCGACTTTAAATATGAGGCGAAAATACGGACCAAATGCTGATGGATTAAAGAAAACTTCTTTCACTAGAAGGTCTTGATACTATCTGGTCCTGAAGCGGAATAGTTCTTCATCCCTCCAAATACTTTTTTCACCTACTGGGTATTGATGGGCGGGCATTCTTCATCAGGTGGTATGAGGGTTTCACACAGCTCCTTCAAGCTATTTATTTTCTCTGAGTCTTCGTCCAGTCTGTGCTGCCCTTCGTAGACTTCTCTCCAAAATGCTTCGATCTCCTCTTGTTTGAGTGGGTGTTCGATAGTAACTAGAGGGTATTGGAAGAGTCGAGATGGGTCAGAGGGACACTATTGATGTTTTCTGACCCACCTCTCTCTCCGTTCTAGACTTCTTTTAGCGTCAGATAGTATCCGTATTCTCTAAACAATATGCTGCGTGATGGTCATCAGCTTTGACTTGTTAAGTGTGTGATAACGGATCCGGATTTCGCGCGCGAACTTTCGAACCTTGGTGGTAATCATCCTGCCTTATGATCAACCGTTGGTTTTGTTTTACGGTTCGCGTCCGCCAGAGCTCTCGCTGCATTATACACACAACAATTGATAGTCTATGGATCGGAATCTTCGGAAAAATGTCCATGAAGCTCGACATCCATTTCAGCCAGATCTTTAGGCTTGAGAAAAACCTGGATGTTGATGTTTCTCCGGGTAATAAAGCATCGCTCTTCCTCTATTGGATACCTGTCCGCGGTTGGTCTTAGTGTCGCCTCTCTTTATCTGTTGCCGGCTTGTTCTGGCTGTGATAGAGTAGGCGTTTCGCTTACATGGATCTTTTTTTGGAGTATTTCGGCATGGTTTCGCAGACGTTCAGCGAAACATCTTTTATAATAATTTGAATCTTGGTGTAATATTTCAACAATTATCCCAGTCAATACACGAAGAATCACCATTGTGATTAACTAAATGTTTTGCAATGACATATGATTTACCACATTGGCATTTTAGTTTATAAACTACGTTGCATTGGTCTAAGATATTTAATTGGTCTTTCCAAGTTTCATGAATTTCAGTTTTCAAATATACTCGGAAAATTGTTTTATTTCAAATTTATTTAATAGACGTTTAATATTTTCTGTAACATAACCATGGAAATTGACAGAAATAATTGGTTTATTGTCATCAAAATCATTGTTTTGAATGTTATTATCAATCATATTTTGTTTTTTTGTACTTCAGTTAATCTTTTTTTGATGTGTTTTTCAGTAAATTCTTCTGGGTAATTATTGTAATAAAGTAGTTTTTTAACAACATTTAAGTTATCGTTATGAAAAGATTTGTCATAAAAATGGACATTGGAAACATGGGACTAGGCACGCCATTGCGGGGTTATATATTATATTTTCTTGCACAGTTTGTCGACAAAAAACGCTCGTGCGCATAATCAAGTGGCACATCGTAAGATGGCGGCTCTCCTCTCTCATGGAATTCTCCCCCCTCCCGTGAAATCAATCCCGCTCGCCCATGTTAGGATGACGTGCCTAGTCCCGTGTTTCCTATGTCCATGGTCAGAAAGTAATATTACAGAGTCTATTATGTTTTTTCTAATTGAAATTTTATGTTGAGGAGGATGATTTGAGTAAAAATTTAGAATTTTACCTGATTAAGTACTCTTGCGAAACTAGTTTGTTTTAATATTATTATTATCTCTAATAATTTCTAAGTTTAAAAAGCTTATTGAGTTTTTATTTTCAACTAGCTTGGCCCTGTAACGGCGGCTTCGCCACCACAAAAAGCCCACTGTCATTCATACTCAGCATCGAGAACAAATTGAAATGCCATAAAAGTTGTATATTGCATAATACTGGAATGAAATCAACATACAATTTTATGTATTGATCGTAGAATTTGTGTTGGAAGTATGTGAAGTCGAAAGTGAAATTTGAAGTAAACTTGAAAAAAACTCTTAGAAAGTAAAATAGAAATAAAAAATTGAATACAGAACATCGATACTATATTTTGCAATTTTTTATTATAAAAATTGTATTTAACTTCACCAATTCAGTTTCCGAAAATTTCAAATCACTTTTAAAATTTGTGCACAGCTTAAGGAAAACTCTAAATGCGAAAAAAATAATTAAAAACTAAAAAACATAATATGAAAAAGGCGTTTTCGAATTTTAAATCATAAACCTCGTATTGAAATCGCAGAATTTGGTTTTGAAAAATACCAAGTCTACAGTGAAATTTGAACTAAACTTTGAAAAACCTCCCGGAACGTGAAACAGAAATATGAGCTTAACTACAGAAAATGTTCATTGTTTTTAAATATAAAAATTATACTGCAGTCATTATGATCTATCCGGGGGACCAAAGAAAATGCGTGAAAAATTTGCTGCTGATTAGTGAAAAACTACGTTTTTGCCCCCCTCCCTAATATTAATCTCTCCTGATCCCCCCCCCCCAACCCATACTCTCACGACCTTCCTGGAAGCCCAAAGAATATGTGTGAAAAATTTGGTGCTAATTATCAAAATCTAGATTATTATAAAGATCATACGTTTTAGGCTACTTGATTTTATATATTTCAAAACCTGTACTCCCTCTCCCTACACTTCTTCGTCCTCAATATTCTTACGAGCTGACCGGGAGCCAAAAGAATATGTCTGAAAAATCTGATGCTGATTCGTCAAAAACTGAATCTGTGCCCGCTTCCCCGCCAGCCCCATCCCTAACTCTTACGACCTACTTTAGAGCCCATAGAATATGTGTTAGTCAATTCTATTTTGTATCGAGCCTCAACGGTACAAATTTGAATTTTATATAGTAGATTTGAAAAGCTGTATGCAAAATTTGCTGCCGATTAGTCAAAAAAAACCCCTCTTAAGACCTGTCCGGGAATCCTAAGAAAAAGTGTGGAATCCCCGATCCCGATTGATCAGAAACTCCTAATGCCTCCCACCTGTATCACCCCCCCCCCCCCCCCCCCACATAACCTCAAGACTGGCTGGGAAGCCAAAGAATAGCTGTGCAAAATTTGGTGCCGATTGACAAAAACTGTGGATTTTCATAAGCATCATACGTTTTAGGCAACTTGATTTGATATGTATCAATCAATGCTATTTTGCATTATTTATTAAACAAAAGCTATTAGCAATTAGCGATTCGGATCGTATCGTCCACATATCGGTAGTAAAATTGCGCTATAAATTGTAATTTGTTTAAAACTTTTATTCAAAGTCTTGCATAACTATATCCAATAAGGTTCCAGAAATTGGTGACCCCATTGGAGTACCAAAGGTTTGTTTATAGTTAATATCGTCAAATTAAAAAAAAATGTTGACTCCATTAAGAATTTTATTCCTTTTTCAAATGCTTCAATATGAATATTTGTATTGTTTTTTATTTTACCCCACCTTTTTTCGATGCCTTTTTAAACCAAATCTAACGGAACGTTTGTAAAGAAGGATGAAACATCAAGTGATAAAAGAACATGATCATCTGAAATTTTTTCTTTAACTATAGTTTCTTTACAAGATATAGCATTTTAACATATGATTTTGGTTATGGAAGAGAACTTGATATGATTTTGTTAAAAGTTTTAGCTAAGAAGTTAGTAGGAGTGTTAACACGAGTGTTATCTGTTATTATATCTTTTCTTTCGATGTTATTTCCAAAATATCCTTTTAATCTCCAACCGTCTAGTAATTTAAAAGTATCTTTTTGTAATTGTTTTAAAGGATTGTTATTCATTTTTTCAAAAGTATCATTATCGTTAAGCATTGCTGTTATTTTTTCTTTGTATTCTTGACTATTCATAACTACTGTTGTATTCCCTTTATCGACACGTGTTAATAACAAGTTCTCATTATTTTTCATGAAATTCTTAGTATTTTTTATATTTTTAGCTATGACTCTATCAATTTCCGTAATTTTTCTTGGAGTTTTCAAATATTTTGAAGCAATTGTGAGCATTTAATGTCTAAATTCTTCTTGTGATTTATCAGGGAATTATCCAATATTAGCTTCCAAGTCCTCAATCATTTAAAAAACTTCCACATGTTTATTTGGAAGAAAGCTACTACTAAATTTTTCATCTAATCTGAGAATGTCAGCCATTGGTTCCGGAATGACAATATCTGATCGATTTATTAAACATAAATCGTTTGTTATTGTTATATTGTTATTATTATCAATTTTATGCTTATTTAATTTTACATCTTTATATTGTTGCTTATTTTTCAAATTTTCAACTTTTTTCTGAAGTCTATTGTTAATATTGTTGTTAGTTTTAATAACACCTAAAGTTGTGCAGTTTTCCCAGTAGTATTTAGTGATAAACCTGGTCAAATGCCTTGAAGACGTCAGTATAAATAACATCTACCTGATCATAGTTCACAATCATGTCCTTAATATATCGGGTAAAAACTAATAGTTTTGTGTTCGTAGACTTGCGGGGCACAAAACCATATGGGTGAGTAGAGATTTTATGTATCACTATTTCGTCAATCATTTTATAGATGCAAATTTCAAAAAGTTCAGAGAAGTTATTGAGTATTGCTATTTGTCTATAGTTAATGACATCTGTCTTTGATCCCTTTTTAAATTTAGGACGCACTTTAGCTTTTTTCCATATCGTCGGAAATGTGCCCTTTTGTATTGCTTGATTGTATAAATCTGTGAGAGGGGGAATTAGTACAGACACACAGTCTTTGACAAGAAAGGCTGTATTTGATTCTTTATTAACGTTATTAAAGTATGAGACAAAAGTGGTTATTATTTCTTGTGGTGAGATTATTTCGTTATTATTATAAAAAATTATATTCGGGATCCTCTGATTACTCTTTTGTCTATTCATATAAGATCAACGCGTAGAGGGTTCCGTGATTATATTAACTTCCACATTTAGTCGTGGATGTATTAAACGCAATTTCGATTCACTTTTTGATATCGGCTCTAAGCTTTAGAAACAAATTAAGTAGTAGAGGCTGCCAGTATCAATAGTTTTGCACGTTTGCAGGGATAACCAATCGGTGTCACATAGTCCAGATATGTTTCCGGATAATTTTCTCGATTGAAATTATATGTTCTAGAAGTTGAGTTGTTAACAAATCTTTGAGATATGATTTTATTGTTAATGTGAAATCGAATCACAAAGGAGGGATGTTATTTGTCCTCAGGAAGTATGGGTTCATGAATACTACTTACATGAATGGTTGCATTGACGAAAACAAGATATGTGTGACTATAGTTATCTATAGAGCTAAATTGCGTTAGTTTAAAGAATTGGCAAAAAGGGGTAAATCGTACGACCTTACTATCAAGTTTTATATTGTTAACATGATCTTTGAAGAACGGGTCATTGAAGTCCCCTACAATAATTAATTTGTCAGACAAGTTCCGCAACATAATTATTGAATCCAGAATACTTTCAAAAATGGGAATGGAAATTCCAGGTGGAACGTACATAAGAATAAGCATTATTGAGATAGTAAAGCTGTATATTTTTTAATCCCACTACATTTCCCAGGAGTACCTTGAAGAACAGAGAAGAAGTTAAATTTGGAACAGATTAAGTTATTTTCAATTGTGAGAAGAAGACCATTACCCGGTCTGTCCACTGGGCCGTCCCTGAAAACCTGGAAAGCATTAAAAATGTCTGTATTATTAACTTTCGAAGTAGCAATGGTGTTATCTTGCTGGTAACTATGATTGGTACTTTGATCTTGCGCGTAATGCAAAGATCTTTCTCCCCTGTTCCTAGACGTTCTGCCGATGTTCGCTTTTATTCCACATAGTATTTCTGCTGTAGCAGCGTTTGATCTCGAGATATTTTGATGTCCTAGAGTAATTTTGGCACGGCTTTCAGTTTTATAAAGGCCCTTATGGCCATCGAAGCGAGCACCTTCGTTTGAAACCTGACTTTGATCGGGCGTACCATGGTATGTTACTGTACACCAATTCGAGAAACACGCGTAGTATTAGTGGAGATTTCAGGAAGTTCTAAATTCATGGTTTTGAAATTATTGGTGACAGCTTTGTGATCACTATTTTCTAGGGAGTCCTCTGCCGTGCGAGTGGGTTCTGGTGAATTAAATAGTCATACATTTTTCTCACGTGATGTGCGCATTCCAATCTCCTTGATACATGATTCAATTTCGTTTAAGGTTTGGGATGGGGTAGCTGGAGATTTTTGAAATTTGATTTCCATATCCTTAATGTGCTAGTCGATATCCTGATTAAGTACATTAACTTTTTATTGCATTGTGCCTTCCTCATCAATCACTTTGTTTTCGAAAACAGTCAGTCTGGAATCAATCTGAGATACTTGTAAAGAGACCATGTTTATATTTTTAGTTAAATTGTCTATAACCACACGCGTTTAAAAAAAATCCAGATTAAGATCATGCTTCAGGACTGAGTCAATCTTTTCGAGATAATTTTTAAGATCAATTTTTAAATCATTTAGCAGATAGCGTATTGCATCAAGCATGTCATTATGATTACATCTACTGTAGGCCTATATACTATTGGTGTTGAGAAGAGGACCGAAACTTTGCATGTTGTTCTGTTGACTTGCCATTATTGCTTTGGGTACGTATTTACAATGATATTGACTAATCCAGGCGAAGTCATTTGTTGTGTATAGTATACAACATTCGGTCGTGTTCAGAGTATATAGTAATTTTCCAGTAATGTCCCTAGTTTCGCATTGTCTCTTGGTTCATCAAACAAAAATGATACACAAACCTCAAATTGGGGTTTAAAAAATCTGCTGGTTGAAATGTACAGCGACTCCACGATTTATAAAAAGAAAAAGCGAGTACCTGCTTTACATTTCACTGGCTTATTTCTTTGTATTTTCTGATTCGTCACCAGAAATGACACAAAAGCACAGCCACAGATACTACAGATTGGGAGTCAAGAATCTACTGATCGTAATTCACTTAGATTCCACATTACTAAAAAAAACCAGTCTCTGTTTTATACTTCACAACAATTCGCACTGTTTTCACACTTACTAATGATCACTTTATCCAAGTAGTAAACAATTGTGTAAAAAAAAACTCACTATAAAATGCGGGGCTACGAAGTCATGCCTTTTCATTTTATGACGGACATATTACAAAATGTTATTTTCTCATGCTTTTAACGTGAACCGTATTTCACTCATTTAATGTAAAAAGTTTTTTTGGTGAACTCATGAACTTTAGTACCTTCAAAGCTCGTATTAAAAGGTGAGTAATTTTTGGCACATCAGTCACCGACACCAACCTTGAACAAGTGCGCTGGTGCATTGTTTGACTATAAAGAAAGTTAGTAAGAATTTCCACTTTACCTGAAGTTAAGCCGTTTCGAAAACAGCATTTCTTTGAATTTCTGTTCGATGAATTCGAGCTCGTTTGCCAAATAAAATAGCTTGTCTCTTTTAATTGCGAATTTTCTTCGATTTTGCAAAGCGAAGGATCATTTTTAAAACATTTATTAACTTCTTTTGAAAATTATTTAATGCATTGCAAAATTTTCAATATAAAATAGAGCTTTTTAAGATCTTTAATAACATTATTATAAAGTTTATAATTAAAAATTAAGATCTATCTCAGTAAATAAAAAAAGTACACGATAGTCTTGTGTTTAATTGTAAAAATAAGCTTTACTTTTAGAATAATAATTACCAGATCAAAAAATATTCCACAGGATAATTTGTAATTTGATAAGATCTATAATCTAGTGGAAAAAACTATGCTGATACAAGTGCCTATGCAGTATCGACGTCATCAAAATAGATCTTCGCGCAATTAAGTTGAAGTGCCGAACATAAGATAATTTTCAATAAGGCCTATACTGCATAGGCAGTTAAATATATTATTAGAATGCACAACTTTTTAAATTCTCGAAGATCAGAAAAAAATAATTTGCTTGAAAATCAAAAGGAAAATTGATTTTGTCATGATTTTTACCAATTTGGGTACTTCAAGTTGAATGTGCGAACACAAGACAATCTTTGACAAGGCTTATCGTGCACGATCTGCACATTGACCTGAAAATAATCCAAATTGTATTGATAAAATTGAAAATTTATAAAAAATCCTGTTAAATAAAACAAGAATCCAACAACCCAATTTAAACCACAACGAATAAACCAAAATCAAAAATCCTATTGTAATATGAAAAAACAAACAAAAAACAAATAAAATTTTCGGACAAAAATGGGATGTGGTTGGCTACCTTCTCATTTTTCTTTCCTCTTTTTTATTTTTGTCCGAAAGTTTTATTTGTTTTTTTTTTCAGATTACAATAGGATTTTTGGTTTTTGTTTATTCGTTGTGGTCCAAATTTGGTCGTTGGTCGTAATTTTCAAAACAAATTCTGAAGCCAACTTCTTGTCCATTTTCTAAGCATGTCTAATCATATCTACTCATGACAATCTTAGGATCAATTTTGATCGATAATCTCGGAACAGTCATAATAAAAGTGACTAGAATTTTGTAAAAATGTATTAATGAAAAAAGTTTCAGCATTCGGATAGAGCAAATTTTTTCTGTTTTTTTTTATTGAATTTAAGTACGAACTAAAAAAAATTGTATGAGGTAATATTTATATTATCACTAAAATGATAAAAACCCTAAAAACGATGCAAATAATTTCGTCCAGAAAAATTTTATCTGATGAATGAAAAAGTTAGTTTGATTGAAATAATTGAAATTGAAGCGTGCCAAGTAATTCTGAATAACACCTAAATACTGAAATTTATTTAATTGAAAAAGTTTATTAAAAGAAAAAAGCTAACATCTTTGAGAAATAATTGTTAGTTAAAAAAGGAGAAAGTCTCTACAATAAAATTAAAAATTTAGATATATTTTAGAATCATTTGGCAAACTTCAAACATTCATTTCTTTTTATATAAAAATTATGATTATATAAAATTTGTTTTCAAAATAATGAAAATATTCGAATTAATCCTAGGAGACCACATCTATTTTTAGACCTTTACTTGCCCACACTTGGTCTGGGAGACCGAGATATTTCATTCCTTTATAACTTTTAAACAAAGAAAGATTTTTAGTGTTAATTATACCGAAATCGATACTCTAGTTCTCGGTCAACAAGGATATGCAAAAAGTTAATCCAAAGATTATTTCTTAAATAGATGTAAAAAGGTATTCTACTAATACTACTTCCAAATAAACCGACTTGCAAACAACGCGTCAGTCCACCAGACCAGAGTGTGGGCTGGAACGGTTAAACAATACATTTGTTTTGCATAAAATCTACAAAATATAAAAAAATAATTTATAAATCAAAAGTTCCTCAAAAATTAGTCGAGAATAATGTACAAAAAACTTCAGCTAAAATTTTTGCACTAATCAGTCTGAATAAATAGACTTTAGCAGTGGATAATTACTAAGAAATCGTATTTTTTTGTACACAATGTATAAATGTACAACCTATCGTAAAATAATTGACGAATTCAAATTGTATAACAAATTTATCGATAATTTTATCCAACACAATATTTCTAAAAATTTGTTACCTATCAGTTAAGTAGTGTAACATGTAGTTATAAGTTCTGTTATCAAAATTTGAAACTTTAGTGTTACAAACAATTTTATAAGGTTATAACTTTCGAATCTAAAGAGGTTTGTATATTGCTTGAGCGCAGACGATTATTAAAAAATAACATCGCTGACCTTTTTGTTACAGATTTTTTTTTCTTTCATGATCAATTTCTCTTTTTCTATCTAGATTTTTTTCTTTTAAATATGAGAGGCTTCATTTTGTTTGAAAACTGAGTAAAAAATTATCATGAAATTAAGTTCCAAAATGAAAGCTATATAATATTCACAGGTTTTTTCATATTTCAAAAATACCTTTGATCAAAGTTGTTGAAAAATTATTTTACTTATTTCGCAGTTGCAAAATCATTTCGTTTCATGTAAAGAATAAAAAACTTATTCATAAACGTAGAAAATTACTTTATTACGTAACCAATATTACAAAATACAAAAAAAAATGTCATAAAAAATGTCGAAAAAATGCCACCGCGTTAAAAGTCTTAATTGTACATTTTGAAACTTATATACTCCTTAATCTAAAAAATATAGAATTCAAAGTTTTAAAATGTCAAAAAGTGAAAACTTAAGAATTTTAAACATGTTCAAATAAAAATTCTTCAATCTGAATAATTTTCAAGCTCACAAGTCAACTTTTCAATATTTTCGATTAAACGATCTTCAATATTTAATGTGCCTGATGCGAAATTATACAATTTTTAATAATAGATTTTATGCTTTTACGATGATTCGTTTTGATAAAAAGAGATATTTCGGGTTTCACTCGTGTAAAAAACTACGAATTGTTTGCCGACGTTTTGTGAACATTGCAGTTCACATCTTCAGGGCTGACCT
>NC_046665.1:15292147-15305232 GCF_010883055.1 Belonocnema kinseyi | reverse complement strand
AAAAGACTTGATTGGCTAATCAAGTTCGACCAGTCCCCACGGTGGGGCGCTCTGGCCATTCACAGGCATCGTAGAAAGTATACCTAAGAACATCATGACCTGATACCTCAGTTTCATGTTAGCCCTGAAGATGTGAACTGCAGTGTTCACGAAACGTTGGCAAACAATTAGTAGTTTTTTACACAATTTTAAAGATTTTGAATTACAATATATTTCATTGTTTACGTTTACAATTGAAAATTCTTTAATTTTGAACAGTTATAATGACACCTTCGATTTGATTTCTGCACATTCTTACCATCTTTTACATATGTATGAGTCAATTCTGATGAAAAAATTCATTTATCACAGTGTAATTGGCATCGGTTATAATTTCATGAAAACTTATTCATTGGCAATATTGAATTTATTGAAGCTATGAAATATGTCTTTTTGGATTTGTAGTTACCGAAGAATTCTTAAATCCTTTTTCAATTATTTCCAATCATTTCATAATATTCCACGAGAAATTCTTTCGCATATTCCCTCCATTTCATCCGTATTGGTTAAATCCGTTTACATGAAATTTTTCTGTTCTAAATTTAGCACTTTAGTATTTGAGGATTAAGTTTTTTTTTGTAAACAGAAATTGGATTTTTTATCACCGTCCAAATTGGAGAAAACTTGCACGCTTGAAGAAGCAAAATTCTTTCACAGTACTTGAAAGCATACTACTGATATATCTTTAATGTACGTATTTATTTATTTTGGGTCTAATTAAAAATTGAATTTTAGAGAACGCTCTTTTTTTCTTACAAAATTTTCAAAATGGTGATTGTATCCTTTTGGATACAATCAATCCATTATTATTGTTACTTTAAATATTAACCGATTTTCATGAATATTTTTTCACTTTCTTCTGATTATATAAATTGATTAATTCTACGAATTAAAATTGAATTAATCCATTCTTTCATAACTTTAGTTTTTATTCCCGACCTTAGTCTCAAAACAAAAAAAGGGTCATCTGTTCCAGACAATTCGACTCACAGCCAGGTAACTGCCTCCTCTGTTTTTCCAAGGGCACATGAGCTCGCGGCGAAAACGCAGAGACAGCTAACACTGAGCTTCACTGCTCCTGTACCTTTGTTTTCGATTATTAAACAAAATATAAAACATTTTTTGGAAAAACCGACTCTGAAAGGTCTAAGATATTTCCATTTGGACGACTTATGCAAACGATTAGACAAAAATATTTAAGCATTCGGCCTCCTCTGATTTATAATCTATATCTGTTCTTCTTGTTCACATAAGAATGACACTTCATTTAATTCGATCATTCGGTTTCTCAAGAACTACAACGTCAGTTAATCTCTTCCGAGGGAAGGTATCGTGTCAAAAACTCAAAATAGTAAACATGTAATTGGTAATGTAATGTAATTGTTTACATGTAATTGAATAATCAATCCTTTTTATATTAAATTTAAGTTTCTTTTGTAAGTGGAGGCAAATTTTTTAATTACTTGTGATGATTAGCATTGATTCCAGTTGACTGGCAACTAATTTTGATCGTCGTGGGCCTCGTGATTTGTGCAATACTAGTTGGCGTGATTATTGTACTTATTCTACATTGTCGGGATCGTATTAAGCAACCGAGGCCAAGACTAGCACAATCTCAGGAAAATGACGTTCGTAAGTATTTTTTATCACCACCTAAATTAAATATGATTAATAAACATCCGATATTATGTAATGTAAGCCGAATTTAGAAATGACGCAATTCATTACTTATATTTATTTATATAGTTAGTAAGCTGAACACACAGGGTCATAAAAAAGTTCCACGCGAAACTTCCATTGAGTCTAGAGGTTTTTAAGAGGACTCAAATTAAAGGTTTGAGCTTGTACTTTAACTCAATTATAGCAATCCTATCACAGACGCCTATCTTGAACGTAAACTTAGAGTGCATTTCGGCTGTTAGAATGGGTTGCGAAAAAACATGAGTTATCAATGCGCATCAATTGCCCGCCTCATTTAATAAATTTGGTCTTGGAATATAAAAAGGGCACTGTGATTTTTTTGCAACCCAGAGGGACAATAGGAGGCCGACAATGCTGCGACATAAACGTAAAATGAGATAGTGAAACACTTAATTCTAAATAAATGGACTGTGCTGTACGCGCAGCGCAGTTCTTAGTCGTAAACTATATTATACTATTTCCCCTTACGAAAAACCGCCTTGTCTAACCTACTGATTCCACGTTTGGATAAAAAATTAAACTCCTAATTTCAAAAAGCTCGGCGGAGAGTCGGGCTTATACGGAAACCAAGCCAGTACATATATACGAGGATCTTAAATCTTAGAATCTTAGAATGTTTAAAGCACATTTTCTAACGCGCAAGTTGAAGGTCTTCATCAATTTCCACTAAATTAATTACACGTTTTTAGGGTCCCAGTACAATATACTCATGATACGTAAAAAATTTCTTGGGCAATGAGAAGTGCTTCCTATAAGCTTTTCCCTTAGTAAGCATATCTTTTCAAGATAGTCCAAAGATGGTCCTTTTTTAATTTTAGGCAGAGGAGAACACCCTACAGTAGATAATTATTTATAAATGAATTTAATTAAATTAATTGTGAAGACACGGTACTTGTTAATATAATAAAATTAGAATTGATTATTTTACTTATATTTGTACTTTTAATTAATGATTATCTACTATAATCTCTACGGATGTTCAAAATGGATTTCAATAGTTCAAATGATCACATTTTCTCTTCTCGGTGATGACTTCTTTTCATTACAACTTGCTGAGCATTACACAAAATATTCGTCAATTACTGGCTGTACTCGTGTGGAAAAAACCCCGCTGAGCCCTCTTAGAATGAGGGCCCCCGCCGGAGGCCCGAATGGATGTTCCACGCCTGGAAATTCTACGAGTGCCACCGACAAGGACCCAACTCGGTTGCCCTCACGGATCAACGATTAAAATTTCTAAGTGCAAAGGGTGAATATTTTTTTGACAGCACAAATTGTAAGGTTTCATGATTTCAGACTTACAAACAGTGAATTTCTGACAAAGATTCGATGAGACTTTTTTGAAATTCGAAGTGTGACAATATGGATGTTCTAAAGAGGCCCCCGCTGGCGCCAAGCTCGGATGCTCTCACGGATCAACGATTCAAATTTTGAAGTCGGAAGGGTGAATATTTTATATCTTAAAAAATGGACATAAAAAATACGTTTAAAAAATATAGTTCATGCATTCTAAAATTTCAACGACAAAAAATTGTAATTGTAAATGTTCATAAAAATATACATTTCATGTCAATCTTGAGCGTTGTAAAATAGTATAAAACAACTAAAAACTAAATCGTACACGAAAGTTTAAAATATGTTATTATTAAGAAATTGTCAAAATTCACGATCAAATTTCTGAGTTCCGCCGTTAAAAATTTTAAATCTTCATAAAAAATTAAATTTTCTGTCATTGTAAACAGTTGTAAAGTAGTCTACAACTTGAAAAAACGAAATATTACGCGAAGAAAAATTGTAATCGATTTAAATTATTTATCTAATAATTATTTTATTGATATTCCTTTTAACAGTTCGTGTGTTTTACATTTACATAACATCGTATCATGATAAGTAATTAGAAAAAGAGAGCTTAAAATTTGGTACTTTAACTTTTCTGAACTGTAGCTTATGAGGATGGCTTTTTCATCGCGTTTCAACTTGTCGGTTAAGACTTTTAAGCGATAGATTTAGGTGTAGATATGCACACAGCAAATTGCACACGGCAAATTTAAGTAGAAATTTAAGTAGAAAATTCGACTTATTTTAAGGTGTCAAAAAAAGAAGCATAGGCAATCTGAAATTAAGAATTAAATCTGAACATTAAATTAAGGGAATTAGATTCCTGAAATTCAGTTCGCGACTATTTGAAATTCAGGGAGGCATGACCTGAAATTCAGGTGTGCTCGCTCTTCAATTAAGAATATATTTATACTGAAAGCTAGTGTAACCTTAAGTTAATACACTATCCTAACTGAAATGTAAGGTGATATTCTAACTAAAAACCAGGAATTTCTCACCGCTTACCGACAGTCCTCAGCTGTTTTTATATAATAGTTATTCGTCTTAGAAAATATACAAGTTGAGTTCAAACTTGTAAGAAAATACAGGAAAAGTAGGACAAATGAAAAAAACGGTATATTGGGGGCAGGTGCGGTCCAAAATCTTCAGACAATTGCGTTCCGTAATGTAGTGAAAGGGCGCTCACGCTGCGAAGTAAAAAGTTTTGTAATAATTTAATTACTTTGATGGGTTTAATAATACAAATATTGGCTGATAACTGGAATTGATTTTGCTGCAGCACTTTTTTAAATCTGTGAAACGAAAACTCCTCGAATGATGGAAACATAGTATCATAGCCGACACTGACCAACGCGACATGGAGTATTGGAGTAGGATGCGACTAGAATAAACGGCCACGAGCTGTATAGTAGCACCATCGTTCTGTAATGTCATACAAGGTAGCGTGAACCTGAAATTCAGGAAAGGTATATTCCTTTATTTTAGGTGACGAAAGTCTTACAGGTTATTTCAGGTTGCCTTCAACTTACTTTCAGAACTGAATATTAAAATTTAGGAGGATACTTTACTTTATTCCAGTAGGAAAATTCTGATTTCTCGTTTAAGAAAAGTTAGTGCTTTATTCAAGATTGTTTGCACACTTAAATTCAAGTACATACTTAATTCAAGTCAAATCTGAAATTAAGTCGAATATAACTTTAAGTATTTATTTTTACTGCGCAGGTTCGATACCCCGTAGCGTTAGAAATTTCATTTGTAATATAATGTTTAAAATGTCATATATGTATTTACTCTAAACAGGATTATTAATATTTGCAGTCAAAATACTCACAATCGCCTAATAATTATTTTTTAAATACCTTTTCTGTCATATCGTTTCGAGTATAGTAGTACGGTACTAGTTAGCACTGACGCAGTACTAGGCCCATGTTGAATTTCCTATTGGGGTAGTACTGTACCTGTAGCGATATCCAATGCTGGCCTAACACTGACAGCCCAGTACAAAATAGTGTTATCATTCCAGAGATATGCCAGTACAGGTGCCAGCGCTGGCAAGGAAACCAAGGGGGCTTTCATGATGGCAAACATCAAGGATTCATGAGGGAAGCTCATGTTGGACCCATATGGATTAGTTCGTTGTCCGACAATAATCTTTTAACTTTTAATCCCATCATGAGTTGTGATGGATTTAAATTTCTTTTGTGAAAGAAATTTTCCTGACGCAGTGTCGTATATTGGTTATTCAAAATGATCTCCTTAGTTCATTAACTACGGTTTCGGTTAATTTATATCCATTATTTTTCATGATGATGTTTTATCATTGCTTTCATATCCGGGTGACTTTCATCTAAACAGATCAAATTCTTCAGTATTTCGCTATGATTCTCCTTCTCTTCTGATATGTTCTTCAAATCTTGTGGGAAACATATCTTCTAGACTAATTTGCAACAAGTTGAAGCAAGGCCATATACCATCTAGTTGCCTAACTCATGCGAGAACGACCTATATCTAAGGACACAATGCGACACTAAGAGTTTTTCATTATTATCTCTGTTACTTTTACGGCATTAACCTTAATATCGCTCTGATAAATGCTCCTTGGAAAATCAAGTCAATTCTAGAGAATGAGAAGTGCCGCTTATACTGTAACTTCATATTTTTAGCAGTTGTTTCTGTTGCGCAATTGAGGCCTGATACAGCTCACCTTAACTTCGAGAAACAAACCATGTTCGTTATCGATGTTTTGGCACCAGCTGATAGAAACATCCCAGCTAAGAAGAATGAAAAGAAAGAGAGGTAGAAGCAACTCATAAAGGAGTTCCAAGGGTTATACCCAGCACATTCTGTTAAGCTAATCGTCATTATCATCGTCGCTCTTACAGTAGCCAAGCTGTCATCGATTAATAGCTGCTGCGTGGCTATTACCCCTTCTTCGCCATGCTGGCATTATGTGAGAACCGTCACTAACCCTTGTATACAGGCGTCTGTGCAATACGTAGGGGGCCGAAAATTCAGAATATGTTAATATGTTGACCGTAGGCAGCTCGTTTTTAAGAGTTCCAAACGCAGTTTCTTGCTTATTGTTCCACAACACTCAAGGCCGGGGGTATTCCGGTTGGAGTCAGTTTGAAGGCCTCACTCGCTAACGCGAACACCTAGGTATCGAAACTCAGAAAGGTAAAAAACGCTTTTCTCAACGCTGAAAGTGAGCCTGGCCTCGCAGATCTTATTCAGCAACTTTTTGAGCCAAACAGGTGCACCTCAAAAGTTTTGACACGCTAATAATCTTCTCCGAATACTTTCAATTATCCTTATCCGTACCCATGAATAGCAATTTTTTATTCTGGACAGACATTGAGACTGTTTGTTTGTGGTAACTAGACTGCACTAGCTGCACTGCTTAATTCTAAAATTTCCTACACTCGTGCAGCAATGAAGCTAGAAACCTTATTCTCATTTTCAATCGTCTAAATGGCGGTCTTAGAATCAGACAAGTAATATCGATTTGCTTTGGCGAAATCAAAATATTCTGGTGTTATTTTAGCTAATCGTATTCGTAAGACTGCTGCCATGAAATCTAATCTGGATATTGTCAATGTCCGAAGTGTCTTCTCCATTCTCTTCTTGAATTTTGAATTTCATCATTTCTTGAAGCCAACATTTCCATATTTGAAACATCACGTTAGTTATAGAATCGCCCCATATAAATGATCCTTGGACTTTTCCTGCTGCATCAAGCGCAAGTTAAACTTTTTTTATTGCACAAAAATAGCAATTTCTTAAATTTTTGTCCTGGATTATTTTTTTCTCTGAACATAGTAGTCTACGTCAAGTCAATTCTTTAGTATCAGATAAATCTGGATCGTTCGATTTCCAAGGTAATCTCAGCTTGTATCATTTGCCAATTTTTTGTATAGAGGAATGAGTTATGTTAGTAGCTCTTTCTCCTTTTGTCCTTTGGGTTTTATTCACTTTTGGTTCAATAACTTCAAAATTTTCAATAGAAAAGACATTTTTGACTTCTTCGCGAAGCCTCTCTTTATTATTGTGACAGGCGAGAATAACTTCAGGAATATTTGGTTGAATCACTATGAGAGAAGCATTATTTTGACCGATTAAGATCATTTGTTTACCTCCTTGCATTACAGATACATCAACTTCTTTTAGGTGCGGATGTTTGTATCAACATATCAATGTCCCAATTTTGTTCTGGTGAGTTTAGATTTTTTGCAGCACATTGGTAAGTTTGGACCTGCAAGTCCCAGACTCCTCGAAAGATTTTTATGAATAAGTGATGCGGTACTTCCTTCATCTAAAAGAGCTACATTCCTGCAGGTCTGCGCAAACTTATGGGAAGAATCTTTAGCGTTAGACTTTCTTTTCCTTCTTTTAAGCGCATTACTACTTTATTTCTATGTTTTTATTAATTTATTTTATTAACTGATTGTCGATGAAATTTGGGACAGTCATGGATTCCACAGATTCGTCGTTTCTGACACTTGTCTGTTTGTTTCTGAAGACAGCAATATCACACCCTAACTTTTTCTGCTATTTTTCATCGTTTTTTGGAATTTAATTTCTTGAAGGTTGAACAATTTTCTAGAGAATATTTTTCTCCGCATGCTTTGCATGTGTTTTTTTTGTGCGCTGAATGTTCGTTCTTCAAATTGTTCGTTCTCTTGATCTTTGAGTTTGATTCATTGATATTAGATTCTGGAGAGTAGTAGGAGTATTAATTGTTATTGTGATCTGAGAAATGATTTCCGCTATCTTCTGAGTCCAGGTGGAGAAATCTTCGAGAATCGCCTGATGACCTTGTTTATTCAGATCAATTAGGTAATTTACCCATTGAGTGGTTATATGGAGAGAGATTTTACCCAGTAATATTGACAGTAATTGCTTATTGCTAGTGAATTCGCTGTGAATATTCTCGACTGCACCGGCGATATTCCTTACAGAGAAGTTTAACTCATTAAATGCGCACGCACGCCAGCGCAGAATACACGGGATCATATTGTGTCGATCTGATTTACAGTAATTCTTGGTTTTTGGAATATCTGGGATGGGCATATACCGACCTATAGCGTATGTCTAGTTTCAGTTACTAATATGAAATATAAAATTGGAATATTTTAATGATCTAAACGGCTCACCTGATGTAATTGGTCTACCTAACCTAGCTCTCAAGACTTGGAATTCAGAGGTATAAAATGATATAGTTGAGTAGCCCTTGACCCTTTCTCTCCTGATCAAGTATTACAAGATGCTATAAATGTACTGTTATTGAACTTGCATCTTGAATAGTCTGGGATTTTTTAGAAGCAAAAGCTAGTGTCGAACACCTGTGTGTGCAAAGCCACAACTCAAGTAGTTGGGGACTAGCTGAGCAGAATATAGTGTCGCGTGACGTACATTGAATCACATAATTGTAACAGGCGGGAAGCAGTATCGTTCTGGCAATAGCACCTGAAGGACGATCTTACCGGGGTTGTAGGGGTATAATCGTAATTGATTATACATCATGTCAGAAATGTGGTATCGTTTATCACCCAGGTTGTGCGTATCAGAGAAAGAAACCCACAATGTGTTTTTACAAAATTCTGTGGCGTACGAGCAAAATTACCAGCACCTATCTACGAAGAAGACATATAGTGTCTCTTAAAGAGGAACAATACGATTTTAAGAGCCGACCTGAAGGAAGACATGAAATGATATTAAACCAAATATATCTGAATGCTTAGCGTGAATACAGGATTAGCTGTTTAAAGAAATTAAGAAGGTGGAAGCCAGTAGGGAGAACGTGAAACAAGATGTAAATATCCTTTCAAATAGATTCGAGATGGTGAAATCTAATTTTAATACTATGCAAAAATCGATTGCAATATCAGTGTAATGAACGCTTACTGTGTGGCAGCACATCCAGAGATCGAAAGGCCGAGACCAGTAAAGGTTTTATTACACTCGCAGGAAGAAGAGAAATCGTGTCTAAAACAATTTCCAATATTAAAGAGAACAAACTTTCTCCCAGTGACTGTAATAGGAACACAGTTAAAAGAAAATCTGAGGAAACATCAGCAGCATAAGTTAAACAAACGATGGATACACTGAAAGCAGGCAAGTAGAAAGGGGAGTCAAATCTATGATTAGGATGGTCCCAAGGACAACCAAAAATAATCAACACATCAAAGAAGAAGAAATGTGCAGCCATGCATTAGAATCTATAGAGGACAGGTCGGATCTTCAACAGCGAGTAAGTAATAATTTGAATTTGTGGTCAAACTAATGAATAGCTGATAAGCAATTAGTATCAAAAAGATGTGGTAGGTATAATGGAATGATTTATATAAAATAAATAATATTGAAGAGGCGTGCGAACTCCTATATTCTAAGCTGTTTTAGTTATTGACCAAATAGTACTTAAATCTAATAATAGCGAAAAACATATTTTATTTCCGAAATGGCACTCAAAAAGCTAATTTATAAACTTAAAATCAAATAGAAGATACAACAAAAAAGTAAATACTTCCATTCAATATTAATGAATAATTATTTTACATCAACTAGATCCGAAATAAAAAAATTGATAGAGTCTATATTGTGTACACAACATAGTGCGAAAAAGTAGCTAGGAAAAGGTCCCAAGAAAATCTGGTCCTAGGATTCCAGGTATTATGTTATATAAGGGTATGCTTGAAATGGTCCTGTAACAATTATCTACTCATTTGCTACTTATGTTAACAGTGTGTATGCACCTGCTAAGCAATCTAGATTTTTAATACCTAACTGAAATAGTAATGATATGGGTTATAAACTTTAATTTGTGGAACTCGGGATCGAAACATCTATGAAATTATTACCGAACAAACTTGCTGCGTGGAATCTCGGGTAAAGACACTTTGTTTTATATACAACTTGGTACGTAATTGCTTAGCGGGTTGTATAACAGTATCTATAAGAGCTTACAAAACAGAGTTTCAACATGCATTTGTTTCTGTTCGATCAGCAATCCTTAACTTAATTGTATTCCCACAATTGGTAGCTAAATCTATTGCAAATAGCAACCTAGACATCACAAAGTGCTATGACAAATTAGGTCATTACATTATATTAGAGAATCTCCACCCTATGGACCTTTCTGGAAACTTGATTATTATTCTTCAGAATTTTCTGTCAAATCGCCAACATTATGTTCAAATAGATACAAGGGTCAAAAGGATCTAATTTATGGATAGTTATACATGGAAATAACCTGTGTGTGTGTGTGTGATTGTATAACGCTACAGGTAGATCCGATGCAGTTTCTCCAATGTTGTAGAGAAATTGGTTTATCTATGAATATTCATGAGTATCACATTTGGACTTTTACAAGGAAAACTGCATCGATTTGTTTTTAATATGAACTGGAAGGAACAGAATTAAAAAAATTCCACACTTCCTATTAATTAGTACCCTGGTTGACACAAATAGAACCTAATACTATTAGCATTAAAAATAGTACTTACCGAAAGATCTGCTTCTTTTATATGATCCTTAGCTATCGTTTAAAGATCATATTGATTTTATTGCGGGATCTTCTAATAAAATGATAGGTTTTATTCTACGCTTATGTAAAAATCTACGAAGTACAAAAACACTTGCTGTTCTCCTTAATGCTTACGTACGCTTAAAATTAGAATACGCATCCGTGATATGGATTCCATATTTCCACTCGGATCCGAGTTTTTTTCTAGGCGAGTTCTTACATTTCATTAATAGAAATTAGAAAGAATATTTCTTCCTTTTCTTTGTAAATTGTAGTTGTCAAGATTTATTAGCGTATAAGATTAAGCGTTGTAAAATTTGTGAATATTTACGAACAAATCTTTATATGATTTTGGTAGAAATTGCAGAATATACGCTTCATAGTAAGCCGTATAAGCTTAAGAAATGTAACGTGCGCCGAAGAAAGGGGGCTTACTCTGAAAGACGGAATTTTTCAGGGCGAGCGGTCAAAGTCAACCCGGTGGGCACGACTTTTAGGAGAGAGGGACGACTCACGAAATCTTTCCTCTCACTTGCCACTACGTTCGGACGCTTTCTTTCGATGGTTTCATTAAAAAGAAGGTGTAAAAACCTCAATTTTTATTTTTTATAGTAAGCTCCCTTTCTTCAACGCACGTCACAAATGTTTAATAATTTCGGAGATATTTGTAATTTTCAAAAAGATTACAAATCCATGCTTATTGTAGGTATTGCCCTGCAGAATAATCGAAAAAATTCAAATAGGGGCCTACTAACTCATGTTAGTATTCGTTTTAAGACCATATAACTTTTCAATTTTCAGTCAGGAGTGGAAAAAAATATTATTGAAATTCGAACAAAAACAAGATAAGATAGAATAATCGGTGAAAGCTGCATCAAGCAAATTGACGGCGACACTTAATCTTTTTACTTCCATGTGCCATCATTGTCGGCTTTTTTCTAATAATGTTCAAGTTACAACTAAAAAGCTGATTTGAAAATAGACAAAAACGTGTTTTTGTTTGTTTTGGTCCCAGTACTTTTCATACATTCTTTTTTTGATCCTGTGTTATTTAAGATACAGTTTGGTATGGAAATCTTAATGTTTTTCTAAAATGTTGTTGTAAAATGTTTTCTCACCACAGAAGAGACCGATTCAAGTGCTGATCGTTATCGAGAGAGTGATCGAAGCAGCAACCTCTCGGATGTCAAAGCAGATATACGGGCAGGATCTAGTGTTAGTAACGCAGAAAGTGTCATAGCTCTTGATAGTGAAGGAGAAGGCAGTACAAGAGGTATAAATGCTCTTGCTCTTGCTGGACCGGTAGTGAATCCAATTGCAAGTTATCGTTACAGCGCAGATTATACTGAACCAACATTTCCACCAAAAAGTAACGTGAGTATACGTATAATTGAATACTTATTTTCTTAAGGCGATTTCAAAATATATGAATGCGTACAATAGAGTAGTTACTGAATTCAAATTTAAGAAATTTAAATGAGATTAAAATCAAATTCAAAATCCTAGTTAACGTCCGATAATCAAGTTAGTGTGAAGAAATCCTGAAAATAACACCAAGAATCTAACGGCAAAATTGTAACAACCACCATAAAGTGTTCTTGTTGCAATCTGAAAAATAAATCGGTCAAAAAAAACTTCCTTTTTCCCCCTAAAAAAGAAAATGAAGAATTTGCCGGTTGCGCGGGCACATTCTTATAGCGCTTTACGTGCGGGGCTCGCTTCGCTCGTTCGTTCTCGCGATTCGCGCTCAATAATATATTTACCTTGCGCTAAGCTGTCAATCTTTGCGCGTAGACTTTTTAAAACTAAAGGTGATAGCATCGACAACAGTAATTTGGTGATTGTGAATTCTCTTTTGTTAAAGCTCCTTCGGCTTTAACAAACACATTCTCATCACGTATCTTGTGCTTCACACTCCAGTTTATCCCTTAAATTTTATATCATTCCCATAAATGTATATTATTATAATTCGTAACTTGCATTGGTATTAAAACAGACGAAGTTACATTGTCCCGTTTAAAAAAATGCGCATACTTTGAAAAAAATCTGTTATTAAACTTTGATTGTAAGTTTTGTCGTTTTTCCATAAACTGTATTTGCTCATTTCCAATGTTTTCTTTATAATTTAAACTTTACACATACGGTCTACTGAGCGGTCTTACCGTTTTTTAACTTCTAAATGTGTGTGTGTGTGTGTGTGTGTATATATATATATTCGGTTCGGTTTTGATTCCTCTAGAATCGAACCGAAGGGCCTATGACAAAGCCACCGAACGCGTCCTCGGGTTGCGGATAGATGGTCCCCGTACCAATGGTTTCTGCTGAATATGGTTACAAAAATAAATAGGCAGTCGCAGACAATTGTCCAGGGGTGGTCCCGAAAGAATTAACCCCCAAGCGGAGGTGTGAAAACCGTGCCGAAAGCTGAATGGCATCTGGGTGAGGTGTCTAGAACGGTGACTCTGGGATACCGGGCGACCTCTCA
>NC_046665.1:15238083-15292047 GCF_010883055.1 Belonocnema kinseyi | reverse complement strand
TATAGGAGAGTACCCAAATATCAGATACCTACTCTGTTTGGCGTGATTGTCGGAATTCTATGTACTGAATTTAAAAGTAATATAGGTCATTTTAAAGGAAATTTAGTTTGTCATAAGAAACTCAAATAAAAAATTTTATTAAGCATTTTTTTAATGCTGAGAATACAAAAATGTAAAAAAAGTGCTTTTTCCAAACTCGTCAAACTATTCTCATAATATGAGATACCTCAGGAAATAGCTAATAAAATGCAAAATAAAGTATTATTTCTAATGAAAAACTTTATTTTATGTTTCCGAAGTATAAATTTACTGCGATTTAGATATATTTAGTTTTTGCAGTAGTCACAAACATTTTTGTAACCAATTTACTCCACGCAGCCACAGTGTTATAAAAACCACAGGTATCGCATATTATGAGAACCACACCGTGCAAGACTTTTACTATGCCTGACCTGTACATTGAAAAACTTTAACTCTATCGATATTTTCCTACTTAGTTATTAAATCCCCATCACTCCAGATAGTCTTTACTGCTAAATACATATTTAATGAATAATAAATATGGTTTAAAGAATTCCCTTCCAAGAACTCCTAACAAGAGCACTAACTTATAGTCCTTGAAGAAAGAGTAATTTCTTGGTAAAGTCCATTTTGAAAAAAGTTGTCTCGAATATATTCACAATGCGCACACTTTTTGAATCTAATAGAATGATTTTTTCAAAATTTATCATGCTGACAGACAGACAGGCATAAGTACATATAGACAGACCGACCGACAGACACATTCGTAAAAACCTGTTTTTCGGATGCAGGGGGTCTCAAAACGTAGATATTTGACAAAAACTGGGGGGGGGGGGGGGGGGGGGGTTGTAAAATTTTACACATGTCTAATACCTTTTCTGATGAGAATGTAAAAAAATCCATTAATAAAAATGTTGTTGCTCTACTTTTAGTGAAAAAATGTTATCTATTTATTTTTGCTTATCTTGTGTCATGTGTCGACAAATTTAATTTTTGTATTTTTAATGTCTTTTTTCTATATAAAACAAGTACTACGTGTCCAATATAAAAGTGATTAATGACAAATTTGTAGATATTATTCGTGTGCACAATGTTTGTCGTATTAGTTTTTTCCTATCTTGCATAGTTTGACCGCGAAATGTAATTTTTGATTCTTGATTAGTTTTTGTGTGGTCAAAAGTTATCATGCTCACAGGCAGACAGGCAAAAAGCGTGGACATTTGACAAAAAAGGGAGAAGGAGGGTTAAATTTTACAAAAATCTAATACCTTCTCTGATGAGAATGTACAAAATTAGTTTTCCCTTTTGATAAAAATAAAAAAGAGGAAACAAAAATAAAAATACAACCAACCAAATTCCGTTCCTTTTCTATTGTATCACTTTCGTCTTTTTTATTTTTATTATTATCAAATCACAATAAAAATAGGCTTCTCATTTTTCTTTCCTCTTTTTTATTTTTCTCTAAAGGGAAAACGAATTTTTTCTTTTTGGAGGGGATAAATAAAGTTTTTTTCAGATTACAATAGGAACATTTTATGGTGGTTGTCCATATTTTTTCGTTAGATTCTTGGTTTTATTTTTAGGAATTCTTCACAGTAACTGAATGATTAATTAACTCAATGAAGTATTTAGTTATGAATGCTATTTTGTGAAAAATCAGGAACTCGTATAAGGAGACCTCACCTCAATGAAAAAGTGGCTCATTGTCATGGCCAGATTTGTTAATGGTTTAGTTTACCATAATCTCTATTAAGTAGGAATAATCGCTACTGCCGAGATCAGTCGACTACGTAGTCATGATACCTACACTCGTATGACTTACTGAGTTGAAATCTGGCAACATTGTGATCATGTCGCCGGCGACATGAATCAACGGCTGACTGAGATCTACATTGATCGCGCCTCGCGATGTTGCCAGATTGCGACAGTGAACGTTCAGAAGCGCAAGTTTCATGATTAATTTTTTTTTCGTATATACGCAGGAACCGAATGGTTAATATTATTTTTTAATCTCAATTTTGAAATACTTGTTTTTCATTAAAAAAATTATCAATAATATCTTAATGGTGGTTACTTAGATATAACTCAGTAAAGAGCTAAAAAACGCCATCTCTCATAAGACGCAAAATTATAAACGTTAATAACTTATTTATAAAGTACCATAGGCTTCTGAGATTTTAACTGAGTACTTTTGGTGATCATATTCTTATATAGTGAAAGTTTGGTTGAAATGGTAATGAAAATTCTTGTAGCGATGGTACTTCCTTAAATGCACAAAATCACACATCTAGTTTCTTCTGAGAAATTTGAGTGATTTAATTCAAAAACTGAAAGTATGGACAATTGAATATACTACTGTATAAGGGTAACTTTTGACGGATCACTATTTATCATTATGTTTGAATTAATATGTGATTTTCAGTTTTTTATTTGTGATGTAAAATAATGTTTTATTATGCTGCCATCATATCTGTGTCATTAATGGGCTCATCACTATATATCACTTGACATAAACCCGATGTAAAAAAACTTTAGCTCAAACACATTTTTTAATAAAAAACAGTCTAGATGTCGGTAAATATGTGAAAATCCGGGACACTGAATGGTTGGTTTAATTAATTTAGACTTGAATTTTGTGGGATTAAAATGAGGACTGATTAAAGTTTTAAGGCCAAATTATGGAGTGACTTACTCGAGATTATTATCTGTATTTATAAACGTGCAAGCTTTATTGAAGAAAGATGCCCGCTGCGCGGGCGCATTCTCGTTACGCGCTGCGCGCCAAGTTTGAGCGCGCCCAAGATTAAAACTCGAAAGTTGTAAGAAGAACATTAACCCATCAAATGGCTACTCTGCCAGTCTGCAACTTTTGCGTATGCAAATGGCAGCTGGTTTTCTACGATGTAAAATTGGCAACAAAAAATCAATAAGGTGGCCGCATGATTGTTCGCTAAACTTGCATGTTGAAGCTATCTATGTATATGCTATTACAATTATTTTCAAATTCTACACCAAAAAAAAAATCATCACGATACGATTATTCCGTTAACACCGAGAATGCCCCTTTGTGTACACCACTCTTTCAGCAATTATAACTCATGCAATTCAAGGTATAAAAAATTGAGAGTTTTCCGAATGGTTGTCAGTGTGCAATCTACTTGGAACCTCAATAACCGATGGATTAAATGCCTAAGCTTTCACAATACATGGTTCCAAGATCAATTTTTTTAAAGTCTAATTTTTTCTTTCGCGTCCAATTTTAAACCAGTCGCTCGGTTTTTGCCAGCGAGAGAGAGAATTACTCAACACCGCCTCCCGCCACGCCTCAAGCTGACTGGAAAAAATCGAACGACTGGCTTAAAATTGGACGGTTTGCAAATTTTTCATCGTGGAAAATCGGCTGCCATTTTCATACGCAAAAGTTGCAGACTGGCCGAGTAGCCATTTGATGATGTGTTAATGTTTTTCTTACAACTTTAGAGCTTTGATCTTGGGCACCGAATCGAGGCTGTTTTATGTTGCTAGCTCTTCGACTATAAATGAATTTTTTTCGATCTCTTAAAAAATCAAAATTTCGTACTTTTAAAAACGATCCAACTTTTGGAACTTTTGTGTAATTAAAAAATTTCATGATAATAGCTTCGAAATTCATATATTTTACATCTAGTAGAAATTTGGATTGATATTTCTTAACCTAATAACTTTTTTTTTCCTTTTTTAGAAAATTTTCAAAACCTGAAGTCGTTCTGGCAATTGAAGGAAATTATCATTTGAAATATCTCAAATTCTAATATTTTGCCACAAAAATTGTATATCACAGTAGTTATTATAAACTTTGAAATTATTTTTGTTATTAAGGTTCTAAAAGCACCTACGGCTTTGACTATTACATTCTCTTTACAAAACTCGCACTCGATAACTCGATAGCTTTTTTGGTTAGTTTGCTAGTCTTCCACCCATCTATAAGAAGCTTTGACAACAATTTTTTAATTTGCAAAAAAAATCTTATTTTTATTTTGAAAATGCTCTACATTTTTTTATTTTGGTTGGAAATATCTGATTAAAGAATTTAAGTTTCATTTTGGGTGCCTTTATCAAAGGCTGACTTGATTGGACAAATCCTTAAAAAATTATCGTGGTTACAACATTCAGGTAACCATACATACATACAGTCAGACAGACACCGACAAAATTTTACGATTTTCGGATTCTGTGAGTGCCGATACGTAAATATCCGTTAAAAATCAGAGATCGAAAATTTGGACGATTACATTACACTCTCATGAATGAGAATTTAAAAAATGAATCGAAAATTAAATCGAATATTGAAGTAACGATTTAGTGCCGAAGTTCGACCGACTGGATAGACATGTTCACTATGATGCGTTTATCGAATAGAATGCGTTATTTCTCAATTCAGTGAAGCTGATTATGAAATAAAAAAATTCGGTCTGATACAGTGTGTATTCGAATTTCGAATTGTTTTATATCTTTACAAGCAGATGTCGAATCGAAAATAGAATATTTCGATAGGAGAGGCAAAATGGATGGTTTGATCACTGCGATTGTGAAAGCCCCCCGATCGGGAGGCCTCGTTTACTGTCTAATATTTTTCTTTCCTCATTACAATTCAGGAGGTTTCAGCATGAAAGCTCTTTTCTTTTCGCGTCATTTCCCATTTTGTACATATAAACCGGATGCGATGCGAAAATCACGACTAAATCTATAAATTTGATCAAACGTATGAACAAAGTAGTGCGAGCAAATTATAGATAATAACTAATCATGTGTCAATTCTATCACTCGGTGGCGACAATGGTCCCTCGGGTTCGCCACCAGGTGCCAGCAACAAATAGCCAATGGCAGCACGTGGGATATGGTTGCGTTGAGTTGATGCCACCAGTTGTCAGTGTTGACATGTGAGTAGTTATTATCTAGAATTTGTTCGTGCCGCGGGGTCAACGCGTTTGATGAAATTGATCGATTTAGTCGTGATTTTCGCATTGAATCTGTTTTTATTTGCGAACTAGGAAATGCCGTGAAAAGAAAATCATTTTTTTTACAGATTTCGACAATTTTTTCATACCGTTCCATGAGCCTTCTTCTCAAGAAGAAATACTATGTTACATGTTTCTTAACTTTGATAGAACTTACAAAAATAAAATAAATTCTCCGTACTTTCAAACGAAGCCTAGGCTGGCTTTATTTTTCTTACTTAAAAATAAAATAAACTAAAAATGTTATCTTTAGAATGAAAAGTGATAAAAAGTTAAATTTAAAAAGTATTTATATCAAAAATAGTAGTTCTCTGGATCACAAATTTTTCCAGATTAAAAAACGAAAATTTTTAAGATTGCTAGCATCTAACTTGCGTAAAAGTGTGATTTTTACAGTTTTTCCTTTTTTTAATATACCTATGAAATTTAGAGAATTCTCTTACGAATAAAAATGTTTGCTAGTACAAAGGACTGAACTCTTATTTGGTGTACGATTGAAAAGAAATTATTTGGTGCCTGTATAAATCGTGAAAAGTATGGAAATATTAAAATCTGGGTAGCAGAAAAAATACAAAACAAAAAATTTCTTTAATAAGACCTTTACTGGCTTCGGCGTCACTAAAATTTGATAAAATAGCAACTGTACAATTTTTGTCACTCCTGGTTTAAACAAAGCATGCACTTGTCAACGGTTTTATTTATGATGTCAGAATAAGTTATTTATTGATATTACATTTTCCAATATTGTGTAATATGCATAATCAGTCAAAGTTAAAATCTATAATACAGCAATTATTATGATTAATCCGTCGAATATTTGTCAGAGTAGGAAGAAGAAACTTAGTTAACTTCAAATCAAGGACTATCATCCTACCATTAATGTATAACATTTTTCCTGATAATAAAAGTGTAAATTGTTCAACGATATGTTTGCTCAGATGATAAGAAAATATAAAAAATGATTTTATATAGAATAAGTTACTCTTTCTTCTTTGTATTTATTTATATTGCTATTTTATTAAATTTTTATAATGAAACCATTAAAAGCTTTGTTAAAGAAAAGAGTTACTTAAAATATTTTTCTTCTGTTGCCCAGGTTATAGACTCAGGAAACTATGATCATGGTTCTTTGAAGCAGCCAATCCTGACGCAACTAATACGTGTTCCCACTCCTGCTCCTTCTCTCCTAGAAGGTAAACAAGGGTGGGGAATTTACGCAAGAAGACATCGTACAACATTGTTCCTTGGAGCCAGGTCTCTTGCCGCGGATAACCTTACGCGGCAGATGGGACAGTTAAAGTTGAAGATTTTACCTCTGAATACTTTTTTAGAACTACAAATCTTTGGCGAATGTTATGAACAGTTTTGTTGGACCAGATGAAGTTATCCCAAAAGAGCAACATTTTGCATCCGGTTCGCGATTGATTGAGTCTGATGCTGGTAAGCGGGAATCTTGTTCAGTTTGCTGAGAAATAAAGCTTTCGTACCTCCAAGGCAGCTGATTATGAGAACTACAAGATAGACTTTGTAGCGTTCGTGCAGCCTGCTAAGCTCGAAAGCAAGTGCTTCATATTTAGCCCTTTCGTCTTCTTCGTTTGACATGATACTACCATTGGCTGGTGCCTAAAATTCAATCATGTAAATAGTCTTCGTCTGCAGATCTTTACACTGATCATTCTCTACAATATAATCCAGTTTTCCCTGGGGCGATGGCAAAATGGTCATTACATCAACGCCATAAATGTGCTATAAGTGGTTATTGATATACTCTGAGCGTCCACTGAGATTACGTCCGTGTGTTTCTGGCTCTTGCTTGCACGTTCGGCAGTTTGTTTCTTCTACAGGTACATTCATTATATACTTGTGGTTAACTAAGGTGTATATAGCGCCGGCTTGAGATGCAAAAAGAAATTCCTGAATCTCCGATCTCAATCCAGGAGACTTGAAAAACATGTTATACAGAACCTCCGATAGCTCTTGACTACGTATAGTGCCGTAGAATTGCCATGAAGGCAGCATGTTCAGCATGTTTTCTTAGTAGAAGCGAATGCTCTGCTTCCTATACACGACTTTGAGCTTCAAAGGTGTTCGTAACGCTAGGCCATGTGTAGTGTCGCTGGACTCAAATGGAAAATGAAGCTCCCCTGCTGCCCTATCTGCAGCACGATATAGAAAAGCATCAGCATTGACAGCTTTTTGTTGATGTGTGAATCGCTTAAAAGATTCTGTGCGATTTAGAACTGAGCAGGCGATAACCAGAACAGTTCTCCGATGAAGACGCTCGAAGCTTAGCAAATCTCTACCCCTCTTATCTCGAAAGAGGTATATGCAAGGTACGGATGATCTAAGATGATAACTTCGATTGATATTCATCATCTTGCGTGTGCTTCTTGCAAGTTGCTTTAACTCATCTAGTTCCATTTTACTGCACTAAACATGTAAAGCAGTGCTTGAGCGGCCAACATATTGTTTGTCTGGATCTTATTTCTCCCAGATAATTCGGAAGCTCAAATTTTTCTGAGACTTTCGCGATAACTTTTTACGGGCGGTTTTTGTCACACGTACAGCTTGGGTTTCCCTTTGCGGTATTCCAATATATGCCTGTGTCTCTCCATTATCAAGATGTTTATTTAGTCTACCTTTGTGCAGATAAATGCAAGCATACTTTTCTAGTTTAAAGCTCATGCCAATCGCCTTAAAGTACCTATTTACGTCCACCACAGCGATGCCAATGCACATTTTTGAATAGACATAGAGTTTAAGGTCGTCCATATATAAAAGGTAGCTCACCTTACTTTCTCTTCTATTCGAAGCGCCACAAGGGTATCCAGAGATTTTGCCTCGGAGATTAATAGATAGGGGCAAGAGGGAGATGCAGAAAAGTATGGGACTTAAAAAGTCTCCTTGGAAGACATCTCATCTTATAGGTGACATAAGTTGTAGTTACATGTCTCTTGTCATATGTTAAGGTACGCCTTTTCACAAGAGCATAAGCTCTTTCATGCATCTCACTCTTCTTGAATACAACTTTAGGTACTCAAAGAGATTGACAACCAGCTCATGGCTTGTGTTATCGAATGCCTTATGATATTCAATTCTCAACTGGGTGGCTTTTCAATGATACATGACTTCTCAATGTACAGATGGGAAGAATAAGTAAAAAAGGTGGAGTTTTCCGGAATACACTTAAAAAGCCTATCATTGCGCTCTTTGGCTGCAAAAAGTGCTCTTATTTTTCGCGTCCAGTACTGCTTGATTTTCAACAGTTTAGACTTGAATTTTTTATTTGATGGTACTTAGCTAATCACGCACTTGATATTTGATGCATGTTCTCTCGCCGATTCGATTTTAAACTAAAGGCGTTATTACGAGATTGATGTCGAAGGGAAGAAAGAGGATGCGGTTGCCGAAAGAGAGGGTGGAACACAATGAGGAGACGAGCATAAAAATTAATTGCGTTTATTTGACTTGCAATGAAGCGTAGCACGCCAACGCTTGACATAGGGTCCAGAACGACGAGCTTCGTGGGGTTAGTACAAATTTAGGCCGTCAGGAAGCGGAAGGAAGTCGCCTCCGTGGTGAAGGTGGACGAGGTATAATCCGGGGACACAGGGCACTGAGTCGGCACACAAACACTGTTTCAGAAGGCGAGCGAACAATAACTAACATGACGAGGGACGATCAGACCTTTGGGCTTCGGGAATCCTCGGAGCATTCCAGCCCATTCTTAATTGTCGCATGACAGTTTCGTTACACTTTGTAATACGCTTGTGAGTCTTACTTAAGTGTACTAAAGTACTTCTATTGTCTCTAAGCATGGATGCCGGCTTCTGGTGCATATAGGTATGTCAGCTTAACATCACTAAGGTTTCCCCCTACTAGGAGCCTGTAGACATTCGCTTCCGCAATATTCCTTACGAAAAGGTCCAAAAAGCGGGATGTCCAAATCGATCTCTAGAGCTACTGCTGGAGTTGTTTTCATAGCACCAGTAATCTCCGAGCAGAAAATCCTTTGGATGCTTTCCAGTTGTTTTGTAGTACTGATTAGTTTAGTTATCGGCAAATAAATCCTTATTGCATATGCTATGATGGGTCTGATTATCATTGTATATAAACAGTAAGTACTCTTGGTTTTAAAGCCCTAGGTTTTCCCTACTACACATCTACAGGCCCAAAAAGCATCTTAGCCTTCATTAACTTTGCGTTAACATGGAGTTTACAGGTTACCTCAAGGTCAAATATGATTCCTAAATACTTTCCTAATTTTGAAAATTCTACTTCCCTTCTTTAGACTGTAAGATTTCCAAGGCCAGACAGCTTCCTTCTTTTCTCTTAAATTCACAAGTTCTTTTTTGTGCAAGTTAACGGACAAATAACAGTCCATGCACCACTGCTCTACTGTTGGGCACTAACTGCATGAGTTCCACTCAGGTGCTCTCATGCTTTCCTGTTACTAGAATCGCCCGGTCATCTACATAGCCGCGAGTGTAAAAACCTGATTCGCTTAAAACACGAATCAGATCAATTCTCACAAGCATGCACTGTGTTGATGAAAGAACTCTCTTCCCTGTGGGCATTCTTTGGAAGCTTTGGCTTTCACTTAATTACAATGTAGTAAAGTATGCACCTTACTGTTTTTCAACATGGAATGCATCCACCTGTTTACAGAGTCACTACCTTCGCATTTTTTAACAGAACCGTATATGCATACTTGATGCTGCTTGAAAATAAACAAAAAAAATATGGGAAAAAATAAGAGTAATTATTACTAATTATTAAAAAAAGGAAAAGTCATGAAAATATTTATTTTAATATTAATAAAATTTAATTTTGAGATACGTTTTGAAAGCAGTTCGAACTTTATATTCCTATGATTTATTTTGCTGAAATATTCAAAACATATACATGATCAGAAGAATTAATAAAAAGTATATTACGTACATGCATATAGATATAATAATAATTAAAATATGTAAGACTACATCTCAAGTTGCACAGTTAAGAATCTTTGTACCTTTAAAATCTTAACAATTTCATGTTTTGAAGCAAATATTTTTTTAAAGTAATGGTAATTGTAATTAAAATGTTTGGGGGGATAATTTGTTAAAAAGTCAATGACAAGACTAATAAACGAGAAAATGGATGTAATATTATTTAATATAATGTATATATTCATTTAAATTGAACTAGACATCATATATACATTTATACAGTTCCATAATTTATTTGTTGCTTAATCTTGAAAGTTTTTTCTTGCTGCGTTTAACCCCTAATGATTTTATTAAACATTTTTAATTTAAAGGAAGTTTTGAATTAAATAGTTAATTATATGATGGCAAACCTCATTTCTAAAATTAACGGACTATAAACTATTGAACTCTATAAACAAATGTACCGTACTCATGGCGCAAAGTGGGAGAAAATTCACTTTTTTCGGTCAGCTTGACGCACCGAACTTTTGTCTCCTCTATTTGTTTATTAAATTTGTTCACTCAAAGTATGGAAAAACTGACATTTTGTACATACATAACAATTTTTTACGCTTTAATAACTGATCAGGAGAACTTTATATTTTCTTAAATGAATGTTTAGTGGCTCTTAAAATACAAATAATTTGTTTATTATTCCTTTTATTTGTTATAAACAAATTTGATAAAGAAATTGACAAATAGACTTATTATCGGTAATATTTTTGTTTTGCTAAAAGTGCTTTAGATTAATCTGGAAATGACATTTAATAACAAAAAAAATGTTAAATAATAAATAATAAATATAATAATATTTGATAAAATATAACAATTGAAATGATTGTAAACAAATTAGATAAATAAATTCAAAATTTTGGTCCTTTCGCATAGAAATTTTTTGTTTGCACTGGACATGTTTTAAGCTGTTAAGCGAATGAATGCTTGTCACAAAAATATTTGAGAAGTTAACAACAACCGTTGTTATAAATAATTGTCGTGACAAAATATTCAAATGTAAGGTTTGATCAAAAATTTTATATTCTTTAATTGCTACAATGGCTACGGATAGTCCTAAAAAAATGTATCTTTGATAATATTTAGTAGTATATAACAACTTACATGTTTATAAAAAATTTACGTAAACAATTTCCAAATTTGGAAGTTTCACTTGGAAAAAGTCGGGTTTTCCATCATAATAGATTGAAAATGAATCAACACTGCATGCTAGAAACACTCAATACCAAATCTTTTGACAACAACCCACCGACTTGGCCATCAAAGAAAATTTAGATTTGATAAAACCTCAAGTTTAAATATTTGGTCACAAGAATTGTTAATAACAGTGGTTATTGTTATTTTTTATAATATTCTCGTGACTAGCAGTTATTCGTCCAATAGCTTAAAACATTTCCAGTGCAAAAAGAAAATTTCTATGCGAAAGGGCCAACATTTTCAATGCGTTTATCTAATTTGTTTACAAAAATGTTAATTGTTATATTTTATAAAATATTATTCAATATTTATTATTTTAAGGAATACCTGAATTCGTTCTGGCAATTGAAGGAAATTATAATTTGAAAAATCTCAAATTCTAATATTTTGCCACAAAAATTGTTTATCACAGTAGTTATTATAAACTTTTAAATTATTTTTGTTATTAAATGTCATTCCTACATTAATGTGGAGCGCTTTTAGTAAACAATTTTTTTACCGATAATAGGAATATTTGTCAATTTGTTCATAAAACTGATTTATAACAAATAAATGGAATAATAAACAAATTATTTGTATTCTATGAGTCCCTAAACATTCATTTAAGACAATATAAAGTTTTCCTGATCAGTTATTAAAAAGTAAAAAATTGTTATGAGCAAAATTTTAGTTTTTCCATACATTGAATGGAAAAGTTATTAATAAAAAAATAGAGACAAAAGTTCGGAAAATCAAGATCTATAGAATTTAATCATCTTCATTATTTATTCATTATATTATATAATATGCTTTAGTTTAGTAGCTTATAGTCTGTTTATTTTAGAAATGAGGTTTTTAATAATATAATTAACTATTTAATTAAAAATCTTCTTTAAATTTTAATTTTGTTAATAAAATTATTAGGGGTTGTATGCAGCAAGAAAAAAGGTTTCAAGATTAAGCAAGAAATAAATTATTGGACTGTATAAATGTATATATGATGTGCGGTTCAATTATATAACTATATACATTATATTAAATAATATTAAATCCATTTTCTGATTTATCAGCCTTGTCATTGACTTTTTACCAAAATATTCCCTCCAAACATTTAAATTAAAATTACCGTTATTTTTAAAAATATTTTATTCAAAACTTGAAATTGTTAATATATTAAAGGTACAAAAATTCTTTACTTTGCAACTTAAGTTGTAGTCTTATATATTTCAATTATTATTATATTTATGTTGGATATAAGTGATATATTTTTAGTTGATTCTTCTGATCATGTATATGTTTTAAATATCGATAACCTTCCAACATCCTGTTTTCCTAGTCAAACTTTGCTATTCTCATTATAGTGCTATTGGTTTCTTGGATACACTAGGAATCTCAGCCAGCAGGTTTACTGGTATTGGACGGTCTTTGATGTCAATGACATTAATCTTAGGTCACGCCCAATACTCCTTTATTTATTTTGAGTGGTTCAACGGACGAATGATGAGCTTGTACCCTTGGATGCGCAATTGATATTTGACGCTAAACGTTATGCATATGGAGTTGCATAACTTGCTAAACTTCGCATCTTACGTCTTCCCCTCTGAGACATTATATCTCACGTCGGCAAGGTGCTCGAAATAGTCAAGAAACATGAAAAGTGGGCAGCGAAGCGTTTCTGTACAAAGCAACCGAGAAGGCAGGTGAAACACTTGGTCTCCACTTTAATATTAGTGTTGAGGAAGATGCACAACACATTATCCACCTTAAGTACTTACTACTAAACGCACGGTTGAATAAAGAAAAGGAGAACAACATCCACCAGCAGCTCTCCGATAGCGGATGCATCGCACTTTCCACAAAAATGTGAAGGATCATTCGATCTTTATTGAGCTGTCATTTGCTTCATTGAATCACCCAGACTGAAGTTGAAAAAGGAAGGTTTTTATTTTCGCGTATCAAGATGGTATGATTTCCACCTTAGCATACCGTGGCTGCATTTTTTGCGAATACATTTCCAATGATATTTGCTAAACGTGTCATACCCACGTCGAGCACCGAGTACACACTATTTAATTTTCCAATTCACGCGGGAACAAGGTACATCCAAAAGGCACAGTGTGGGACTAATATCACTGTTATGAAATTTGTCGCGAGACTGCTTTGCCAAATACTCACAGTGAGATAGAGCCAATTTTCGAAAACATCACGGTGAAGAAGAAAGAAGAAGCGTCTGAAGCGTTTGCCTAACCGTATTTTTAAGTAAAACCAGGTTACAGCTAAAACTGTTCTACGACTTCGCGCGTGTGTAAATTTCTAGAATGATACCCACTTCCAGTGGAATACCACGGTTATCTTCATGGCGCAGCTTGACTTAACTCGTCCGAAATTCAAGTTTTTTTGCTTAGCCTGATTAATAAAGTTCATTGGAAGCATTGCATACAGCAATATGTCTTTTACGTACAGTGAAATAAAAGATAAAAGTTTATTTGTTTTCATTAAACTGCATTACAATAAGATAAGCCATTCAATCATATTTTCTTTCATGAATTTGAAATTTTTTACAGGATGGAAGCAATAATAATGGTTATGTCCCATACGTGGATTATACGCGGGATTATTTGCCACCAACTACTCCAGGCATGGGGTCTTCTCGCGAATCTCTCAGTCGTATTCCTTTAAGTGGAGTATTAGGATCTAAGAAAATAGGATTCAGTTCTTCTAACCTAGACTCGACCCCAGCACAAACGACAATAATTGACCCTCGTTATTCTGCTACCTATGGCAATCCTTACCTGAGGTAAGTTTACTGTCAGCTTTTATTTTATTATCTGGAATTCAAAAGGTTAAGACAATCAACATTGTGTACGTATTTAAGGTTTTATTTTATTATAACTGTAATCATCCGATTAGAAGATAGAAATTTGAGGCCTTGGATATAAAAATTAGATATAAAAATATTTCGCTGTAATATATAATATAATATCATTTTTTTCATTTTCCTAATATGAGAAGAAAACCACTGAAGATTATATAAGGTTTGTTTCCGGATAGTATTATTATAGATATAAATGTTTTAATTAGTAAACTTTTAAATTTTGGTATAAAGAATGTATAGCCTTACTAAAATACATAGAAACAGTTATTTGAGAGTATTGATAGAAGATGGTCTTATATTGAAAAATTTACTGCCTTACCTTTTGACAAATTCAAAGAGGGCATAGTGTTCCTGATGAATAATACCTGCTTCCAATTTAATAAAAAAGTAACAAACATTCGGAACCCCGTTGGGTTCTCCTATTTTAAATAATTTAGTCTTTCAATGTTTAATAAACGTGATTTTTAAATTATCAGTATTTTAGATATGTTGATAACACCTTTTTAATTATTCCTTAAGGTTAGATTCAGAAAAAAAGTTTGTTTTAGATTAAAACTATAAAAATAATCCGATACTGAAGTTAGGCGGGAAGGATGAGAAACCGTGCATTCAGCAGTACTAACTGTCCGCCCATAGCTCCAGGTACTCTATCCCTTTAAGGACTGAGTGGACAGAATCACCAGGGTCGTGTGCAATCCGAGATCAGACGCGACCACGAGAGGTCCACATTGGATCTGAAAAGATGTCCTCATCCCTGAGATGGGTTTACAGATGCGTCCACCGTTCTCAGGTTTCAGTGGCGTATCATTGGTAGAATCTGAAACAGAAACTGAATACGAAAAAATTTTTACAACTGGTCT
The DNA here is from genome assembly GCF_010883055.1 of Belonocnema kinseyi. Classification (NCBI taxonomy): domain Eukaryota; kingdom Metazoa; phylum Arthropoda; class Insecta; order Hymenoptera; family Cynipidae; genus Belonocnema; species Belonocnema kinseyi. The sequence goes on along the minus strand of NC_046665.1, from coordinate 15,277,136 downwards.
CTGCAAGAGACCAGTGGCCGTCTTCAGAGTCTTCCTGTTGAACCAATACTAGGTCTCCGTGTTTGCCTGGAGAGGTTGGAAACTTGGGTACATCTGAGTTAAAGAGTTGCCTGAAGTCTCGACACATGAGCCTTTCGTTTACTAATGAAAGCTCTGTTATTGTGAAGATCGAAGAGTTGATGAGAACGATTGCAGGCCTCAGAACGCTGGTTTCCATGATCCTTTGTCGCTAAAAAGAGTATGGCTGACGCCTCGTCAAGCTGAAAACCCCTTATAGGCGGCGCTGAAACCATCAGATTTGTAGTCAGATAAGGCCTCTACATGTAGGGCTTCAATGGAAAGGAACACGCAGCTAGCGGTATACGCGTAATAGGCCTTGTGACCTCTCCGTTTAGTCGTCCGCCTCGAGATTGGGCCTGCGTAATCTAATCCAGCCGCTGCGATTGTTTAAACTGGTGAAGTGACTCATGACCTGATTACATGGGTTCGCCCGATGTCGAGGACATGCCACACATCTAGCCAACACGCGGTGCGCAGTTGTATGGCTCGAGAAGATCCAATACTTCCTCCTCACGTAGGACAAAGTTATTTTAATACCGGCAATTATCTGTGTCGATTGATGATATAATTAGAGAAAGTTTGACTCTAAACGTGCCCGATCAGCCTTTTTTGTGTCATTTTAAGGTAGACAGTGATTTGTTACAGTTTCTTAAGCGAAAAGTATTGAGACAGGAGCCACCAAGCAGGCTTTCGCTCGACTAGATCATAATATGTGATGACTCGTTCCTTTCTGTCAACGCAAGGGTCGATAGTTTTAGTAGGCGTTGAATGAAAAATTTCTTGTTGGGTCAACCAAGCAGGTCCTTGCCATCAAAGAAAATGATGTTCGAATCGAACAGGTGTGATTCCTCTTGATGCGCAATCCGCAGGATTAACTACGCCAGGTACATAATGCTAAACCGCCTCTGTCAGAATACGCTGAATTTCTGAAACCCTTTTAGAGATATAGGTCTTTGATTGATAAGGATGTCCTCGGATTCAGTCCTAAGTATTTTCAGTATCAAACCAAAGGTGTATCCGTATAGAAGCAGAGAGACTCAAGACAGCTCGGACATGAGATACCAATCTGACTGGAAAGACAGCGGCACACAATTTAAGCCTAAAAATTCAGGTCTCTTTTAGTCAAGCTACCATTGTCGTAGCAGTGACGAGTCACGTGAGTTCAGTACGAAGGTAGTGTCACGCGAAAGTACACCACGGCTCCCAGTGCCTTCTCCGAGGTGTCTCAGACACCTTGAAGTTCATAGTAGCTACTAGATTTAGAACCTAACCAACAGAAAAGAATTGGAGTATAGAGGTCAGGTAGATCATTTTTGCAAATCATCCAATTAGCGATGTTCTCAGCTGCAAGTTGTTTATTCCAATCTACCTTGAGAGCCCATAGACTCTGCATGAGTACCTCAGCCTTTATGATTCCTGGTACTAGCCATCTCAATGGATGCTCGAGCTGTTTTTTTTTATCACAGAATGGTCTGGTAAGAACATACCCTTGCTAGACTGAAGATCGTCTATATTGGAGACAAATTCCATGTCGCCAAACTCTGCGTACTCATTGATAACGCCGGACGTGCTAACAAAAGAAAAATAGCTGCAGCAGGGAATTAAACAAGAATTGAGTGACGTTCGATGAGGTAAGATACACTCAGTAGTGTGAGTCCATCAGCACAAATTAACGCTCCCGTTTGTGTGAGACTTGGTCTATAGTTGCTACTTTCCGCTACCCTCGTATCATCACTCCCAGTCACGCTGTGATAGCTCTTACCTCTGGGCCTTTCCCTGACCTCACACTATTTTCCAAAGCAGAATAGTTTTTTATTAATACTTCTTTGTACCTCTACGGTAGTGCTTTTTCCTTCAGGTGTTTTGAGGCATTTTACAGCTCCTTGAAGCTATTTATGTTCTTTGAGTCTTCTTTTAGTGGATTCTGGAATTCATAGAATTCTCTCCAAAATGCAGCAACCTCCTCTGCTTTGGGCGGATGGTCGACAGTAACTGAAGGATCTTGAAAGAGTACCCGCATTCTGTCAACAATATGCTGCCTGATTACCCTGAAAATCGTATTTAACTTTAATAATCAAAGTAATACATAGAATTCCTGAAAATAAAACCAAGTATCCAACGACCGAATTTGGATAAACAACTAAATCCTCTTCCTTCTCTTTTTTTATTTTATTTCGCGTTTTGTATTTTTATTATTGTCAAACCTTTTTGTCCAAAGTTATTTTTAGGAAAGATTTCTTTTAAAGCGCATCTTTATTTAAATTACAATAGTAACATTTTATAGTATTTGTCCAAATTTGTACGTTGGATTCTTGGTTTTATTTTCAGGAAATCCACACATTAGCATCGCTCTTCCCACATTGGATGCCTGTCCGCTGTTGGCCTTACTTTCTCTGTTTTCGGCCTGTTCTTTATGCGGTAGAGTAGGCGTTCCGCTTAAAGAATCTCTTATCCAGAGTTGTTCGGCATGTTTCTCACACCGCAGTGCAAGCAGTCGTGACATATAACTACAAGTACAACCATTTTTCGTGCTATCATTGTTGTTCCCACGAGAAGCTCTGCAAAGGAGTTCTTGCAACTTTTAGATAAGTTAACTGTTAAGGGTTAATTTAATAATCTGACTTATAATTATGATTATTCTAAGAGAAAAGGGGCTTCTCATGGAGAAAGAAGAAGATTCTCTTTATCAAACAGATATTTATTCAGAATAATATGACCTACTCTAGCTTTTTCATTTATTTTTCTATCCCTGCTCTAAATCACAGGTAAACTAAGGTTCAATTGATGAACTCTCGAAATGTAGTGGATTTCGCCTCAATAATACAATGTAATATAGATCCAATCGAGCACGTGTCGATTCTCGTCGTAACTTTATTTTCTATATTTACACTCTCCTATTCTTTAGCGGCAATAAAATATTTCAAAAAAGAAATATGATAAAAGGTATATTTATTCGCTAGTAAATTAAAATTCGCCAATCATGAAGTAAAGTTCATTGACTCTTTCCTTCTCGAGGTAAAGTCCCTTTTAAAATAAGACAACTGTCTATTTTTGGCTTAATAGGTCAATGGACCGAACTAGTAAATTTCTTTATTATGCAAAAGTAGATTGCCGTATTACGGTATACAAAAGTGATATTTTAGCGTTAATTACGTAAATTGTTTACTTTTCTATGACCTGTCTCTCAGGCCCTTATCCTTAGGCACTAAAAAGGCTACCTAAAAGGTTCGATTATGCAACAAGGGTCGAGGGTCGCTCGACAGAACGGTCGAATGCCTTTATTCACGCTGCCTCAGTATGAGAGCGGAAGTAAAGGTCGAGTGTAAACGAGCCGTTCAAAAGATTTATAAGTTTTGAAGACACTTGGGTCTTATTTACCATTTACAGAAAATTATCTCTATTTCTAGCCTTTACTGCCGAGTGATGGAAAGATTATACAATTTATCCTCCGATTCTGTTGACCAAGTTACAGGTTCTATTATTGCAGTTGCTCTAGAAAGCGGAGATAAAATTCATAAGATATTATTCTTTTGGAAAATAGAGGCTTCAGCCTTCAAATGAGCTTTTAATATTTACCGCGCGGAAAGGAGTGACTTTTGTCTTTTAAATTTCCGTAGGCTTGGAGGCACTTAAAAAAAAACCAGATATTTTAGAAGGCTGACTAGCAGAGATCGCTTTAAAAGTTAAGTCTCTTTTATGGACAGCGACAGAGGATACGATCCAAGTGGGCTTTCATGGAGAGAACTTAGCTAAGGAATATTCCAAAGGCTTGGCTATTTACCAAGAGTTCTCCAGTTCTCCCTTCTCGATATTATATATAATTAAAAATTTGTCATAAGGACAACCGCAGGATTTCGCCGGGAGCGGGTGCTAATCTGAAAAATTGCACCCGCTTCCAGCGAAATCGCGGTAAAATTTCAGCCATAACCACGTCTCACAACCGTGATATAGGTGGTTACAGTCTGTAAAGGAATCAATACGACGATCCAGCAAAAGCCTCGTGGACCCTAAGAACACGGAGCGACCCAAGGACAACCGCCTTCTGCATTTTTCCCGCAAGTGTTCTAGCATATTGTTGACACGCAGGGATGCTTTTTAGGCTATTGTCCATCCCGTCAGCGGCGTCGTTAAAGTCTTCCGTCGTCTTTCTGGTATCTGACTTGTTTTTCCATTCCGGTTTCTACGGCACATCTTTGTCCCAATCTTGTACATTTTAAATATATTTTTACCTGCTGATTCTAAATACAGCCTTTAAATGTAAATGTTAATAATTAACTGAAAACTTCCATCTATTAGATGACGTTTACTGATAGATAATATGTCATGTACTGATTTTGAAGATATGATAAAAATATTACATTTGAACACTATTTAAAAAGCTTATGCCGCAATAATAAGTCGAAATAAAAGTAACAAAGTGCTGTCATCACAAGGCATCCTGGAAAATAGCTTCTAGCAGCATCACTGACTTATCACTGTCGTCGACTCAATAATATACGCCGGCTTCTACTACAAGTCCGATTTTCGGGTTAAAGGTGGAGTCTTGTAAATAGAACCAAATATGTGGTCTCAGAGAAGCCTTTCTCCTCTTTCGGCAGTCCTGACCTAAGGCAACCAAAAACGTAACTTATGTGCCTCATCGTTCACTTTCGAAGTACATTCCTATCGATGACTCATGGGATACTCCGGAGAAAACTTTTTCTAAGAGAATAAGCTCAATATTAGTAATATTATTAAATAATTTTGGTGATAAGGTTTAAATCGCAATGCGAGTAGGGACAGAAATTTCAGATCATCCAGATATCACGGAGGGCGTGATGCAGTGAGAGATTACCAACCGCCTCCACTTCGCACTATCCTGTATTGAAATATAGGTACGTAGGCGCTGATCGTTAGCAGTTCTACTACGCATATGTTGTGTTAGTAACTGGCTAGGCATGAGCACGCCTAGCCTCGTAGATCCTAGTGCGAGTGCCTTCGAGCCGCGAGGATTATCGCATATATTTACATTATCGATGTTAAGAGTTAAACTGAGTAGTTACTGCGATCATACAGAATTCGGCTGGAGCTCGTTTTTGTTTTTAGAATCATTTATTTAATCTTAAAGCAATTTAGTGAATAAATTATGTGTTTTTTTTTTCAAAATTAAGATTGCTTTCAAGAAAATTAAAAAAAAAGTTTAAAAGTTCAACTACAAGTTCTTTTTTTTTAATTATAATTATGTTCAGCAATCGAAAACATAATTTCATCCGGGGCTAATTATAAAAAAATCACCATTTTAGTTAATATTTTGGCTCAATTCTTGATTTGATTCAAGTTGCTTATTTGCTGTGACAACCCAACCGTTTACAAAAAACCAATTACAGGGTTGTATTAAATTCTACATACAGGATCCGTATTTATAAGAGTCTAGTCAGGCATGTTCGACCTTACTTTTCTGGCAGATATCGCAACTACGCACGAACCTTACAACATCCTGAAACAACCTTGGCTAATAATCCTGAAGCGCTACGCGTTGATGAGTTTTTTCGTTATCGAAATGATCAGACTGAGGTTCAAATGAGATTCCTCTAGTACTTCCGACCAGCTGCCAGGCTTCTAGATCCGAAAGCATGGTCTCAGTAACTAAGTTAGGTTATGTTTATAGAGGATCTCGTTTTCAATCTTACAGTCTAGGAATACATTGTGCCTTTCCTGTACTGACTGTAGACGACGCAAGTACAAAGGCTTCCGTTTCGCCTATAGATGGCATAGGTACGTCTTTGTGCTCCATCATTCTCGACAGTGCGTCAGGCTCATGGTGCAAAGCATCTTTCCTATGACTTATCTTGAATTCGTAACTTGCCAACTCTAAACCCCAACGTGTTAGTCTGTAGAATTGGGTTACGGAAATTGTTTAACCATTTAAGACTACTATGGTCCGTGATAACAAACATTCATGTTCGTTAACTTTATAGTTTCTGTCCTCTCCGGTTAAAGTCCTGCTCGCGCAAGCGATAACTCGTTCCTCCTCTCCTTATCTCTGAGTGATCACATCACCTAGACCTGACGCACTTGCATCGCACTGGAGATTAAAAGGTTTCTCACCTCCATCATTGCAATTGGGGTATGCGAGTATAGGTGCACTAGTCAGGCCCTTCCTTAGCAAATCAAAGGCTTCAGTCTGCTCTTTTCACCAGTTCCGTTTAATTTTTGACCTAAATAATCTTGTTGAAGGTTCGGCCACCGTCGCCAATTCCGGGATGAAACATCGATACCATGAAGTCATACCCATGAATCTGCGCAATTGTTTAAGGGATTTTGTAATTGTATAGTCAAATGGTGGTGCTTCCTCGTTAGTTTCCACCTTGAGATCGTCCTTATTAACTACGAAGCCAAGATACTTGACCTCCGAGCAGCAAAATGCACTCTTTTCGGCGTTAATAAGTTAGACCAGAATCGTTCATTACGCCTAAGACTCTCGAGAGCCAGCTTAAGTGTTCGCGGCAGGTTTCCCTGACGATAATTATATCGTCCTGTCCAGTACTGTGAAGTCCGTGTAACTTTGAATTCTTTTCCAATGGAATCTGATTAAACGCGGAACCCAAATGTCAGTTATGTAAGTTAGAGGACAAGCGTTCTTCTTTGAAATCGCGTTTAATTGTTCCTGTACATAGCCTCTTGTACCTTAAAGGAAACTATTTGATAACGTCCCTAAATAGGTGCGTGGCCTTGAACATCGATAGTATGTTCAACTTTAAGGACAGGCGCTAACTGAACTTTGACCTTACGAGAAAGTCTATTTTTCAAAAGATCCTTCAAAGCTGTGTCCTCCGAATCCAGCAAGGCAACAATACCGCCATAGCCCTCTTTATGAGTCAGCCATTGCTTTAAAGGGTAATGTTTCCCGGTAGAATCTGGCATGAATACTAACTGAAACATCTAACTGAATGGAATCTATCGTCGTTACAATATGCACTCTATTGGTTATATCCACTGTTCATCTTCGATGGATTTTGAGAGGTCCAGGCAATATTTGTCAACGGTCTCTAGAGTATGATAGGCAGCAGAGACCATTTTCACTACGTCATCTTCGCGTTTCCCGAACATTTGGGACATCAGTAGTTCATTGTCAGTAACTTGTGTTAACCTTCTGCTATTTTCTTTTTTGTCAAGTCAGCACCAAGTTTGTTACTTCCGTCGAATACCAAATTCTAATTTAAAACTATTTGACCAAAAACTCTATTGTTATTCCTTATTCTATTCTAAGAGAAGGAAGTGTAATCCGATGCACTTTCAACTGAGCTATCTCTGTTTAATCTTTTCTTAAAATCTGCGATACGTCTTCGTAGGCTGATTGGCCGCTCAAGATTAGTGTCTATTTGTCTGTTAGAATTTGGGATAAATTCTTTTAAAAATCTTTTATTTCCGTCACGGAATGTTTTATTTGTTTTAGCGAAATAAGATCTAGGCCTCGGATTTTCTGTGTTTAGTATATCACCGAAACAGTTTTTCGTCTTTCATGGCTTTTTCTTATTTATTTCGAAGTTATCCGTACGGTTTCAGACTGATTTTTCTCCCAGTTCGCTAAGGGTGTAATGTGAATCGAAATATTTCTATTAAAAGGTAGGCTATCCAATCTCAAATTAACCGCATTTAACGATTTTGGTTCCATTTTGCTAAGATTATGATGTGCCGTCATTGATTCGTAGGGAACTCGTATTGGGTTTACCGAAAATGTATACATTGGTTGGACTATATTTGATTTTGTACGGTCAATGGTAGACACTGGTGTACACACATTTTTGCTTTCTTGAGACCCCGTCTTGTGTGCCTGCAAATATCTCCTCTTCTTCAATTTCCGAATCAATTTCCAAAGTAGCCGAAGTAACCGAGGTGTAATCTGAAGCATGTGAGAGTAAAACTTTAAAGTTTGATACCTTTGCCTAACCTATAGCATCGTTCCCAACGCGAATCTTTCGTTCCTAGACACAATAGTTGTACAGCTTCTGCTATGTATTTCATGGTGTTAATTTGTTGATTATATTTATTTTACAGCTAACTTTATGGTGCGTATGCACAATCTGTGGTGCCAGAAACACCCAGAGCTTCAGTAAATTTCGCATCAGTCATTGTGAAATCAACGTGCCTACCTCCGGAAAACTGGATATGTGCGCGGAGCGCTTCCTCCACCACTGCATGAACAAGCTAAAGACGGAGATGAGGAAGTGATATTGAGACCAACCGCGGAAAGCAGGCACCTTTTGAGAGATGATAGTGATTTCAGGCTAAAACCGACGATGTATTAAAAGATCAGAAAACGCATGCATCAACTGAACAAAAAGATGGGATGGACTAGACAGAATGCGTTCCGTGTTCAGTGTGTGATTGACTACATAAAATCTCGTAGACCGTTCACGGAAACGGTTCACAGTTCGCCCAAGAACTGAAGACCTTCAATCACACACTGAACAAGTGAAAGCTGCTGACAACCAAGCAGCAGATTGTTGACAAAATACGGGTGTTATCTGACCGAAGAAGGAAAATACAGAAGACGAAGAGATTTATTAGGGAGAATCAACAGTTTCTTCCTGGCCCATCGTGCGTTGTCAGTAGCGTTCCCCTTGTATCTGTCAAAAATCGACCCAAGCCCAATGAGGTAGAGACTTTCTGGAGAGACTTATAGCAGAATTACACTGGAGTTAAAATACACTGAAGTTGTAAGAAGATACTGATAATATCATCCGCTTGAAGGATCCTTCCAACAATCTTATACTAACTGAGGAGAAATGTCTATCAATTACTGCTGAAGATGTGAAAAAAGCGCTAAGTTGTTCGAAGAATTTTTCCGCTGCAGGACCAGATAGTATCAAGAACTTCAGGCGGAAGAAGTTTACGTCTACACGTCCACAACTGGCTCGCATATTTAATTCATATTTAAAGTCGGAAACGCGCATTTTGCAGTGGCTGGTGTTAGGACTCACTATACTTCTACCGAAAAAAGGCAACTTGTATAACTCAGAGAATTACAGGCCAATAACTAGTTTGGACACACTGTATAAGATTTTTCCAGCGGTCCTAAATTGATTGACTACCGCAAAGCTTTCTATATAACCTCCCATAGCCGTATCATCTGTTTGTTGGAAAGCTTTAAGGTTCATCCACACATAGTGAGATGCATAGGGATTGATGCTCCTTTGAAAAACTAGATTTACTATCTCAACTGGAGAATATCGAGTGACAACGAAGAACATCACCTACACTGGTGTCTTTCAGGGCGACACCTTATCCTTCTGCCTTTTTTCATCACATTTTTGCGTTTATCTCTCGCACTACGAAATTCTTCTGGATACCTCTGTGTTGACACTAATCATTGCGAGCATCAGGTCACTCATGTATTTTATATGGATGACTTAAAGATCTCTGCTTCTGATAAAAGCAAACTTCAGCCTGCTTTAAATATCATCAAGCATTACACAGGAGAGTGGGGTATGCACTTTGGATTAGACATTTGTGCAAAAATTCATGTGAGGAAAGGAAAGATTATTGGTATTCCCGAGGATCCTGAGCTTGTGGATAAAAGTTTTAGTATACATCTTGACACTGGAGAGACCTATACATACCTGCGCGTGCCTCAAAGCCGCATTTAAGGCGCAACATCATCGAAGGAGTCTTTCCGAAATATATGCAAGCATCTTGATCGGAAAATTTGGTCTTCAAATCTGTCGGCGTTTAACAAGGTGTCTGCGACTAATATGCTTGCCGTTCCGATTCTACTCTACTCGTTTGGTGTGGTTCCATGGACGAAGAACGAGCTTAAGGCCCTGCAAATCGCCAGACTTAAGATCATGCATAGGCATAAGAGGTTGCTTATCAGTTCGTCTATTCCGTGATTATAAATTTCACCCCGTCAAGGCAGACGCGGGCTTTTGAATTTCCAGTGTCTTTATAATCAAATTGTTCTAAGTGCAGCTTATACCGTTGCAAATGGTAGAGATCCTCTCCTAAAAATGGTCAGGAACCACCGCATTTTATGTCAAGAAGTTCCCAGAAATAGATTCAGAGCGTGTCATGCACATGATGAGTTCCTAGAACACATACCATCTGGGTGTCTCACCCACGCGAGAACTGCCTATCTCTACAGATATAATGCGGCTCTGAGAGTGCTTTACTTCTCCAAGACTTTGGGAAACGAACTATATTTATCATCGAATTCTCGGCTCCGGCCGTTAAAGTAATTGTCTTTGTTATTGGTGCTCTCGGAGGTGCGAAGCTATCACTAGTTCGTAACCTTAAAGCCATACCAGCATGCCAAAAATATGCCAAGGTACTTGCGAGATGGATACAGAAAGCTGTCATCCTTGGATCGCTTCATATCCTCGAGACACACGAGAGTTTCGCCTGTCTGTCGTTATGATTTTATCGTGCCCTATAACCGCCTATCACGGTTATGAGACGTGATCATAAGTGTTATTTATCGCGATTCTACTGGGATATAGTAGTTATTTTTTAGAGAAAAGGAAACGAATTGAAGCATTTTAGTATGGTTATCATCTCGGATTGTAAAAGTCATATATCAGCTCAGTGTCTCATATGTGACACACTGAGCTGTGGAAATATTTTGGAATTCCTGGAGAAACACATTTTCAAGCTACTGCACATGAGTAGGTCATTACCAAAACTCGCTCCTTGCATTTTTTAAAGAAATTGAGATGGCTGTGGTTTCGGATAGATTAATTCCAAAACTCGCTCCTTAAAGGGACTGGGAAGAAGCAAAACGAGCTCCTTTCATCTACAATTGGATTTTGGTAGCAAAAATCACTTCTTGCTGTAAAAATGAAAAGGCTAGAATGAAAAATCTTGAAAATCTGAATCTTTATGCTTAATCTTGTAAGTAGGTACTAACTCATGTTCTGATTGCTTACTTCGCGATTTTTCTTCTATTAAGTGGCTCAATAATGTCTCTCTCGAGTTTCTTTCATTATTCTGTGATTTTTCTAGTATGCCACCGTTACCTAATTTATTCGATGTAAAAATTTGTTTAGTACATGATACAAAAATATTGTTATTGCTTAGTAGGTACGATAGGTAACCAAGAAAGACTGAATTTTGTGTTGTTGGTGCCACTCATAAACCATAAGGAACTATGATTTAAATTATTTTAGCGCTTGAATTTTCAGTTTCTTTAAAACTTTGATTAAAGTTTACCGAGTTTGGTCATGATTTCCCCTGTCATCCTCATGCATACATTCAATGAATACAAAATAGCTTTCCTTTCGTACACAGCTTAGTTGATGTCACTAACATTACGACAAAAAACTCAAATTTCTCAATTTTTTCTAGCGCCAACGGTTTTTCGCGTTTTGTGCAAAATTGAGTAACATTCAAGGAACGAGTCTTGGAAATTACATACTCACATGGTAAAGTTCCAACTGATGACATTGGTAGAAATTTGAAAGACTTGCGGCAAAAGCCTGCCTGCAATTCTCAGTACAGAAACCAATCCTAACTGTGATGGATTTATTGGGCTAAGAAACATTTAAAGGAGACAGTAATTCTTTTTAGTCCAAAAGAATATCACATAGAGATGATGAAAAAACTGGAAATTACATTCACTAAAGCAATTGCAATTCCCGGCAGCCTAAAATACCATGCATTAATTCCAAACATAAACGAGCAACAGCAAGTCAAAAAACTAAATACGCAACAGAGAATGATCTGTTTTCGAAGACAATCAAACAGCCTCACGTTTGGTGAAGCAAAAAATGGGTATAAAAAGCGAACTACATAAATTCATAATAAATTTAGTTTTTCTTCCCTTGAGAATGATGCATGCAGCTAATTCCCCGGCCGGCTGTCGGGACTGTCTAAGCGTGCGAGGGAGGGGTTTGATCAGATATATTTCCACAACCGCATGAGTATTTTCAGGCCCACAAGGTCGAATAATGTTTTTGTTGGAGAAAGTCAAACTTCCGTGTAATAATAGTCTAAAACAATCAAAAGTTAAGAAATCATGCTCTAAACGCGTATAGATACGAGTATCGAGTTTCCTGACATCCTGTGGGCACCATTTCCTTACATGCTTAGTATTTCTAAAGGCACTTATGGGAAAAAAGTATACGTCAGTCAAAAAGTGTAAGATACGCAGAATATCAATCTCCGCGTATCAACTTTTTACGGCCTATCAGACTGTTTATATCAAACGGTGTGTGTAGTCCTAACCTTCAGTGGCTCACTATTTATATTGATGCTGTAGACATATTTTTGTAATCTTGAAAAGACAAATAATGCAGATTGGTGTAAAGTTAGGTTATATTTGTAAATACGTGATTAAATGAAGAAACCCTTCATTGAAAGGCGAATGCTATTTAATGTTTAAAAATTAGGGTGCAGTAGAAACAAAAAACTTAACATCCAATCTATGTTATTATGACCTGGTAAAATACTCTTTCATCAAGAAAATACTCTTTCATCAAGAAAATATATATTACCATATTTTTAAGTTTCTAAAAGATATATTTTTTCACCAATAGAACGCCAGTAGCAGAGCAATTTAGGCATGCTCCACACGCAGCTATACCAGGAGTTACGCCAGCTCCTCCTCCATATACGTCAGCTATGAGAATGAATAGTTTGAATACGCTGAACGGTGCTGGACCACAGGTTAGTTGTAACTCTAAATATACCTAAACGAAAGTACGTCCCGGTCACCCTGTCGAAATAATAAGCCATACATTTTCCTTGACCATTTCGGGCATTTTTGAACTCGTTTTAAGTTATTTTTCATATTGTTTTTAATAAATAACAAGAACATGAAGCAAGTTAAAAGTAATGTAGGACTTTATTTAAAATTAAAAAACCTTGAAAATATTTTTTAACGAAATGGATCTTGTAAATAAACAATGTTAGAAAATACAGCCCTTTTACACACTGAATGTAACTATGACTAATTAACAATAAAATTAGTTCGAAATAAAATCTGAAGGGTCTTTTGGGTCGCTGATTACAAATCTGTAGTCAAAATATTGAGAATTCAAAATGACGGATCCAATGTGGCGGACATACGATTTAAAAATAAGTCCCGTGCCTTAAAAATGTGTTCCCAGGAGTTTTTTTGGGTCTTTGATTAGGAATATGAAGTCAAAAATTAAAAATTGCCAATCCACTTATGTATTCCAGGTTAGATGGGAGGAATCCAAGATGTCTGCACGCCTAGGGCCAAACAATAACACAAAGTGCATGGGGTGAAACGTAATTTCTGGAATAACTTAGTATAAAATGATTTTTGATAATAAGTTTATTTGAATATTATTTTCGATTTTTTGTAGCTATACAATTAAATAATAAATTTATTACAAAAAAATGATCGATTGTGTTATTTAATAAAACATTGTTGCTTCTTCGACATGCAGACATCTTGCAAGGTAATGTTACATTGTGAAATACCTAATATGCTGAATAGAAATAATCAAATTGGTCCCGTAGCTTCAAAATCGGTCCTCAAAGGTTTTTGGGGTGGCTAATTACGATTCTGAAGTTAAAATTATAATATTATAAATGACGGATCCAATATGATGGACAACATTTTTTAAGATATGTATTGCATCCGTCAACTTAATTGTTAGAGTTTTGACTTTATATTCGTAATCAGTGACCTACAAAACCACTGAGAACTCATTTTGAAGCCATAGGACTTTTTTACATTGACGTCCGCCATATTGGATAAGCGATTTTAAATTTTCGAGTGGTGACTTCAGATTCGTGATCAGCAAACCAAAAACATTTCGAAGACCTATTTTGCAGCCACGGGGCTAATTTTGTAATTTTTTGGTTATGATATTAGTTCTACAATTTCGAATTTCGATGTTTTGACTCCAGATTCGTAATAATCGGTTCAAAAACCCTCGGAGAACCCTTTTTGAAGCCATGAATCCTAGTTTTATATCGTTTTTCCGCCATGTTGGATCTGTCATTTTGAATTTTACAGATTTAAAAAAGTTGATTCCAAATTCGTCACCAGCGACCCCAAAAATGGTCTGTGCGCGAAGTTTTATCCAATTTGTATGTAACGAAATGTGTTTGCTTCCATGTGTTAAAGGGAAATGGTATTCTGTAGCGTAATAATTCCATGTTTCCTATATGTTTCTGTCCTACTTCTCATTTTTAAACTAAACCTAGTAATAACCTAAATGGACCAGACTGACGTACGACAACCTATTTGCAGTCGCTTTTCAAAGTTTTAGAGATATATTTTCTTCAAGTTAAAAGTAAAAAGACCTACGAAAACACCTGAGAAATTAGGAAATTGATGTCGACTTAAAACATAATTTGCCTTTAAGAAACTCCTGTTCTCATCCATATATGCATCGAGTTTGTTTGACCACTCTTTTAAGTGGACGGATCAACTTAAGTGAGATTTGCTAGACTACTACGATGTCAGCATTATCTATGTTGTCGCGAAGTCTCGCTTCTTTTTTCTCGCAAAATAGACATGAACGCTGAACGATTCCCCATTCGCTACAAGAACAAGCCGCAGACGAAAATGAGGAATCGACATTGAGACCACTCGTGGAAAGCAGACATCTGCCTAACAAATATGCCACCCTGTGTATGGATCTCTCAATGAAGGCCGATCTGTGGACTATCATTTGTTTAGTTAGTGGTACCGCGAGAGCTTTCGCTGATTCAAATCTGGTAGGGCATTTACAGAAATGGTCTGAAAGTTCGCCGACGAACTACTTATGATCGACCATCCCACACTGAAAAATTTAAAGCTTTATACAATCAAGCAGGACATTATTGACAAAATGCTGTTATTATCTTGCACAAAAAGGAGAATACAGAAGACGAAGGAGTAGGTCAGAAAGAATTGATAATTAATGCCAACCGAGACTTTTCGAGAAAGGTTTATTAGCTACAACACCATTTGAAGGAACACACTGAGAATTTCGTTCTCTTTAAGGAGCCTTGCGACAACCTCATAACATCTGAAGATGGATGTCAATCAATCACTGTCGAAGATGTAAAGACAGTAATGCGGGACACGAAAAAACTTCTCTGCTTTAGGACCAGATGGTAGTAAGAACTTTTGGTGAAAGAAGTTTACTTCTACACACAAATAGCTAGCTTGCATCTTCAACTCATTTTTAAAGTCAGAAACACTCATTCCGCAGTGACTAGCATTAGAATAAATTTTAATTATACTTAAGAAAGGCGACTTGTCTAACCTAAGGTACTACTGGTCAATAACTTGTATTAACAGTCTTCATAAGTTCTTTACAGCTATTCTTAACTTCAGAATTCTGTTGGAAAGCTTAAAAGTTCATCCACACATAGTAATATGCATAGAGAAATTGATTCTCCTTTGGAAAACCAGATTCGCTATCTCATCTGGAAAATATCGTGCGACAACAAAAAGCCACACTTTCCAGAGGGTGTCTTTCAGGGTGACATCAAGAGTCATCACCTCTTTTACATCACACTTCCACTATTATCGCCTGTACTACGCAATTCTGCTAGGTACGTCTGCAAGGGCAGTTTCAGAATGCTTTAAGCATTCTAAAATGTCTTCTTCGACAGATTTGGTCTTCAAATTCGTCGGCATTGAACAAGATATCTGCGACTAACAAGCTTGCCGTCCCGTTTATACTTTACTTGTTTGGAGTAGTTATATGGGTGGGAACTTTAAAATCTCCAATGTTTTCATAATCCCATTGTTTTGGGTACAGCTTACATAGTTTAAAATGGAAGAGATCCATTTCTAAAAATGGTCAGGAAACACGAGATAATTGAATAATTGTTAATTGATAATTGAAAAGACCTGAATTTCAACATCAGAAATGAGGAAAGTGCATTTCTTCATCTAGTTGCCGCATATCTGTGGTGGTTAGACCGGCAAAGCAGGGTCCTTCAGGGATCAACGCACATCCATGACAATAAGACTGGCTCCCAGTAGAACCGCGGTAAATCATACCTACAGTCAGGCTATCGAAAACCTTGTGTTTACTGAGGACACGGTGCGACCCAAGGATGACAGCTCTTGGGAATAATTATTGCAATTCCCTCCTAATGTCTTGATACTTCTCTCACTTTTCCTTCTCCTTGACTGTGATGTAGATAGTCGTAGCCAAGATTTCTATGACAAATGTAGCTCATTCCTCGAAATTCCGAAACACGATGTCAGGCCTTGAGTGTGGAATGAAGACTGCTGTCTGAAACTCTCAGTAAGAGGGACGAAAAATATATTAAAGCACTCTTTGGGCCGGATTACGGCTGTGCAGATAAGTTGTTCCCGCGTGAGTGGTTTATCTGGATAGTATGTCTTCTAGGAACGCAGAATGTGCACCACATGATCTCCACCTATCGCTGATAAATTCTTAATGCCAAATACGTCTGCAATATATTAATGTATCAATGACACCGTCTTCGCTCGCGACAATGTAACCTTCTGAGCTTAAATTAAGTTTAAATATTTCAAACCCTGGCATCGTGGAATGTACAAGCCAGGAACAAAAAAAATTAGAATTCAAGCTCTCCTTCATATGCATGATTTCACGTGTGACAAAGTGGAGTCTGCTTTGCCGATGTTATATCTTGAATGCGGCTCTCAGGCTCGCTTAGGTATAGTTATCTCTAGCGCCAAGACAAATTTCCATCAGCTTAAGGTTTGCGGAAACGCCGGAAATTGGTACTCGCTTCATATGAATCTTGGCACACTTGTCTAATCAAAAGTCAATACCAATCTCTCCATTGTACCTCTCGGCGATGTCTAAAGCATTCTAGAGCTGCCTTGCAATAAAGTTATCGATCTTCAGCTCACTTATACAAAGTGCACGAGAGACCTAATGCGCGCAGTGATTAGCGTCGCCGCAAAAGTACCCAGGAGAATTTTGTAGTGCGAGAGATAGCGGCAGAAGTGTAATGAAGAAAAGACGAAGGCTCATGTCGCATAGAGTGAAAAAAATGACTGTTTTTGTTCAAAATAACGTACAGCTCACAGATATTGAGCGATTAGGATAAAAAGAAATCTAAAAAATGGATAAAATTTCGTTAAACGCTCGAAACCACGCAGAAGAATTATCCACTCGAGAAATACGAAAGATGAGAAAAATGCTGGTCGAGACGTTAATCAGAATATACCTTCGTATACGTCTTCACGCAGCCGAGACATTTTTTCCAGTAAACTTTTTCATTCGACAGTTATTACTTAAGATAAACAATAAAAACTTACCAAATATTCCAATCGAAAATCGATGTTTCATAAAACATAACTCGCCATTATTCGGATGTTTGTTGATAAAAGTGCTTCATAGAACAATTTTTACTTAAATCAACTTGTCCCGAGAAAGTTGTTCACTAGGTTTCAAGAAAGTTTTTCTGAAGGTTTGAAGGAAACGTTATAACTCCCTGAAATGTGAGTTCGATTCAGGGGTCTCTTTCGTAATATTTCACTAAATCCCATGATCGTCAGCTACTAACAGATATGGGGGTTGCTCCTGCTCGCCACCGTGGTTGGATTTCTTCGAAACCTGTTAAGCGTCAGCTCCAGCTGACGATTAGGAGATTCGTATCCATAGAACTTACGGTGTCATTTTCTCTTTCTATATTTTAGTAACGTCCAGAAAAGTCTCAGGGCACGGCTTATTGAAACGAAGTACAAGATTTCCCCTGTTAATTAGACAGAGGAAGTGAGAATAGTCGAGTGAGATTGATTGAGAAATCAGAGAATAATGTTTAAATTAAAAGTGCTCCAAAAAGAGAAGAATTTAACATAGTAGAAAAAGGTTTAGCCAAGAAAGAAAGAAAATTGAAAATAAACCTTTACTTTATTGTTTTTTTTCTCCCTGGGCTGGACTCAAAGAGATAAGAAGCATTCGTACGTACGTAGAAGCGTTCTTAGTTAAAGTGATGTACACACGGGCCAATGGCGATTACCGATAAACCATTTAGCGTATTTGACAAAGTGTCACTTGACACTGTAGGGAAACTCCCTACAACTCCGAATGGGAAGCGGCATATACTAATTATGTAGGACCACTTCAGCAAGTATTGCATAACGGCACCTATTCCAGATGTTAAAACTACCACCATCGCACATGCCTTTGCTACTCACTTCTCTAATTACGGTAACCGGAAGTGCATTCTAAATGATCGAGAAGGAACCTTTGTGAGTAAAATGATACGGAAAATGGAAAAACTCTTTAACTTAAAACAATTTACGACTTCCAGGTATCGCGCTCAAACGAATGGATCCTTGGAGAGAAGCCATATAGCTGTAAGAGATTATATCAAACATTGTGCGAACGATTATGACTAATGGGACAGGCTGCTCCTGTCCCCCATGTTTGCAGACAACGCGTTAGTCCATGGAGCGACGGAGTTCACTTCCTACGAATTGTTTTTCGGAAGAACTGCATGGGTACCCACCTCGTTTCCGTGTGAAGACCAACTGGAAACGTGTGGCACCTATTTGAATGATCTAATCATCTGATTAAACGAGATTAAAGAGACCACCGCAAAAAATCTATGTGAAGCTAAGAAAATGTAAAATAAATACTATGATCAAAAGGCTAGGCCGCTAAATGCGAAAGTTGCCGTTATAGTATACTTTGGTGAAATGTGTAAGCAACATAAATTTCGATTCGCGAAGTCAGGGTCAATATAAGGTCGTAGGGCTAACCGATAATCATTATGTAATTCTAGAAACCGAAAATGGCTTACGATTTGTGAAAGGTGCCGATAATAATGAAAGCTAAACCATAGGAATTAAAATTAAAGCTAGACAATGCCGAAAAAATTAGAAATTAAAGAATCCATTTACCCCTATTTAGTCGGGGGGGGGGGGGGGGGGGGGGGGGGGGGTAAATTCACTTCAAAATATCTTCGATTATTACTTTCAAGATCTTTCTATTAAACGCATACAGAATTATTTAATCCGAAATGGTTATGGGGTGGTGGTTAAAATCTTGGCCACCGTAACCCAAAAATAAGGGTGGTGAAAATACCGAAGCACATGCTGATGCTCTTTTATTTGCATTTACTACTCCTACCCTTAAATAAATCCGATACTGAAATCAAATGTAATTTAATGAAAGGTATAAGTCAATTCTTATTGTTGATGTTGAATTAATTAAATTAATGAGTATCCAAACGCAAACTTTGTTCATAAGGGGATTATAATAAAAAGCAGTCATTCAATTGTTCTATAATGTACGGCCCGTGTCTTTGGGTTTTTCTATGTTGCGTATATGCAGCAACCGACACTTACCAACAGTACCAGAATCCACTACGAGAAGTAGTGACTCTTGCGAAGGAGTGTTAGTGCCTGAAGACTCATTCGCTATTGCAAAGACGGAAATAACATCTTTGAATCTTACCAATGGACTAGGGAACATGAGTTTGCTGAAATTCGTTTGAAGGACATTCGACTTGAGATGGAAGAATTGAAACGTGGGACCGAAAACCTTCATCCATAAAACATACGGACGAACATCAGACAAGGGACAGAATCTCCGATGCTATGATTTCTGGAAGAGACAATCAGATCTGTTGCAGAACCTCATTGGACAACTAACCTTTTTTTACAGCTGATCTTGAGCAAATATATCGCAGAGAAGATTAAGAAAGACAGTTAATTCAGTTTAAACTTACTTTTACCAATACTGCAGTGATGGGTGATCAAATTAGAAAGTATCTGCTACAAATAAACTACACGAATACTTTATATCAACTAATAAGAATAATGGGAGCCAGATTAGATGGCTACACAAGATTAGCCGATCAACTCCTAAATACATTACATGATGGTAGAAAAGGATATCTACATCCCTCTGTGTTAAACACTAAACAACTAGAGATTATATATCGTGGTGTACAGGGCCATTATCTCAAAATTCATGTATCCTAATCCAGGACCGAAAGTCAGTATCGAAGAATTGGCCCAATTATCAGCATCGACGATCATGGTGAGGAATGGATTTTTAAGCTTCGACAAAACAGATTATCAACTCTACCATATTCATTTAATGCCCGTACCTCAAGAAATACTTGTAACTAAATCTGGCCGGGAATATGTCAATTCTAATCCTAGATATATCGCCGTACATTAATCTCAAGGAACCTATATCCTAATGACTGAAGATCAATTCTCGGAATGCATGTACCTTCAGTAACATCATCTTTGTAAGGGAGATCTTATCGTCCGCGAGATGCCGTCCAGTAAAACTTGCGAAAGTGAGCTGCTGCTCCACCCAACAATCTGCCCAATGCAACCATTAAAAAAATTCAATGATCAATATTGGGAATAGTCCAACTAGCTCCAGGCTGTACATTAGAAACGGAGACTGAACTTTTAGCCAGTCTTTCAGTCAACCGATATTTTACAGTGTTCATTTATGAGCTAACTTTACATTTAGTCCTATTAAAAAGATCACCTATTGTTGATCGAGAAGAAATTATGGGAATTCAGTGACCGCAAGGCATTTCTTAAAAATGATTGAACTATTGTGCATGGATCATATATTGGATTAGGCTTATTAACCATCCTTGGATTAAGAACCATTTTTGCCACTCTCAAATCATAATAGTAATATTAGCCTTTGTCACTTGTATTAGAAAGAGCGACCTAAGAGGTCCCAGTACTAGTGACATCAGACGAAAAACTTAAAATTTCGCAGAAGGTGACCTCGGACAACAACATGTAGATAAGTTAGCCCGACTATCGGTGTAAACGCTTCATTCCATGTGAAGTGATAAGTGATTATGCGTGAGCCCTATAAAAAAAGAGAGAAAATCCCTAAAGTATTAAAAATGTAAAAAGTGCAAAAATTAAAAAATGGAATTGTAACATAGAACAAAACAAAAAATTGTTTTCACATTAATATACAACATGCTGTATAATAAGTTCAAACCACTACACAGAAGTAGCTAGGATGAAGTCAAAAACAAGGGTAGCAGTAGGTATAAGTTAGGTTAAGTCGAATATGAAAATTACTTTATTTCATGATTCCTTTGGAATTGTGACATCTCTTAATAAAATATCTTAATAAAATTAATTCGGCAGCTTGAACCTTCGGTACATTATAGTAGTTAGAGTTCTTTTAAAGGTTATGAATATCCGACTAATTCACTGTAATCTAATTTATTCCAATCCACTAGAACCCATTCGAATCCACTCAACTAAACTCTAATCTACTCCAATCAAATCCAATATACTCAACTTCAATTCTCTCCTTTAAATATATGTAATTGCAATGATCCATGGCAATGGAATGTTTATCATGTTTTGGCCCACCAAAATAAGTTTTAAATAGAAAACTACCATGCAATAGGTGAAAGTGAAGAGGAAAAGAAAGATCTTCAAAGGTTCCTTTTATGCAGTGAGTGCTTTGACACTTTTAATTTGTCTGATAACATCGACACATGCGCAGAAAAAGTTGTTTTTATTTATGATTTTGAAATTCCATAATACCTGATGAGGCCCTATTTATCGTGAGCGAAATGTAGTTCACTTCAGTCAACTCCAATTCAATTCAAACCAATTCATTTAAGTCTAATTCCTTCTAATCCAATCTAATCCAATTTATTTCGATTCAATTTATTCTAATCCAATCCACTTTACTCCACTCTAATCCCCTCCAGTCTACTCCAATCCAATCTACTTCAATCCGAATCAATTCATTTCAGTGTAATTCATTATGATCCAATCTAATACAATTTATTTCAATTTAATCCACTCCAATGCAATCCACTACACTCCACTCATCTCAACATGACTCCAATCCACTCCAATCCAATCTTCAGTAATCCAATCCAATCTACTGTTGTGCGGTTGAGGTGGTCTGCGGCAATTGCAACGTTGATAGGTTTCAAGTTTTTTAGTAGTGCGTGTTTTATCGTAAACGAAAATGTAATACATATTTTTTGGAGTTTCCCAACATTTAACTAAAGAAAAAACCATTATCTTGGATAAACACGGATGACGTATATGACAAGTGCTCGCTCAAGGGAAATTACCGGGCGCGCCCGCAGAAAGGTTAATCGTGGAACCAAGTGCTGTTCTAATCGGGAGTACCTCTACCCATTGGGTAAATAAGTCCTGGCAGATTAGAATGTACCTGAAGCAAGAAGTGCTACGGGGAAATGGATTCATAATATCGCTGGCGACCACCATTCCACCATTTTCGACGACATGTGGGAAGTTGCGGAACTTCTAGCTTCGAGACTTCCAGGTCCGGAACCATGTGATTGGTGATCGGGTTTGGTCTATGATTGTCTAACTTACCATTCTCTATTCTCCAGTCCAGAAATATATATGGCTGCTCCAATACCATTTGTAAACGTTTGTTCTACCAGAAATGTATAGAGTTCTCTAACTGGGTGTCGATCTGCTCGACTGCTGATTAAACTAGTAGCTTTTTTCTTCAGACATGCTGGGAATATCTTGCGAGTCTCTCGGTAGGGTTTTGTAGATTACTTAGCCATTTTAAACTATTTTGATCCGTAATCCCCTTAAAATGAAACCCCTCCAGGTATTCTAGGAATTTCCAGCCCAAATCTCCCATGAGCCCAATCCAACTGTTTTACTATCGGCATATTATTTTCCAGTAATTTTAATATTTCGTCAAGGTTAGGTAGGTAATCATCTATACGCTCATTTTTAACTGGGTTCTAGAATCAATCTGCTCCCTAACGCGTCTGTCAAAATCGTCCTCGCCAAAATGGTGCCTAAACGCTTTGTTTAATTGCGACCAGTTCGCGAACTTCAATTCATATTTCTTGAACCATTTTAGCGCATGTTCTTAAAAAAACTGCTATAGCCAACAGGAGCTCGTTTTCAGAGACTCTATTAAGTCTGCTGCAATCCTCGATACGCGTGAGAAGGTCCTCGGCACTGTGCTCTAATCCCCCATGGTTCGTACTTTCGAGTTGTAATTTGTCACCTAATTCCAGATTGCGCCTCCTCGGGAGTCCCTCCCTCGCTAAAGCTCTAATGTCGGTATAGAATTGACTACACCGTCGTTTAAAGAGGTCCCCACTTTCTGCGTTTACTGAGTTGTCAATTCTGGTACCGTCACGAGGGTTAAATTTTTTTAAATGTGCGTTCAATCTGTCCATCGTGTGACCTACTGCGTTCTCGGAGTCCGAAAAGTCAGAAGTATAGAAGTCGAATGGAACTCCCAGAGGGCAGAGCTTCTCAAAATTTGATTCGGTTGTACAAGAATTTAAATTACTATGCGAAACTTTTGTTAGTTTTAAAGAACTAAGCTGAGTAGCGCTTGGTAAGTTAAAATTATTCCGTCAGGTATCTTCCATAAGGGTGCTATGTGGAACGCTTGGTAAGTACAAAGAACTAAACTGAGTCGATCTGGGTACGTTTAGAGTGTTCCCTCTGACTATTCGGGAAATCTAAGCCTCGGTAAATCCAAACTCAGCGGGAATTCGAAAATTGTTTGTCTCTCGAGAGATGTGACCATACACAGGAACTGAGTAGTTGCTCGTGGTCGTGACAACGCTTTCCACAGTCAGGGTCACCGGGTTAGTGGTAACCACCGAGGCTGCTGCCCCGTCAGAAGACAGTTCATTGGCATCTTGATCAGTGCGAGCATCTTTCTGTATGGGTAGCGCAAGTCCCTAATTGCAAAGACTCCAATGCCCCATAAAGCTGATCATTGCTTAAGTCATTAAATTTTTTTTAATCGGAAAAGTACTAGAGTCGCTAGAAAGCAATGCCTGATCGCGTATCGATAATCCCTATAAATTACCCTATGGAAAATATTCTAACTGTAAGGCGGAAAGAGCGGTAATGTTTCCGCACCTTGTAGCAAAAGAGGAATAAATATAATCCACAAAATTACAGGTTCCGCTCCTAAAACTCTCGTTGGACCTACTGTACTTCAATTGTTTAATTTAAATCGTTAACTTAAATTTTCCAATTGAAATCTTTAATTGAAATACTTAATTTTAATTGTGAATTAAAATCTTCATTGTAAATCATTAGTACAAATACATTTTAATTTTTAAACACACCCTCATCTAAAAGTTCAAAAGCCCGCGGCAAGGGGTGGACATTTGGCGGTAAAAAACGATCTCGTGTGAAAATGAAATACTCGGAGCTAATTCAGTGCACATGGGAAAAAAGCCGTTGTCTGGATATTATGCAATGCCAGCGAGGCCCAAGACCGTAAAAGAAAATAGCCTATTACTCGTTTCTGACGCAGAAACAGTTTATTACATTATTTAAGCCTCGAAAGGGATCTATTAACACTCTTATACCTCATGGGTGCTTATTGTAAATCACAACGGCAATCACGTAATTTTTGTTCTCATAGATGGTTTTAACCATCTGTCGGAAAAAAAGTCAAGTGTGGCACGATGTTGCCGACCGTCGACCAGGAACGAGAGTCACCTGTCATGGAAGGCTCAAACCATAAAAACTAGCATTAAGACGCATTCACAGTTATTAAGGCGCGACCGATGGTTACAAGACGTCACGCCTTGGCGGCATAGCGCTCGGTCAAGATGGTTATAAAATGTCTGAATTTCCTCTTGGTACATCTAAACCGTCAGAAATAGTTCGACAACTATCATGGGGTCAATTTTAGAAAGACCCAACGTCGTATTGTAAAACGTAAGGGTCGTGATGTTGTGCCCTGGCGACATGGTGCTCAGAAGCCAAGTATGGCAGCTTGATGATCGAAAGAATCTCGGAACTATATCAGACAACTTATTTTCTATTTACCCACTACTCAAGCATTCTATCCCTACTCATATTCTTATAATATCATAAAAAGTATTCACACTTTGATATCGCTCTCACATTAATCAGTTACTCCCGAACATCCTATTAAAAATATTGAATCACACGATTTGATTCAAAATAGGATTAATAAATACCTGACCGATAACATTTGGATTTCTGCTTAAGGGATCGTCCACAAATTACGTAAGACGTTTTTCTTTTGTTTGAATAAAGACGAGCATAAAATTGCTGTGAAGTTGAGAAGGACACAACGATATAAACAAAAGAAAAACGTCTTACGTAATTTGTGGACGATCCCTAAAGAGTGATCCTTTGATTGCTGGTGATGATGCATTGTACTGCCAAAAGATGCCAACCTCGTCTTCCAATATCATTTTTGGATAGTCGCCCTTCAGGTTGAGTTTTCCTTGATAAGGCACGTGGGCGTCCCCACGAAGTCAACGACACAGGAATCATCAGATTAAATCCAACCTATGTGAGCACACACCGAAATACCACTAACTAGAATTAGAATTGCTTATTCTAATTCTAGCATTAGAATTGCTTATTTTGTTATTCATGAAGACTGAAACTTTTATTCATAATTTTTCTTTAATTTTTACAATAACAAAATATCCAATTAATTTTTTTTGTTTCGTTACTCTTTTTCTTGTTTTTAAAATTTATTTGTTACTTCAATTCTCTCCTCCATTTCCCTCCTTCTGGCTTTCTCCTCTTCTTTTTTCCTCCATGCCGTAATTTTCTCCCAGTCCTTTCTTGATATAAATCCTTTTCTTAATCTTTCCGCGTAGACGAGGTTTCAATATTTTCATTGTGCTTATTCTCTTCATGTCTTGCTCTGGCATTATCAATGTCCCGTCCTTTTTCTCTATCCCCTCTAGCTATTTTCCTACATTCCTCATCCCTTATTTTTTTAATTTCTTCTTTCATCTCATTCTCTATCTTCTTCTTTAACTTGTCTTCCTCTTCCCCTCTTACTCTCCTTTCCTCTCTTGTCTCATTCAGAGGGGGTTGGTTCCTTAAAAGGCTCCATGCTCCGCACGTGTGACGCAGGAGTTCCTCCCTTTCGGACGACTGCGCATGGCAGTCCCCGCATTTTAATATTAATCTTTGGTCCATTTATCTCTAATAAATGTTTTTCTGCTTTGTCTATTTTTTGTTGATGTATGTGTTTGTGTCATTTTTTGTCGTTATCAGTGATGTAAAATCAAATCATTTACTTTCAAGCCATCTAAAAAAAAATTCGAATCAAAATCTACCTTCCAATTACCTATCGATTTGCCCTTTTTTGTTTTTAATTCGTAAACTGTTGGTGAAATCTTTGCTTTAATGAAAAATGGTCCTTCAACATTTTTATTCAATTTCTGAGTTATTCCTTCCCCTTTATTCGACAATGTGTATTGCTTCTTGGAACTTGTATGCCAATTTCTACATTTTTAATTACGTCTTCTTTAATTATTATTAATGTTCGCATTCTATCTGCCCATTTTTCTGACTCTTGAAATTCTATTTCGCTTTTTCCGTCTAAATCTTTATTTAATACTCGCATGGGTTGGAGCTCTCTACCTAAATTTAAAAAATCTGGTGTGAATCATGTAGAAGAATGTTTACTTATATTCAACGAAAATTGCAAATCATCTAAATTTTCATCCCATGCCGTATGCTCCTTTTCTAAATATACCTTAATTTCCGTTTTAATTGACCTATCACACCTTTCAGTTGGATTTGCTTGTGCATGATATTTAGGAGTTTTCGAATGTCTAATACCAAATGTTTTTGTTACACTAATTATCGATTTGTTTACGCATTCTTTTCCGTTGTCTGTAAATAATATTCTAGGCGTTCCTCATTTCGAAATTATACACTTATGAAATTCTTTTTCATCTGTTGACGATAATTTATTTTTTACTGGAATTATTTCTACACATTTTGTAAACATATCAACAAAAACTAAAATGTATTGATTTTTCGATTTTGTCATTGGCAGTGAATCCATCATATCAGTTGCTACCATTGTCCATGGTTCTTCGATTATTCTCTTTCCCATCAAACCATTTCAATGCAATATGATCTGTGATAACCTTAAAAGAGTAACCTTCTAAGTATGGTCTAAATTTTCTAATCGCTAAAACTATTGGAAAACATTCTTTTTCTGTGGCCGAATATTTACGTTCTGCCCCGTTCAGACCTCTACTCGCAAACGCTATTACATAATTTTCGCCGTTTATAGTTTGTGTTAAAACAGCTCTTAATCCTATGTCACTATCATCAGTTTCAAGTTGAAAAGGACTTCAAAAATGAGGAGAATCTAAATTTGGTGCTGTCGTTAGTAAATGTTTAATTGTAGTAAATGCCTGTTCCTGTTTGTCAGACTATTCCCACTTTTCTTCCTTTTTTGAAAGCTTTTGTAATGGTTCTATTGTTTCAGCAAATTTTTGGATGAATTTCCTATACCAAGAAGCCATTCCTATCAGTCTTTGAACTTGTTTAATTCTTTTAGGCCTTGGGAAATTTAAAACTGATTCAATTTTTTCTTCATCAACTTGTAACCCCTTTTCATTTACTTTGAAACCCAAATATTTTATTCCGAACATCGAAATTCGCATTTATCCAAACCTATTTTTAAACCAGCCTTTTTTATTTGATCTAAAACAATTTCTAAGTTTTTTGAAAGTTCTTCGAAATTTGTTAAGACTATAATTATATCATCGAGATAACAGAATACATGCGGCTTTAATTTGGGTGTTATTATTCTTTCTATAAAGCGCTAGAATGTAGCAGGAGCCTCTGTCAAACCAAATGGCATCCTTTTAAAATGATACATTCCTTTTCCCGGAACAGTAAAAGCTGTGATGGGTTTCGATTCTTCGTCCAGTGGTATCTGATGATATGCTGAACGAAGATCGATTTTAGACATGTATCTTGCTGATCTCAGTGTGTCTAATATTTCAGGCATTATTGGAATTGGATATAAATCTTTTTAAGTGATTTCATTTAGTTTTCGGAAATCCAAACAGAAACTATATTTTTCATTCGGTTTTCTTTATCATTACAATCGGATTTGACCAATCGCTATTCGATGGTTCTATTATTTTTTCTTCTAAAGTTCTATCTACTTCCTTGTACGTAAACTCTCTTATTTTCGGTGATACATAATAGTATCTTTGCTTAATGGGTTCGTGACCTTGCACATCTATTTTATGGCTAATTCTAATTCTGTATCTAAATTCGTACCTTTATTTTTCGCCGGTAAATTCGTGTTTATTTTGTCTCTATCCTTATTTGTTTACCTATCGCTCTCTAGATTCGTAGCATTTTCGTCTACCATTCTCCAATTTCCTAACATGTTTTCGGTATTGGGAGATAGTAAGTCAACTATATTTATGTGTATAGGTCGGTTGTGGCTGTGTGCGTTTGGTGTACTTTCTGTACGCGTTTATGTTTGTGTCGTCGTTTTCGGAATTGCACCTTTTGTTTTATTTCTGTTACCCCCCTATCTAATTCTCTCCTAACCGTTATCGATTCAAAATTTCTATCTAATTCTTGCCTTTTGTTATGTTTCTTCGACTGATTGACTCTCTGTATTTTCATGTGTCATCAGTGCTTGTGTATTATGTTCCTAGTCTCTTATTTCTTGAGCTAATCTAATCTCATTATTTTCTCGGGCTACTTTATACTTATTATTTTCTCTGACCTTTTCTACCGGATTCGCCACTGTCGGAATAACTTTTATTTTTACAGATCTCAAAGGCATTCAATTTGATCAATTTCCTTTTTCTATTTTTACCGACTAACTCAGGGGTTCTTATAGTTAATTAAAAACCGGCACGTTCACTCAGGTTTGCGTGTCGGTTTTTACTACTAGGGAGTGTGCGTGGCCTTTACCACGTAGCGGAAGTATCCACTGAGGGCGGGAAATGCTAGAGTTGTTTCTGTGACTGGTTCCTACTTCGCGCGCTAATTTTCGTTACTGACGCCGCTTTCTTTCCTAACTTTCTTATTTCTTACCTAATTTTCTTCTAGTTTTTTGCTATATTTCTTATTTTTTCCGTTCTATCTAGTTTTTTTCCTACTAGTAAATTCTAATCTCCCGTTTTATCTCTCCGAAATTCATTTTCGTTTTTCCCAACCGTATTATCTTTATTTTCGTTTACGATTTTGTGTTTAAAACACTCACTTATCCAATTCGGCTACAAGGAGTACAGATAAGGCGTTTTTTCTCAGGGTAATTTTTTATAGTGTTAAAGGTGGCAGACCTTGCGAACACGCGAAGTATACCAACTATTTTAACGGACATCTATAACAGTCTACCCGCACTTTGTCGATCTAAATGCATTTACCCTACCCGCACTTTTTCGACTAATCTCGTAGCCCGAACCGGGCGTTGAAGTCAAGAGCAGGCTAGTTCTGGTGGTGGTATCCGGGCGATAAAGCCAAGACACCGAAAGCTGCTGATGTCAAAAAACGTCAAGGAGATTATCGTACTGAGGCGATAAGGAGTCTTTGTAGATACCAAAGGGGTTGTGAGTGGAGCGTTCGAGTTTTCCGATTATCAGACGGGCCGGTAGTACAAGACTGATTGCCTTCGGGGCAAGATAGCGGTAATAATAACTGGGGGTGTCGTTCCCCACTCCATCTCCTAGGCCCACAAGGCCGTGTCTGGGATGGGGCGCTTATAACTCTGTTAGAACACCAACTGATCTCAATAACAATCTTTATTACGTTCCGTCACTGACAGTACGACTAACCTCGAAACTCGCGACTGGGACCGACAGGACATCTCGCGCACGAAAAATTTAATAATATTTCATGCTTGTACGTATAAAAAATAACCTTTTAAATTTATTAAAAATCAATACCTGTACATTTTTACTCGCTGAATCCAAATCTGACCTTATTTTTTTATATTTCTCAAGTAATTGAGGACTTTTAGACAGGACCGACAGGACATATAATTAAGGTACGCATGTCTGAAAGCACAGTTTAACTAATTTTTTTAACAGCCAAATTGACTTTTTAATTCTCTAAGAGTCAAATTGATGGAAGAACTATCCGAGTAACATATCTCACCCAAATTTACATAATTTAAATATTTTTTTGTATCACAAAACCAGTTAAATATGCGTGGGACCGACAGGGCATGAAAACGAAGAACAACTTTGAAATTTTTAGTAATAATTTATAAAACAATAATCGAAGTTACAAAATATATTTTTTTTATATTCTTATTTATAATAATGAAATAATTTAGGTTGCAGAGAGATTAATTACGGTAATAGTAGCTTAATGTTGCTAAAATCCGAGAAAACTCGTATTGGGGACACGGGGCCGACAGGACATTTATGATGGTTTTTTATTTTCAGCGACAATTAGAAATAATTAAGATTCATCAAAATGAGGGAGGTTTTTCTTCATGTTGAGCATCCATGTAGAGTTAGGAATATATAAATATACAACAGAGCATTTAACCGGAGGAAAATTCTGTTCTGCAAAGCCAAAGAACGATCACGAGAATGACATCGTGGCAATAGCTGAGGGCGAGTCATATAAGTACCTAGGTAATCTCGAATCTAAGGGTAATCAGTTTGGACATGTATCAAGTTCGTGTGAACTTGATATATCGCCGGTGCTTAAGAGAATGACCCCTTAAATTATATTGCTGTGAAAAAAAACACTTCTTATTTTAACGCTGTGGAAAAGCACGTCTTGTATAAAAACTGTGATAATTATAATGGTTTATTATTTTATTAATAATAAAATATGTCACATAATTTAACATTAAATGCTTGTATTTTTTAGATTAACCCTTTGTTGCACGTATTCTTCTGTTCAGTAAATTTACATGAAAACTCATACTCGGGGATTTCTGGGGTCGCTGATTACGAATATAAATTCAGAATTTCGAAAATTTCAATTCAAGATGGCGGATGTAAGATGGCGATTTCAAAATTTTAAAGAAAGAGATAAATGAGTTTGAAAGTCTCTATTGGGGGTTTTTGTGGTCGTTGATTACGAACCTAAAGTCAGAATTGGGAAATATTTAAATTCAAGATAGCAGATTCAAGATGGCAGTTTCAAAATTTTGAATCGCGGTAAAATTTAAGTCACAACCACGTCTCACGACCGTGAGATAGGTGGTTACAGTTTGTAACGGAATCAATACGACGATCCGGCAAAAGTTTCATGCACCCTGATAACACGGAGCGATCCAAGGACTACCGCCTTCTGCATTTTTCCCGCAAGTGTTTTAGCATATTGTTGACACGCAGGGATGCTTTTCAGGCTATTAACGAGTCAAAGCTTGGCACCTCCAAGAGCGCCGATGATAAGGACGATTAGTTTAACAGAATATTCCGGGTACAATCGTTGCAACTCCCTTATAAGGTCTATATACCTCTCTTTCTTTTCATTCTCCTTGTCTATGATGTTTCTGTCAGTTGGTGCCGAAAATTCGATAACGAACATGGTTTGCTTCTCGAAGTCAAGAAGAACCATGTCAAGCCTCTAGTGTGCAACAGAAACAATTGTCGAGGGTATAAGTTCCAGTATATGCCGTACTTCCTATTCTCGACAATTGGCTCGATTTCCCTAGGAGCATTTAGAGGAGCGATATGATGTTTCTGTCTATGATGTTTCTGTCAGTTGGTGCCGAAAATTCGATAACGAACATGGTTTGCTTCTCGAAGTCAAGAAGAACCATGTCAAGCCTCTAGTGTGCAACAGAAACAATTATCGAGGGTATAAGTTCCAGTATATGCCGTACTTCCTATTCTCGACAATTAACTCGATTTCCCTAGGAGCATTTAGAGGAGCGATAGTAAGGTTAATTCCGTAATAGTAACAGAGATAGTAATAAAGCACTCTTAGTGCCGCATTGTGCCTTTGGATGTAGGTCGTTCCCGCCTGAGTTGGACAACTAGATAGTATGTTAGCTAAATGCTCTGGGTGTGCATGGAACGCCCTGCAGCTATCATCGGGAATGACTTGGCTCAAAATGTGGCGACGGTATGTTAAGGTGGAAATGACACCGTCTTGGCATGCCAAAATGAAACCCTCCGTACCAGACTTCAATCCGGGCGATTTAAGAAAAGCAAACGTTAGCTCACACGACATTGACTGATCCTCCACATTTCTTTGGAAGATACCGTACCATTCCAATTTTCTTAGTATATCGTTCGACAATCCCTAGAGCTAGATGTAGTTGCTCTTTGTTTTTAGCATAGATCTTAAGATCGTCCATGTAAAATACATGAGTGACCTTGTACTTTCGATCTGCATATATATATATATATATATATATATATATATATATATTACGATGGGTGATCTACGATTAAATTCTTGTAATTATTAAAAATAGATCTAATATGGCCAACACTGACACATAAATTGTGATTGAAATGTTGATGAAATTTCTAAAATCTACTCTTAATTAGCGTAATCCATAAATTCCATAAATGCTTACATTATTGAAATCCAAGTATTTCAAATCTCATCTACGATTTCGAAGATTTACGTATTAATGTAAACTAAATTTGATCGATTTATTTTAATTTTAATTTAGTAACTTGGAATTCGTAAGCAGCGTCTCCAAAAACCACGAGTATAGATTTTGAAGCTCCTATATCTCTTTTTTCAAAATTTTGGAACCGGCATCTTGAAACCACCATCTCGAATTTAAATATTTATCATTTCTGAATTCAAATTCGTAATCAGCAACCTTCAAACCCCCGTTATACCAATCTTGAAAAGAATCCGAACGTTTATTTAGCATACTCGTCCGCCATATTGGATCCGCCGTTTTGTGTTTGGAATGTTTAATATCGGATTCGTTATCAGCAACCTTGAAAAGCCCGTTATACAAATTTGAAAAGAATTTCTCGGAATTTATGACATCGGATTCGTAATCAGCGACCTCAAAAACCCTGAAGTAATCGAATTTGGCCCATTTTATGAACATTCTCTAATTTTAGACCCCTTTTTTCGATTTTCGAACACCGTGTGGCAGCGTAAAACACTACATTTTAATTTGATATTTATTTATAGTTTTTTAATAGTCCACCAATAATACTTTTTTACGGCAAGATGATTATAGTTTTTTCTTTGAATAAAACAGTTTAATTAAAAGTTTTAACGAATACGGTTTTTTTTTCACGGCTTTTTTAAAAATAAGGTTTTTTTCGCGGTGTTTTTAAAGCGACCTAATAAAAAATTTATTTTTCACGGCGTCTTTGAAAAAGGTTTTTCTTTATAGATTTATTTTGCAGTTTTTTTTCACAAGCACCGGCGATATAAAGGCACTTTTGATAATACGAGATCATCTGGCCTTAAGATAACTTTGGAGATTTAATTTTATTGTTTTTCTCTTAACTTGGCTTTTTCATTCATTCTCGATTTTCCATTTTCCAAAATTATCTTTCTCGGCACTTTTGATTCAGGTGGAAATTCTATTAGTTTGCGTGTCTCATTCTCTGGGGCACTACCAAAATGGAGTTCACCTAATTTTGTAATTTTGTGGAGCAATATACTTTGAGAAATCTTCCTAATTCTCAGATATTTCTTTCAACAGGGTTTGGTTGTGGATGTCTCATACTCGAGAAGCATACTTCAACTCCCCATTCTCTTAATGTTTCCTTCCATTTTGGTGACGTGAACTGGGTTCCATGATCTGATGTATCTGATATATTATTACTGTTTTTTGGAATATTTTATATCAACGTTGTTTTGTCCTCGCCAGTTTGTACTAAGAATGGTGTCAAAATTTAGTTTTGGAGCTACTAGCAAAATTGAATTAATTTCCTGACTTCCGATCTTAATTTTAAGTAAATCTTGTTTTTTAACCGAGTAAAGTTTTCGGTTAAAAGTGC
This sequence comes from Belonocnema kinseyi, assembly GCF_010883055.1. Lineage (NCBI taxonomy): Eukaryota > Metazoa > Arthropoda > Insecta > Hymenoptera > Cynipidae > Belonocnema > Belonocnema kinseyi. The sequence continues at coordinate 15,243,470 of NC_046665.1, read as the reverse complement.
CATATAAAGTTCTATTACTGATCGGTAATTCCTTAATTATGTTTCTATTCAAAGTCTCAAGGTTTTCTTCTGAGACACAATCAACTTGGGCTCATGTGTAAATAAATGCTTCGCTGTTTTCTTCTGCTGCTTGTATTTATATCAAATGATATTTGTCTTTGCACATTTTAAATGTGCGCAATTTACTTTCACTTATATGGCCTCCAACGCCGTGAGATAGGTCCTAAAAAATACTATCACTATCATCCCTGTAACTATTTTCTCTGCTATCGTTTCTACAATCACACCTATTGCCATCTCTGTTATCCCAATCTCTTCCATTCTCATCTATGTCTTTTCTTATCGCTACAGGTCTTTTATTATAATCTCTTGCCTTTTTCTACTTATTATTTTGCTTAATTTCATTTTCATAGCGTGCTTCTCTTTGTTTTCCCCATACCTGTTTTCTCTCATCTCTGTATGTATTTTCCTTCCTCCAATCTTCTCTTTCTTTCAATCTCTGCCTTTTCCGAAATCTTTCCTGTCTATATGATCTGTTCTAATATCGGAACAGAAAGTCCTGACACTTTGCAAAAAGTAGCTCTATCTCAGCGAAAACAATTCGCGCTGAGTTCGCATTTAGCCAAGTTAATTCGAAATATTTCTACTTGTTAAATGACGTTTCTCGTATCTACGTGATTTTTTTTTTGTTTTTATAAGAGCAACAAATGTGGAAAAAATTACTGTTGTCGAAGCCTATAATTTAAAAATTTAACTTTCATCTGTTCCTAAAGTCTCGAAACTGCTCGAAAAAAACGAAAAACGTTCAATTGAATCACTTGGCTATCTGTGAATGGAGCCCAACTTTGAAAATGAAAAAATATTTGAAATTGCGGTCAACAGAATTATTAATGTAAGAAAAAATTATCTCCGAATACAATTGAGATATTGAGATGAAACAAGACTTAAAAGTAAGTGTTCAGTATACTGATAAAGCTCGGACCAGTAAAAAGTCGATAAAATTGTGTATTTACCTGTAAATTGTGTTCGCATAATTTGGACTTTTCTTTGAGTTTCCCGTGAAAAAAATCGTAAATCTTGAAGAAGGCCGGGCGATTGTGGGTCACGCTGCATATGTGACTTGTTGAGACCCCTAAAGCGGACCCCTTTTTCAAGTCTTCGAGGGATCAGGAGTGGCCAGGCAATGGACACCCTTCAACCTTTTTTCCTGTACACTATTCCCTCAAGAAACTTCAGCATAGCTGATTAAGGTCCAAATTATGCGAACATAATTTACAGGTAAACATACAATTTTATCGATTTTTATTGGTCCGAGCTTTATCAGTATGCTGAACACTTTCTTTTAAGTCTTGATTCGTCTCAATATCTCTATTGAAGTCAGAGATAATTTTTTCTTACATTAATGATTCTGGTGATCACAATTTTTAATATTTTTTATTTTTCAAAGGTGGGCTCTATTTACAAATAATCATATTTATTATCTCTATTTTGCATACTACACGATTCGCGTCTCTCCCCGTCTGTTTGTTTATAATCACTTTTCCCTGTATACCAATCTTTGTTATTTTCATTGCCATAATTAGTATACTCCTTTTGATCAGTCGTCTCTCTCATACGAATGTTTACCCTATCTGTTGTTGTCCTGTCACGTCTTTTGCTTTAGGTTTTGACTTCTATCATCTCTTTCCGTACTATCTAATCATGCTATCGTTTTTATAACTTTTGCTATATCGCCTAACTGAACTGCGGCTAAATTGTCTTGGATTAGACTTGATAGCTGTTTAATTATCGTATAATTTCGCATGTATTCTGAAATTCTATTTTTTCATTAATTACCCCTCTCTGCTCTACTGTCCAGAGAATCAAAGTCCTCTAAAAATATTAATTGAAAATCCTCATAGTTTTCAAAGCTACAATTATTTGCATAAAACCATGATTTTGTTCTCTCTTTGAAAGATGCTTTGAGTATCATAGGTTCGCACTCTGTTGGGATATTTGTTATTTGCAAATATTGATCTAAATCGTCTAAGAATTCTATCTGATTGTCTTTATATTCATCATGAAATTTAGAAAACTCAGGATGGAAGAAGGGCACATAGGCCTATATGCCCTTTTTCCATAGATCGCTTTAAACGACGGGGGCATGGCTTTCACATATATCATATAAAGGATATTTTAAAATTCGTATGTTTAAATGAGTTATAAACATTAAAAGTCAGCGCGCCTCGACTTGCTGCAGTCGTAGACTTGTTTATACTACGAGTATAACGCTTTCCGTGAAATAAACTAGCTAATACGCCGCGCTTCATTATAACGTGTACGTGAAAGAAATTATTATTTTCGAGTGCATTGATATTAGTTAAAAATAATAATATGGCTGATGCATTAAATATTGAGTGCTTAAGAAAAAAATCATATTTAGGAAAGAAAAAACTTGTAGAGTGTTGTTCCAAAGAGTGTCACAAGAAGTATGATATTGATGAACAGGAATCCATTAACAATTCTTTCTGGAAAAGTGATTCAGAAGTTGCTCAAGATTTATTTTTTGCTGACTATGAGACTCATAAGACATACTACAAACTCTATTTTAAAATGAAGAACAAATTCACTGACCAATCAATCACAAATAATACTATTAAAGTCTGCGAATTTGACTACGCCCAGAATTTCGCTATTCCAAAGATCAACGTTACGTCCCAATTCTACAAACTATTGCTGTGGTTACACATGTTTAATATCCACATTCATAATGATAAACCATCTTTTTTTGTATAATTTCATGGAACATGACACAAAAAAGAATGCTGACTCAGTAATTTATTTCCTGTACGACTGTCTCTTGAAGAAACTGAAGGATAACTCTGAAATCAAAAAGAAAAAGATTTCTGTTATCCGATGCTGCTGGTGGACAGAACAAATTTCAGCCATGGTGTCCTTCTGTCTTTGGTTTTCAAAACTGTATGACGTTGAAATCATCCATCTGTTTCCTGTGAGGGGACATTCTTTCGGACAGTATGATAGAAACTTCGGCATTATAAGATCATACATAAAAAATAAGGAGACTATAGAGACAGCAAAAGAGCACCTCGAAGCAATAGCTCTTTGCAGAAAAATCCCTGTCCTTTCGAAGTCGTTATGGATCCTACTCTAATTGAAAACTGGACCGAGGCTTTGTCAAATTTTTTTTATGAAGCATCCAACAAGTAAAGGCAAAAAGTTCGCAATTCGAAAATATGTTCAAATGTCCTTCAAATCGAATGGTACTCTTCTCACCTTCCAAAAGTATAATTATTCACACTTTGTACCTTTCAAGTTTTGGAACAGAACTTACGGAAAAAATCAGTTAAAAGCTATTCAGTTGAAACCGGTGAAACCACCTGGCTTAAAGGCTAGCAAAGAGAAAGATGTACGAAGCCTATTTTAGTACCTGGATGAAAACAGCCGAATGTGGATAGAGAATATTTTGCAGGCAGCGAAGAAAGTGACTAATGAAGCTAATGAAGACGATATCATGTCACCTGAGGAAGAAGCAGAAGACTGAAAAATAACAAAATGGCCAATATTGTGAAAAATTCCATAAAGTGTTGTAAATTTTCTAATTCGATTTTTAAAAAAACACAATATATTAACTTTTTAAACGATATTATTCCATTTATGGAAAAAGGGCATATAAAAAACATTTTTAAACTGTCATATTATAAACTTAACATGAATAAGTAATAATTCTGCGTATGAATTCTTTACAGGATAAGTTACTATGCCTATTGCAACATTCAGTTTATATATTGTACAAGCTTTCACGTACTTATACTAAAAAAAAACTTTCTTCTTAATTTTCTCGAAACGCTACTTTGGCTTATGTGCCTTTCTTCCATGCAAGGCCTCAATTATAATTTTATCGTTTTGATTTGTTGATTTTGGTCGCTTCATGTTATTTTGTAAACTCGTGAAAGATTCTGTCATTGTCTGAATCAGTCGATTAAGAAGGTCATCATTATCCTGATTCCGCCTAAGATTTACAATTATTTATTTTCCTATTCTATAAGTCATTCTTTCTCTCCTTATTTTGCTCGTTTTTGCTTCCTAAGTTCTCTTTCCCATTAGTTTGCGTTCTTTGTTGATTTTCTCGGCCATCATTTAACATTAAGTTTACGTTGAGCAACATTTGAGGTGAATGGTTTTGCCTGACGGGGGAGAGCGAGGTATTGACATCTTATTTCTCTTTCAACTCATACAATCAAATAGTTTCCAAAATTCAATTTAAAAAATCAAAAATTAATTATAAAAGATCTCAGGGAATTTTAAAGTATTATTATAGATTTACAGAATCTTTTCACGCATTATCGACTTTCTAAGGTGTGCGATGACGTTTCCGGATACAAGAATCAAATTTGTTGATCATGGATATCCAAAGATAACCAAATCAATACTCATTACGATGGCTATAATTCATGAAGATTCCTTCAGTGCATTATAGTTCTGTTTAGCGTTGACCAATTGAGCAAAACTCTAAATAGCATGTCTCAGCGGTTCAAAATACATGATAATGAGGCTGATCATCTACTGACCCATCTTATATATATATATATATATATATATATATATATATGGGTGACCTGAAACTATACCATAGTTCAGACCACAAACGGCAACCAGTGATCAATGGAACAAAGCAGATTTCCAATGATATTCATATGGAATTAGGAATAAATAAATATAGAACAGTGCATTTAACTAGAGGAGAATTCCAGTTCAGAGAGCCAGAGAACTATCATCAGTGTTAGTTTCGCACCTCCGAGCGCACCGATCACAAGGACATTTATTTTTAACGAATATTTTGGGTACAGGCTGTCCTCGAGTGTGCAATGGAGTCTGCTGTCTAAGAATCGTGGTTCTAGAAAATGTAACACTTCTTGATTTGAACAGTCAACTCGGTAGTAAATAAGTCTTGGGGCCGCATTATGTCTATAAAGATACGTCGTTCTGATATGAAAATTAAATTGTCTGCTTCATTAATTTTTATTGTAAGTAGACGAGGTAACAGATTTTTTGCGTAGCTTGTGACAAATTGTTCCACTGTGTGCCAGATGGAGGCCAGATACTGGCTTCCACTGCTTCAGTGGGGAGAAGCGTAGCTGAGGTGTAATCTTCTAAGTCTAGATACTCAAAGTCTATACCTAACACGACTCTGCAGTACTCTTGATACTATTTTTAACACAAGTATTATCATCCTTATCTGAATCCGAAAGTGAGTCTTAATATCGATTAAAATAATTCTCGATTTTCGATGAATCCTTAAAGACGCAGTCGGTAGTGTACGACTGTTGCCGAAGATTTGTCCGGTTTTTATGTATTAATTAGAGATCTCGTGAAGTAATCTTGAACTT
>NC_046665.1:15236445-15237983 GCF_010883055.1 Belonocnema kinseyi | reverse complement strand
TTTGTCATAAGGACAACCGCAGGATTTCCCCGGGAGCGGGTGCTAATCTGGAAAATTGCATCCGCTTCCAGCGAAATAGCGGTAAAATTTCAGCCACAATCACGTCTCACGACCGTGAATAAGGTGGTTACAGTCTGTAAAGGAATGAATACGACGATCCAGCAAAAGCCTCGTGCATCCTAAGAACACGGAGCGACCCAAGGACAACCGCTTTCTGCATTTTTCCCGCAAGTGTTCTAGCATGTTGTTGACACGCAGGGATGCTTTTTAGGCCATTAGCAAGTGAAAGCTTGGCACCTCCAAGAGCGCTGATGATAAGGACGATCAATTTAACAGAATATTCCCGTTACAATCGTTGCAACTCCCTTATAAGGTCTCGATACCTCTCTTTCTTTTCATTCTCCTTGGTTATAATGTTTTTGTCAGCTGGTGCCGAAAATTCGATAACGAACATGGTTCGCTTCTCGAACTCAAGAAGAACCATGTCAGGCCTCGAGTGAGCAACAGAAACACTTGTCGAGAATATAAAGTTCCAGTATATGCGGCACTTCCCATTCTCGACAATTGACTCAATTTCCCTAGGAGCATTTAGAGGAGCGATATTAAGGTTAATGCCGTAGGTGTGACAGAGATGGTAATAAAGCAATCTTAGTGCCGCATTGTGCCTTTAAATGTAGGTCGTTCCCGCGTGAGTTGGACAACTAGATAGTATGTGAGCTAAATGCTCGGGGTGTACATGGCACGCCCTGTAGCTATCATCGGGAATGTCTTGGCTCAAAATGTGGCGACAATATGTTAAGGTGGAAATGATACCGTCTTGGCATGCAAAAATGAAACCCTCCGTACCAGACTTCAATCCGGGTGATTTAAGGAAAGTAAACGTTAGCTCACAAGAAATTGACTGATCCTTCACATTTCTGTGGAAGATACCGTGCATCCTCTTATCGAGGAGATGTTCACGAAAGATTTTCTCTTTTGCTTTCTTAATCCGGACTTTCAGGAGTGAGTACTCGAGATAGATTAGATTTGATGCATTTTGCTCACCCCTAATACTGAAGTCAAGTCCGAGTGCTTCAGCAGCCTCCTCCGCTGCTTTGTACAGAAACGCTCCTTTGCCCACTTCTTCGTGATTCCTGACGATTTTAAGAAGAGGGTCTCTTCAATTTGCAACTCTATGTGCTGTACACAGAAAAATCCTGTTGTGAAGACATTCAAGACTCAATATTCCGCGACCCCCTTGACGGCGTGAGATGTACAGTCGCGGAACGGAAGACTTAAGATGCATGTTTTTGTTCATGTGCATAACCTTTCTTGTCCCGATATCAAGAGATTTGAGCTCGTTCTTCGTCCATGGAATCACTCCAAATGAATAGAGTAGTACCGGGTCGAATCGAAAGCTTTCCGATAATCAATCCAGGCCATCGATAGGTCACGCCGGTAGAATGCTGCATCTTTGCAGACACATCTATCGATGAGCAGTTTCTCCCGACATCCGGCTACGCCTTTCTTTGAGCCTCGTTGTTCATACATTTCTTGCC
>NC_046665.1:15233415-15236345 GCF_010883055.1 Belonocnema kinseyi | reverse complement strand
TCGCTCCGTCCACCCAAAGGTTGCGAGATCCCGCCGATCCATCGCATTGAATCCATTTTCATTGGCTCCCCCAGCTCTAGATTGGTTGGCATTGTTGGCCGACCTATTGTCGGGAGCCCTGTGCGTTCTGTTGTTTTTAACCGAACTTACTACAAATATTTTTGGTGTTGTCATTCCTTCGGGACCACCCCTGGACAATTGTCCGCGACTGCCTATTTATTTTTGTAACCATATTCAGCAGAAACCCTTGGTACAGGAACCCTCTATCCGCAACCCGAGGATGCGTTCGGTGGCTTTGTCATGGGCTCTTCGGTTTGATCATAGAGGAATCGAGTATATATATCCCTTCTCTGTAGTGCCATAGGGTCTAATAAAATCAATTGCAATTTTTTGTTTGGCTTACGAGGAAATGTCATGTGTGATATATTGGTAAAGTTCCTTACAGTCTGCTACATAAGAGCGTGGTCACGTTAACCAATGGTCAGTAAATAGAAAGGCCGTAAGATTTGTTCGCATACAGAGAGAAGTATTCTCTTTGATGGATCGCAAAAAAGAATCAGCTGTCTTTTATATTTAGTAAGATTCTGGTAGTTTCCCAAAAAAATCAAAATGAGTGTCTCTTACGCTTCTCGCTTCAAAGCGGTTTTTCTTTGTTGGCACTCCAAAAGACCCAAAATGAGTCAAACGGCTGCTACAGAATACATGCAAAAGTTGAAGCAGTTCGTTAGAAAGTAGGTGAATCGTTATAAAGAAGTTAAAAATGTCGATGGCTATCCAAATCGTTGCTCTGTTGCACGGAAATTCTCTCGAAAAGACTTGAAAATATCGCACGAAACGATTTGTAGACATTTGCTTGCGAATAACTTAAAATTTCGAAGCATTTTGCAAAAGCCAATGGCTGAGTGAAAAACATTTCCAAAAACGTCTCGACTGGGCGAAAGAGCAAAATGGCGTCGTCACTTTAGATTGGCATATTAGTCGCCCGATGCCGATCCCGTCGAAATCATTTGGATCCAAATCAAAATAAGACTTTGAAAAAACAGGCCGTGTAATTTGCAGCAGCTGATCCCACGAATTCTCAAAATTATGTGGCCGACTGAATGTATATTCTTATTCCGTTGACACGTGGCACGGTGTCTTATGTGTTCCTCAACATCATTCATTATGTTGCGCCATTCGTCTAGTTTTTTAATTTTTTGAAGATTTTTCCAAGAGTTCCCCGTGGTTGATATCTTCGGTTACAATTCGCACTTTCTCGGTGTCCATGAGATTGATATTGAAAAATTCAGCTTAATCCGAAGGACTTCGTATTCTTAAGAGGGCTGGGGACACCCTTGGGAATTCTGAGTTGAGTGTGCGAGAGAGACAGAAATATGATAAACACGCCCAAAAGGGTGGAGCTTCTGAGTGAAAAAAAAATGTCGACAGGCAATCACAGTTGAAATATTTTCAGAAAAAGGGTACATAATAAAAAAAAGTGTGAAACAAATTTCCTGCGAGAAAGTATTAATCAGGGGACCGTCAGCCAAGCTCAGGCATTGTCTGAAAAACAGTACCCTTGCAGCGGGTGGTAGTTTGTCGAGCGGAGGGTTTTTGGCCTCGCGAGACCCTCCCATTGTTTTAGATTAGACAGAGCGGATAAAAATTAGAATCTTGTACAATATTCAATAATTAAATTTTAATGTACTGCATTAGCCTCGTTATATTATTATGAGTGAATCAAAAAAAGATTGAAAAAAATCGGTCAATATTTTCAATGTTAGTTGATTGTTAAAGCTTCATTTTCCTAACTCGTTTACCAATCCAGGCATTCCACATAAGTTATAATTATTATCGATGGTTTCACATACCTATTGTTACATGTCTATTGTTTTGTAAATTTGTGAAATAATAATTACTTTTGATGTTGTTACTATAATACCGTTTTCTATTAAAAAAGTGACTCCTAAATGTATATATCATTCGATTCAGAATTTCAAGAAACGTGCAAATTTGTTGAACGTCAAAGTTTGAAATTTTGAAAATGCTCCATTTGAATTTTCATCTAATCGAAACAGTTCATTGGGATAATTTCGAAATGTACTTGACATCCAATAAAAATTTGGACTGAAACTTCTCAATATACTAGAAAGAAGTATTTTCTATTGAAATCTCACTCTCTAATTGTGAAATAATAATGACAGGGCCAGAAATTCGTCTTATAAGACACAGGATTACTTAGATCAAGCATATTTTTAATAGTGTAAATTATCATTGCAATTTTACACATATCTCTTCTACCTTATTTTTTTACGGATCCAGGCATACAACATAATTTATAATTATTAACAATGTTTTTACAAAAAAAGTTGCAATAAGTCTAAATAAAGTTTGAAATGTTGAAAAAGCTCTATTTGAATTTTCATCTAATCGAAATATTTCATTGGGATAATTTCGAAATACACTTTATAACCAATGAAAATTTTGACTCAAAGGGGGAGGGTCGATAAGGCCGGTTTTTGGCCTAATTTATTTTTGGACCAAAAAATCTGAAAAAATCATGGTAGTATCTTATAAGTATCCCGAGTCGATTGCACGCTAAACGGACTACCCCCTAGCCACCCCCACCCCCTTATAAATATAGGAAACACCACTACCCACCAACTGTATTTTCGAGAGATTTGACACACTTAAACATGTATTCTGAGGTTAGCTCGGGTTTACTATGGTTTTCAGGGTCGCCGAATACAAATCTGGCGTCCTTTGACTTTTATCGCGTCAGGTTCAAGATCATGGGAAGGTCAAATCGAGAGAAAACGCTGGAAAAAATATGTTATAGGTTTTCGGGGTTTTCTCGATTTGACCTTCAAATGACCTTCAAATGACCTTGGACCTGAAGCGATAGAGTTCAACGGATGCCAGATTCGTAATTAGCGACTCCAAAAACCTAT
>NC_046665.1:15219999-15233315 GCF_010883055.1 Belonocnema kinseyi | reverse complement strand
CAAATCTCTCGAAAATACATTTGGTGGGTAGTGGTGTTTCCTATATTTGTAGGGGGGTGGGGGTGGCTGGGGGGTGGAGGGTAGTCCGTTAGCGTGCAATCCACTCGGGATACTTATAAGATACTACCATGATTTTTTCAGATTTTTTGGTCCAAAAATAAATTAGGCCAAAAACCGGCCTTATCGACCCTCCCCCTTTCTCAAAATACTAGAAAACGTGTTTTCTTTTGGCTCGTAATGATAAACTGTTATGTAATGATAAACAACTTTTCTTTAATAAATATGGAAAGAACAGAGGTCAACGAAATTTTTACACGGAGTAAATTAAAGGCAAGTAACATCCAATCTTGACGGAAGTTGCAAAACTTTGCTAAAAATACTTCTCTGACGTTCAACGGATTCGCACGTTTCGTGAAATTCTGAATCGATTGATAGATACTTTTAGAAGTCACTTTTTTCATAAAAAATGATAGTATATTAACAATAACCTCGGGCCACAGTTACCCTACTTTTGAAGAATTATTTCTCGGCTTGTATTGATTATTACATAAATTTACAACAGTAATAACATTTATGGACTTTTCATCTACAAGTATATGTACCTATACAAACAAATTTTCTATAATAAATATAAAAAAACAGAGGTCAAGGAAGTATCTGTACGGAGTAAATCGAAGGCAAGTAACTACCAATCTTGACGGAAGTTGCAAAAATTTGCTAAAAATACTTCTCTGACGTTCAACGGATTTGCGCGTTTCTTGAAATTCTGAATCGATTGATATATACTTTTAGGACTCCCTTTTTTCATAAAAAAATGGTATTATACCAACAATAACCTGTCAGTTACCCTACTTTGAAGAATGTGTATTTCATTTTTATGAAAAAAGTGACTCCTAAAAGTATATATTATTCGACTCAGAATTTTAAGAAACGTGCAAATCCGTTGAACGTCAGAGAAATATTTTTAGCCAATTTTTTTAGAACTTAAATTTTCGTTCATTTCATTAGAGAATCAAGAGAAAATTCAGAAATGAACCTATGAAGGTTTTCTTGAGATTGGTGCCAGATGTGAAACACAGTTAGCGTAGGCATTGTGACCTTCGTGGCTTAGGACCCTGCTGCTTTCCGGGGTGAGGTAAGGGGCATGCAGTGCAGTGAGTACAATAGCGTGGGCGTGCCTAAAGATCTCCATCATATTTGGCCGCTAGGATCAGTAGTTACTGGCCTCATATTTATTTAAGAATAATTGTTTAGATAGGTACATACACTTGTAAATGAAAAGTCAATAGATGTTATTAATGTTGTAAATTTGTGAAATAATCATGACGAGCCGAGAAATTAGTCTTCAAAAGTAGGGTAACTTTGACTAAGCTTATTGTTAATTTAAGAAATGTTATTGCAACTTCAAAACACTATAGACATAGAGCATTCTTTTCTGAATGCAGAAATACCATATAAGTCATATTTTTCATTGTACTTTCGAAGAAAATAGAGTGCAACGATGACCTTACAAAAGCTCAAGTCCCCAGCCCTCTGAAGTACGTATGATGTGATGATGTTGAATTTTTCTTTGTGCTTTTTTGTTAGCCTCATTCTGAGAATTAAATTTATTGTCTTCCCCTGCCTGTTTTCTACTGTCTTCGACACAAGAACCTTTACTATATGTTCGTTTATGCTTATTATTTATGGTCCATTATTATTTCAAATTTTCTTCCAAATAGATATTGATAATAGTGTTTAGTTGACGCCACAGTCGTAAGAAATTTTTTTCTTCTGTTTTGTAAAATTGACTTCACATGTATTCAAAGCTCTCGATGCGTATTAGAGTGCACCAATCCGCATCACTAGGACCTGTTGATAATACTACTCCAATAGCGTAATTGGATGCGTCGGTTGTTAAAATGAATTATTAATTTCAATCCGAATATTTTAGTAAAGGAGCTGTGATCGAGCAATTTTTTTAGTTTATTTTTATGCTTTTCAAAATTCGTATAGTACTTGAACTTCTAAATTACCTAGTCAGAGGCTTAGCAATCGCTGAAAAGTTTTTAATCAATTTTCTGTGATAGCCTGCAAGTCATAAAAATGGTTTTATTTCTTGTTAATTCTTTGAGTCGGGGTAATTTTTTACTTCGGCAATTCTGTCGAGGTTAGGTTTTATTTCCTCAGCTGTTATAGCATGCCCTAAATATTCAAGCTATTTTTCAGTCTAAAAGACATCCTGGTATACTCGTAATGTCCGTCTGTTGTACTAGAGGCTGTCTATTTTTAACCTTTAGGGTGCTTTGCTAATTGTAATCCAGGCATCTCGTACGAAAAAAGGTCTTCCTACTGTATTAAGTAAGTAATGCGCGTTTTTTTGCTAAAAATGTTTATTGAGGAGTCCTGAATAAAATTCCAAGTTTCCTAGAAATTACACCCGAGCGGCCCGGAAATATTTTTGAAAAAAGTTCCAAAAATCGTGTTTCCGTAGACTACCCGGCTCATTGCATTCTAGAGCAAAATATTCAAAATCAAAATTAAATTAGAGGAAATACCGAAAAATTTGAGGGCAAAAAACCTTCTACCTTCAATAGGTGCCGAGCCTTTGTCATTCAAAGAACCCGGATTTTTTGAAAAAAAAGAGGCGAAAAAAACAAATTCTGAAGTTTGTATCTGTACTCTATAACCTGTTAATTTTACAGAAAAAGTTTCAAATTTAAATTGAAGTAGATGCAATTTCGAGTAATTCTAAAAAAATACAATGATCTAGCGCCTTATAACCTCATATAGCCTCACGAACTTGACTGCTTTTCGACCTATTTTTCAGAGCAAATTATTCGTGTTCAGTTTTTTTCAAATACTTCACTTCTCTGTAAAGCTACATAAGTAGTTCAAGAGAAAAAGTTTCTTGGTAGGAAATATTGTGTAAATCTACAAAAATATAATCTTCTAGTCTTCATAAATCAAGAGTTATGACTCTTTAAAAAAAACTTAATTTTTTTGCTACTTTGAGCTGTTTATAGTCATAAAAGTTTTTTCAAAACTGATTGTTGTGTACATATCCAACAGAATATTTTCAAAAGAACAAATTTTAGAGGACTACATTCTGCGAAAAATAAAAAATACGATGTTTTAGCTTAGTTATGTCACGAGTTATAACTATGAAACCTTTACCTTTTCTATTCGGAAGGCTCTGTATATACTGGAAAATGTACTTCGACCCTATTTGAGCATTGTCGTGTCATGCGTGCATTTCTAGTTCATTATAAGTTCGATTTTTCTAGTTTTTTTAAAAGAATCGGTTGTTCAAAAATCATTTAAATAATACGCTTCACTTCATTAATTCTGTGCATATTTTATGTATTTACATTATGAAAATTACTTCAAGAATATCTACTTCTGAAAGTAAATGAAAAAAATACAAATGAACTAATTTTGCATTGTTTATTTATTACTTATAAAAAATGCTATTGAAGGAATCAGTTTTATAACGTTGTATTATTTTATGTTAAAAATGCGAAAAATTGAAAGAATATTGTGTATATTCTTGTAGATGGAAGTCAAAATTTCAATCAATTACTGGTCAGTTTATTGAAATTATGTCTGAGAGATTCTCGATACATATATGGCAGACGTTTCAACTGTACGTCGACAGTCTCATCAGTATAAAATACTTCTTTCTACGAAATGTTACACCTGTGTGATCATAATAACTACTTTGTAAACTTTAAGACTTAAAAAAGGACAGACATGGTGACAGTGCTTAACAAATTATGTGCGAAATAGTCAAAAAAGAAAATTACAAATTGGAGAAATGACTCCGTCTGCTTGACGGACTTAAATAAAGATTGAGATTATTGTTGACATTGAAAAACACACACTTATCACATACCGCCCAGCAGACGGTATGGTGGTTAATTATTATCTACTGCGCATGGCACATCATTATGGAGCACTAACGGTACATTGCTGTAGAAGAGAAGAAAAAGAGAGAGAAGCAAGATAAAAGGATATTTATTTTAGAATATAATGAGAAATTGTAAAATTATAGTTTAAGAGAAAATTGTAAATCATTAATTTGCATGAACAAGGCTATTGTAGGTTACGCTCATATTATCTATGTATGTTCTAAAATTAACATTGTTGGCATTTATAACAATATAAAACATTTCCATAAACATACGTTTGAAGTAGTATGCTTCTTTAGCTAAAATAACAAAGTTTTCAAAATCAAATGAGTGTTTGTTTAAAGTTGAATGTTTTGAAAGAGCAGTGTTAAGTCTTTTGTTATTTTTAATCTCTCATGTGTGACTCATGTGACTTAACACTGCTCTTTCAAAACATGCGTCGAGGGGCGTTCCTCTTCTGAACCTCCTGGTTGCAGTGCACTAGGAATGGAGTTCTGGTTGATGAGGCAGTTGACTGGAAATGTTGATGTGCTCGTTTTGGAGGAAAACCTTCTTGTACAGAATAAAATTTATTTTCGTGTTGTTCCGGAATTTTATAGTGTTACAAATAGTTCTATTTCTTTTATTTCCAATTTCTGATTTAAATTTTGTCCGTCAGAGTTTTTAATTTTTCGTTAACATTACCAAGTTGTTGATACTTTCTCCTGTCGCGTAACCTGATTTCTACTTCTGATGCCATCTTAAAGAGCCTTATTTACAGTTTTCGGATTTCTTGGTAGAATTATAATTTCGTATTCTTCGCGTAATCCTCGTAAAAGTGACTTAACTGAATTTTCCGTTTCAATACCGTGTTGTGAATTTAATTCAGTTGGTTGAACATTCATCTTAACAATAAATTGCCGTATGTTATTTTCATAAATCTTTATATAAAACTCTTTAAAACTTCAGTTCGTCTCTTAATTGTTCAATCACGTTGTTTTTAAAGCGAGTTTGGGATTTGCCTATTTTCAAATAATATTCGCAATCTATAAAATAATTCTCCGTATACCTGTTTGCTCGCCTAAATAATCGGATAAAATTTTCATCTCCTGTTGCTTTAAATTCAGTCCTCATCATTACTTGTTTCTTGATCTTCTCAAAATATTTGACTGGGCAATGCCACTTCTGTCATTTGCTAAATCATTGATTCGTGTCTCGATCCTAACTTAGATGGGATTTATCGCATTAAATCCTTAGTATTAGTTGTTCTAGATGGAAAGTTTTCTCGTGACATGTGCTTCGCTGTGTGAAAAAATTTCACTTATTTAAGAACTATATTTTAAAAGGATCGTACAATAATAATGTATCGATATCATAGATTAGGTTTTTGCTTCTTAACAGGAGATCTAGGAACGTTACCCAGCCTTACGAGTCTGTAGAGCCGTCACAGGATACTATTTTTCAAATTATAAAATACCTTTTTTTCTCTTTTTTTCAATCTAGATCCAAAATTGTTGGGCTTGATTGAAGTTTTATTTATCCTCGATTCTGGTTGGACATTCGTGATCAGCTTTTAACTTTTACAGCAAGGAGTCACTAAGAACCCTACTTAATTCTACTTACTAGGTGCTCCTGTGTTTTATGTTTATTCAAACCGGAACATTTTTTTGTGAATATCTCCCTAATTCTACTTAATTTAGGCTGTTTCATTAAATTATCATTCATTTTATTGTGTTCGTTCTTTATGGAATAACTTTTGGTTATCACCTCGCTGCTGCCACCAATTGATGTCATAAATAACTGAATTTAAGTTTATCTTTTTATAAATAGAAATTAACCATTTCTCACTTCATTAAATACTAAAATTTTACATGAAATGCACGACTGCTCTATTAAGCAGTACGACCTGCCGATTAGCTCGTCGGGACTAAAACTAACTTCTTGTCAAGTCGATTCTTATGGCAGTGTATCGCTGATAATGCAACATGCAAATAAGGGAGGATCGTAGATGCGTTCGTCAGTCGAAAGATAACTTACATTATATGTGAACTTAGCAAAGGAGTCAACGCTCTACACCTAAAGAAAGATGTCTTAACAAAGGTTTTCGAAAAAAGAGTATCAAGTATATTCTACTTCAGTAAAGTGACGTATCTCTATGTATCCTTAAATGAAAATACAACACTATAACGCAGCATAAACTAGTTTATACGCGCTGGATTTAAAAATCTTTGTTCAAACAATTTTCTTCAGAATAGTCGCTTTTAAATTTATTTCTATATAATGATTTGTGCAACTAAAAGAATATTTTTCTATTTTTAGACTCCTCAGGCTGCACATTACATCACTGGAGGATCGAATGGTGGTATCACAACTGTTAAGCGTTCTTTAGGAGTAAGCACTCTTGCAACTCACGTATGAGACAGGAGAATTGATTCCACTTAGAATCAAAAGCAAATATATTCTATTGTATGTCATACTAGGTAATTTACTAATTTTTAAATTTGAGAGATAACTTGAGAAATCACTTGTAATATCTAAAAAGTCTAAAGCACAATGTGTATCTTGATAACATACCGAATTTTGATCAGCCGCCTCACTTCACATATTTTTTTAGATGATCTTGAGGTTCAAGAGTCCTTTACTAGTTTACTTGTAAAAATGTTAATAATCTAGTCTTTCGCAAAAAAAATTGTTTTTCCGAAACGCCGAATAGAAGGAAAAAATGCATATCCATTTTTTATGATTTTTTGGAATCATTACAAGGATTGCCAATTTACCAGGATTACCGATAAGTTAAAAAAACAATCAATAGCGAGGGCTTCATAGTGCATCAGAGTGAAAACAATTATTAATTGCATATTTAAATGTTGAAAAAATACAAACGTTTTTTTTATGGGTAAAATAATATCTGCAAACTTTTATATGTATATTTTTCAGTGACAAATAACTTACTGTATTTAGTTGCATATAAGCAGCACACGATTATAAGCCGCATTCTGATTTTAGAAGCTCGAAATAGTGAAAAAATGTTTATAAGTTGTACCTGATTATAGACCTCACTCCGAGTTTCAAGCTCCAAAAACAAAAAAAAGGTTCTGCTTACATGTGTGTAAATACGGTAAGCGTTAACTTTAGATGAAATATTTTATGATTAATTTGGTAATTATGGAAAAAAGAACAAAAAATGATTCTTCTGAATCTGATTAGCAAAATATAATTTAACAAAAATTTTTAATATTTGTTTGTACTTCTTAACTGATTTAAAAGTTTTTCTTTTCAAATCAAAGCTTATTAAATTAAGAAAATGTGTGACAAATTCTTTTTTTTATTTCTCTAATTTCTTATTAAGGATAACAAATTCAAAAGACCCATATTTTTTGTATTTGTGCTACCTACTTTGCTGTATTGAATAATATGCATTTCCTTGCATGATCATTTGCTTTTATCTCAAAAATAATATTTTGACACAATAAATTGATATTTAACAAAAATAGTCATTGCTGTGAACAACTTTTATAAAAAGGTCACATCTTAAGAAAAAAATAAAAATAATCTTTCTTGTGGGAGCATTTTTTCCCCCATTTTAAGAATAATATCTTGACTAGGGTGGTCCAAAAATGCATGCTAAACATTTTTTACATGCTAGACGACAATGGCCCCCCTTCCCCCTCCCACTTGATTCGAAATCCGAAAAAATAAATACTCTATTTTTGTTTTGTTTTCATTTCGATTAAATCAAAATTGAAACAAAACTTGTTAGAACAGGTGTTGGTTTTAATCTTTAGTTTTCCATGTAAATTACATGAGGAGTAATCATTTTTTCGAGTTCTTGGAATAAATCTGCAGTGTTTAGTGTTACACCTGTAACACGCCCTACAGGTCTTTGACAACTATCCTTAGAAACAAAAATGTCTTTCTTTATAAAATCAACCTTTTAGTCACTTAATTCTCTTTTTTTTGTACTATAATTATATTTATTGATCTAGTGGAATATTTACCAACTTTTTTCGATTAATTTACATTTATTTAAAGACATTTCATTTGTTTAAATAATTGTTTTTCGAAAATGTTTTTTTTTTTAAATAAAATTTATCACTATTGGTCTAGTGCAATGCTTATTAACATTGGTTTATTAATTTTCAGTTACTTAAACAAATTCAATTTGTTTAACAAAATTGGTTCTTTTTCATAAAAATTATTACTGATAGTCTCGTGGAATGTTGATCAACATTGGTTAATTAATCTTCAATTATGTAAACAAATTCCATTAGTTCAAGAAATGTTTTTTTTTTGTTTTTTTTTGTTTCCAAAATTGGAAGAGTTCTGCTAATTATAAGCCCCCAAGTATACTCGAAATTGTCGAAGATGTCCCTTAGAAGAAATTTTTCGAATACGTTTCAAAACGTATTCGAATATTATATGTATCTGTTTAGAAGACAATTGTAAAAAAATGTCGGAAATATAAAAGAAATTATTATCTGCAACAATCGTAAGTTTTAATACCAAAAGTAGAAAAGAAAAATTGATAAATGTTGTGGAAAAAATATTGTTTAAGGCCATGTGATGAGTATAACAGCTGATCAAGTCAGCCCTAAGATCAATATTTTTTCACCCATTTTGAAAAATTAAAGTTTCAAAAACGCGGAAATTTTTTTCGAGTAATGTTAATAAATATTAAAGGATCGTTTGTGGCCTTGCAAAGAGTTTGAAGGAGAAAAAAGTTTATTTATGCAGATAATGATTATCGAAGGACACATTTAGGTTTTACAGCAGAAGTTTGACTTTTAGCTTTCTCTGTCGTTAATCATGCAATCTGTTTTGCCCGCAGACCCCTAGAAGTTCGAAGTTGTCTATTCGCTGCGCTAGTGCTGCTTTGACACAGCTGATACCAGACTGATACGTATATCAGACCAAATATGTTTATTTGCATTTCAAGTCCCAACATTAGTTTTTACATTATTTGCGCATAATGTTCGTGAGCGATTTTTGTTGTTTTGTCCGACATTGATCAATATAAACCTCATAACTTGCCCATTGACAACATTGCAAATTGCCTGCAGGGTTTGACGTCAGCACGGTCGGTATTTCTCCAAAATAGTAATGAAAAAAACTTTTTTCACTATTCTAATTATTTAAGACCAGAGACACATTCATGCATGCCTTCTATTTATTGTGCCAAATTATTAACGCGATATCTCATTCCGTGTGGACGTAAGTTGGGAAAGAAAAATTGAAGACCAGGTTTGGTCACGTGACCCTCTCGTCACATGGCCTGAAACAAATTAATTGTTGTTAAATGTCACTTAGCGATAATAAACTGCCAGTCTGACGAATGTTTTGAAGAAAAAATTTTATAAACAAACGGAATTTGTTTAAATAGTTAAAAATTAATTAACCAATGTTGATCAATTTTCCTCTAGACGAAAAGAAATAATTTCAGTAAAAAAAACGAACATAACATGCTCAAAAGGTCGATTTCATTAACAATTGGCATTTTTGGTTCTAAGGGTAGTTTTCAATGCACCTTCGGGGTGTGTTAGGGGTGTCAAACCCATACGCGCATGGGTTTTATGTATCATATATGAATTTCTTCGTTAGATAATCCTCAAAAAGCCTCTATACTGCCCCGTAACATTTTCCCAAACCCTGAAAAAAGTATTCCAGAAGGCTGATTTTTCCCTATGCAATTTACATCGGAAACCGCAAGTCAAAACCGATACCTTTTAAAATAATAATTTAAAAACAATAGGAAATTCCTTTTTCGAATTTGTAATCAAATGAAGGGCGGCATTACTCTCTATGAAAAAAAGTGTTTTGGACCACCCTCGTCTTGACACAAGAGAAAGACATTAAATAACAATTGTAATTGTTATAAAGAAAATTGCTTTTTTCACAGTTTTTAACTTAGACCATTTTTGTTGTGGAGTTACTATTTTTCATCTCAAGAATAATAATAGTAGAAATAAGATTACCATTCGACAGCTTATAGGAATAATTTTGATTGTTTTTATCATGTTTTATTGAAAAATCCACTTTCATTGCACAGTAATGATTTTTAAACAAATTTCGCTTACGAGCCTTTTATATGTTCCATAGCATTTTCTAGTTGTTTATTTGTATAGTTTATATAAGTTGGAGTTTAAAAAGTATATTTTTACCATGGCACTTTGGCTGTCCTACCCACAGGAAAATTTTGAGGAGCATTTTTTTATAAAGTATTAATTTTACCTAACTTTTTTCAGAATTATGTTGAGCTGCATAAACTCTGGACATTACCTACTCATTTTTTAATAAAAAATTTAATTTTTAAACAAGTTTTATGCTCTCTTGATGAATTTTTTCATGATACTTTGGCTTTTCTGAAGAGCCATTCTTCAATTTTCAAAGTTTGTGTGCGCGGTAAAGATGACACCAAAAAAGTAATTCAGAAAATTATGATCTTGATTCCAGCGTAATAATTATTAACTCCTTGTTACCCAGTGTATCATTTCTGTAGCTCTTTGTAATTATCATTTCTCTCTAATAAGGCTTAAATGTTTTGAATTTACTGTATATGATTAAAAAACAAAACATCTATGAGCATAAAGATACAACTTTGATGCCCTATAACTATGAAATAACTACTAGAAAAAGGGGATTTTTCGGGAACTAGTAATTTTGCGAAAAAAGTGAGGGAGAACTATCATATTCTAAAAAATATACAATTATTACTATGCTATTAAGCCAAATCCCTTTCGGAGTAAGCTTGACTCAGTCAGTTTTTGCCTCGCTATACTGTAGGGGATGAAGGATTTGATATGACAAAAAGTGAATAGGGCAAGTGTACGAGGTGGTATAAGGGGGGGGGGGGGGGGGGGGGGGGGGGGGGGGGGGGGGGGGGGGGGGGGGGGTACGAATCATTAGATCAATCTATAATTTCCGTGTTGCGTATTTAAACAACACGTTTGTTCCGCAACACTGCTCCGAGTCAGGTCGCTGATGAATCATTTGCAATCACCCCTGGCCAAGAGCTTTGCAGGGTCATCATGCGTCCATAGATCACATGAAAATATCTAAGCTTGATTATGATCAGATTCTAAGATCCATACTCTTTACTTTAATTACGTCCACTATGTAAAGCTATCCACGCGAATCCATTAGTATCCAAGGTATTTTGTTTCAAGCATCGCTCATTCCACTGACATACGTTATCACATATTTCTTATCAAATATTTTTCGCCACATTTTCCTTTCCTGGCATACAACTTTAGCTTCCTTTACGGCCATACATTTTTACATGCAAGCTCTTTCGTTGTATGGCTTTTTATTTCTTTTCGACATAGGGTCTCATTCACACATTTCGACTATATTTCAAATTTTATCATCAGGTCAACAACGGGATTTCACCGGGAGCAGGTGCCATTCATTAAATGGCACCCGCTCCCGATGAAATAGCAGTGATGTTTCAGCCGTAACCACGTCTCATATACACACATATATATATATCATAGATGGCAGTTGCTCCCAGTGGGACCTGTGGCGGTTTAACATACTTTTTTTTTTGAAATTGTGTGTGTGTCAGGTTGTGCCAAAGAAGCAAATTTTTTAATTTAATTCAAACCTAAGTGTCACATTATTCCATTATTCTTAAGAGAAACGCCTCTTTTTATCTTGTCAACAATTAAGAAAACAATCAACTAAAAAAAGCTATTTTTGATTAAAACGGACAAAATTATGAACTTTTCAAAGCTTTTAAAGATGACGCGAAATTTTATTTATTTTGTCAGACATTTATCGTTATAAAAAATAAATTATAGACGCCAGGATCCAAAAAAACGGTACATTCCAAATATCTTATTCTCAAAACATTAATTGCAAAATCAATTATATTTTTAATTTAATAATTTTTAGCTACTCATCTATAAATGTCCTCTACTAAAAGTTTGTCAACGTTTTGCTGGTTCCAAGTGTTTTAAACGCTGAAGCGTCGACACTCAATTCCTCAATATATCAAAAACTGTAGCATAATACATTTCCAAAAATAAAGTGGGTTCTATACTGTCTGATAATTAAATTCTTACTACTGTGTAAAAGGTCCTTTTAATGCTAAGTAGAAAGTTTTCCTGTGTGGCAAAAAAGCGATTTGGTATCGCTAGGCTTGGAAAAAAATGCCTTGACGATGTCAGGGTCCGCATGGCCTCGAATACGCCACTGATTAAATCGCACTTATGATTGCTTTGTGATGAAAACTGTATTATTACGCGCGTCGAAGTCACAATACAAGCCTGAGCCCCCAATTTTGCCTCGGGTTCTGGCTCGTATTCCAACTTCACATGAGGAAAAAGTTCCACTTAGGCTCCTTTTATCATATATAATTACTTTTTTATCCAGCGTAATGTGTGAGAATAATATTCGCGCATGCAATATTCTTAAAAATTCTTTTAAAAAAATTATAGATAAATTTAGCTAAAAATCACCATACGTGGTCGGAAATTTGGTGAAAAAGTGTAAAAAAAAGTGCTAACTAATTGTCTCGGACAGTCTGCAAAAAATAGGGTGCGATAAACGTGCGCTTAGGTAATTCCTGTGTGATAGCAGCATTTGCCTCAGCTCATGCTGCATGTTTCATACTCGTCGACAATCAATTTGCACACTTGTATCACAAATAGCTATTCCAACCGATGGTAAAGGCGGTTTAAAAACTTGATAAATTATTTTTAAACCCCGAGATTGGCGCCGCAAGGGGATTTCACCTGTATGTTAGACCAATATTTTTAGAGAAATTAAAAAAAAGTTGTTTAAAATTAAAAAGTGGAATAATAAATGAAGGATGGAATGATTAAAGTACGCAAGTGACAAGAACAAAAAATTATATACTTTCGGTGTTTCTGTTCTTTTGCTGTTCTACCCTTCAAATATTAAAAAAATTATTGTTATACACATTTTAATTTAAAAAAAATGCATTTTCGTATTTTTAAAGTCATATCATGATTTTCTCATTGAACCAATTTAGAGTTTTGCTTAAAAGTGATTGGTAGACAAAAAAATTATAAACAAAAATCAGGCATTTTCATGCAAGCAAGACCTTTTACTAGACAATCACTTTTAGAATAACAGCAATTAAGTATAGTGAAAAGAAAAAAATCGGATTAAGTATAATCGAAAAATTGCACGTTTCTTCAAAACATTGTTTGTAAAAATACTAATTGTCAATGTATAAATGAAAATTAAAATTATTTAATTATTTAATTATTATTTAATTTAAAAATTATGAAAAAATTACTTGTTAGTATATGGAAATTTTTCGTAATTCAATATGATTATAATATTACATAACAATTGTCTTAATGCAAACAATTTTTTTTATACGGTAGGGAGATACTCTGATATATACAAAGTAAATAGGTTGAATAACGCTCCGGGTCCCATTGGGAGCAACTACTATCTATGAAAATAAAATAAATAACA
>NC_046665.1:15204737-15219899 GCF_010883055.1 Belonocnema kinseyi | reverse complement strand
TGTCACAAAAGTATCGGAACAGGCCTGTATCTTCTTAAGTGAGTTATTTTTCACAAAGTTCAAGGTCATTCTCGTAGTAACTTTTAATGAGGCAACAGACCTTTTCATTTAAGAAAATGACATTGCGCAAGCGCGAAAAATATATAACACTTCCATGTGAGTTCCGGACAATTTTTCACTGAAACGTATGTGTGAATAGTAAACATTGACGAAAAAAAACTATTTCGAACAATTGGAAGTTAAAAAACTTTCCATAAAAAAATGTATCATATACCAGGAGAAAATCGATTGAAAAGAAAAAAGGTTGGTGTGCCCAAGAAGTGCTGGTTTGGGAAGTGTAAAAGTGACAGTCGGTGCAAGTCCTACTTGGAATGTACTTATTACTTTATTACATTTCCAAAACCCTGTTTAATATTTCAAAAGGGAGACGTTCCCGATGGTTTACTTATAAGGCGTATTAAAAATTGCATTCCACATATTTTTGTTTTTTGAAAAAAGTTTATAACTTTTTTAGTTTTCGAGACAATCACGAAATTGTTACTTTTTGACAAAATTGAAAATAATTATATTTTCGCGTTCCGCTCCCCCTAACTCCTTCAATAATAGGACTATCGAGATGAGATTTGTAGGGAACATGCATATAAATGTTTTGAAAGCGACAGTAAAGATGAAACTTTGATTTTTTTCCCAAACATTTTTTATTAATTTATTCCCGACTCAAGTCGTAAATTACGCATTGGCACTTTCAAATGCTTCGTCTCGCTGAAGAATTTCGAAAAAAGTGAATCTTATCGTTACCAAAAATTTGAGAAGGGTTCAAAGAAGTTTTTTGGAAAACTGCAAGTCATTCTGACTTGTGATTTACCAATAACCATCAAATAAAGACCTAACGCTCGACCGATACACGTGCGAGCTTGTTCTAAGGATGTGTCTAGCAGAGGCGAAGATCTTGCCTGTTGACACCTCGATCAAAACAAAGAACGATTTTTTGCCATTTACCTCCTATGGAAAATAGAATTAAGGAGCACAAAGAAGGTTGAGAATATCCTTTCTTCCATTCTTTCTATTGCTCATTTCTTGGCAAATTTATATTATATTCGGAAATGTGAAAAATCGATCGAATTTTCAATAAATATTTATTTTTCTGCTTATATGAATTCAATATTATTATTAATCCAGATAATTTATTCTTCGGGATTGTGTAACCAAATGATTCGAAATTGTTTGTTGTGAAATTATTATTTTGACCGCATCAACTGGATCTTCGCCTCCGATAGACACATCCTTAGAACAAGCTCGCACGTGTATCGGTCGATCGTCAGATCGTTATTTAATTGTTAACTGTAAACCACAATTACTTGCCGTTGTTCAAAAAACTTCTTTGAACCCTCCTAGAATTTTTGGTAACGATAAATTTCAGCTTTTTCGAAATCCGTCAGCGAAACGAAGCGTTTAAAAGTGTCAATGCGTAATTTACGACTTGAGCCGGGAGTAAATTAATAAAAAATGTTTGGGAAAAAAATCAAAATTTCAGCATTATTGACATTTTCGAAACAGTTATATGCATATTCCCTACAAATTTCATCCCGATATACCTATTATTGAAGGAGGTTAGAGCGAGCGGAACGCAAAAATACAATGATTTTTAATGTTGTAAAAAAGTAACAATTTCGTGATTATCTCGAAAACTAGAAAAGTTAAAAACTTTTTTCAAGGAACAAAAATATGTGTAATGACATTTCCTATTAAGATATGCATAAAAAATTGAAAATCTGACTTGGAAAAATCAAGAACGGGAATAACCCAGAGGCCAACTGAAATCAAAGCATTACGAGCGTATCCCGTTTTGATCGCGGGAGGCTCAATTCCAGTCGTCTATAATTCGTATACTTGGCATAATATGGATAAAATTTGTTGCTACGTGCATTAATATAAAGTTTATATAAGCTTAAAATACATTGAAACTCACATAAAATAATGAAATAATTGTATTTTTTTTTAAAACATATTTCACAAAAATATGTTTTATCACTGTATAAGATGGAAATTCTATCTAAAACTATTTGTTTTTGATGAATATTTGTTTTTAGTATCCAATCATTGTTTTATACTTCACAAAAAAATCATAAAAACAATTTTATGCAAAAATTAAAATACATGTTTAAAATTGTAATTACTCTTTGTAGTTCCATTTTTCGACACCATGTGGCGAAATGGTAGACCACCATTCCTAATAGCCATCAAAACATTGTTCGAGTTCAAACGAGCTTAGGGTGACCTTTAAGGTCATCCAGAATATATGACCTAATTACATAGTTAAATTTAAAATTTTCCTTTCTTTCGATTTTCGGTGTCAAAAAGGGGCTTTTCCATTTTAAAAAAGTTGTCCTTGAAACAACCATGAAGGTCATTCTCAAGGTCAAAAATAAGATCACCATCAGGTTCCTTGTTAAAAGTCACTCCGGGAATGATGTTCACCATTGTAAAAAAATAGCTCACTCAAGAAGATACAGGCCTGTATCTATACTTTTGTGACGCCCTGGATATATGTTATTCAAAATTTAAGAAATTTAAATTAGACCAAAATCCAAATTAAAAATCTCACTTAACGTCCAATAATCAATTTGATGCAAAATCCTGTTAAATAAAGCAAGAATCCAACGACCAAATTTGGACCACAACGAATAAACAAAAACCAAAAATCCTATTGTAATCTGAAAAAAAAAACAAAAAACAAATAAAATTTTCGGACAAAAATAAAAAAGAGGAAAGAAAAATGAGAAGGCAACCAACCACGTCCCCTTCCTTCTCTCTTTTGTCTTTTTTATTTTTATTATCTAATTACAATAAAATAAAAATAAAAAACATAAATAAATAAATACATAAAATTGCATTACCAACGTTTCGGTACTCGTAAAATACCCTTATCAAGGCAAAAAAATTTAAGTGGTTGAAATTGACAGCACCCACAAACAGGTGCACTCTCTTTGATTTCTGAGAATCGAATGAGGGTCAGTAGGCCAATCTTTTGTAAACACAATATCAATATCTGTCACAATTACATCAGAAATAGAGAAAGTAAAAGAAAAATAGAATTCATGAAACAGCCACGTTAAATGTAATTAATCATATTAGCATAACTTTTGTTAGCTCATCCAAATCGGTTTTTAAATTAATGGATTTGAACATCATCCCAGTCAAACTCATGGTCAACATCAACAAAATTCCTTTGTATGTCTGGCAAGAACACTCTTATAACAGCGTCCCAAACGAACATCACTTTTGTGCTCCTCTATCCTAGTATTAAGAAGTCTGAAAGTCTGTCCCGCGTATTTCATCTTACAGATCCTGCAAGTGATCTTATAGACAACACCACCCTTTTCAAAATTTTATTTGTTTTTTTCTGATTACAATAGGATTTTTGGTTTTTGTTTATTCGTTGTGGTCCAAATTTGGTCGTTGGATTCTTGTTTTATTTAACTGAATTTTGCATCATATATATTATTCTCCATGAAATCAGCCACCCGCCCCTCAAACCTTAATTTTTGAGATAAATGGACCCTATAGGGTTTAAAATTTTCAGAATGGCGAATTAACAATGGCCGCCACAAGAAAAAAACTGCTAAATTTAATCTCTTATTTTTTATTTGATTCTTATAAAAAAATAATGTTTACTCTTGCAAGATGACCGTTGAAATGTGTAAAAATCATTTGAGCCATAAAAGTACGAGTTCGGTATGCAATAAAGGGTCTCCGGGGTCGCTGATTCCAAATTTTCTATTATTTTTTTAAAATTCAAATATGGCGAATCCAATATGGCTGCTGAAAAGTGTAAAAATCGTTTTATGTCATAAAATTACGAGTTCATTATGCAATAAATGGTTTTCGGGACCGCTGGTTACGAATTTTCTATTACTTAAAAAAATTCTAAGATGAGTAATCCAATATGGCCGCTGATTAGTGTGAAAATCATTTTATGTCATAAAAGTACGGGTTGGGTATGATGCAGTACAGGGTTTTTGGGATCGCTGATTACGAATTTTCTATTATAATCCAAGATGCCCGCTGAAAAGTGTAAACATTATTTTTCGTCATAAAAGTACGAGTTAGGTATGCAATAAAGGGTTTTCGGAGTCCCTGATTACGAATTTTTTATTATTTTTTCAAAATTTCAAGTTAGCGAATCCAATATGGTGTCTGAAAAGTGTAAAAATCATTTTATGTAATAAAAGTAAGATTCGAGTATGCAGTAAAAGGTTTTCAGGGTCTCTGAATACAATTTTTGTATTAGTTTTCTAAAATTCTAAGATGACGAATCCAATATGGACCCTGAAAAGTGTACACATTATTTCACTTCAAAAAAGTATGAATTGGATATGCAACAACAATGGATTTTCGAAGTCGCTGATTATTTTGGATCCAAGATGCCATAAATTTTGTAGTGCTACGAAAAATATCCAGAATATAAAGAATTGAATGATTTGTTTATGGGCTGTCCGCATTAGCGTTACCCAATATGCACCGCGAGGAGGTTGCGCGGTCGATCTTGCACATCATTTGTTCCTAAAAAGGGCCGGTTTATATATTTGCAGTGTCTTATATGATTATTTTTACTTGCTTTGTACATTGATAATTTTATTTCATCGTTTTCGTTTAAACACCTTTTCATGCATACATTTTTCCAGCAATCAACAGTAAACCCATGATGCTTAGAAATTTCAGGCACAGCATGGGCATTTTAAATCTTCTGTTTAATTTTCTTATTTTATTGTGGTATTCCTTAACAAAGTAAAATACATTGATATTTTAAAAATCTTTTTAAGCTCTCTTAAAAAGTGCTTTAGATCTTAGTATTTAATCATTTGGCTTTGCAGTAAGACTGGCTCTATAAGTTTCTGTTTTAAAATCATAAATCATGTATAAATCATATAAATAAAATAAATAAATAATCATATAAATCATGTATAAACCGGCAAGATCGCGCAACCTCCTCGTGGTGCACATTGGGTAACGCTAATGCCGACTGCACATAAACAAATAAACTAATGCTATATTTTCTGGACTTTTTTAGTTGCAATAAAAAATGTATGATATCTTGAATCTGAAATCAGCGACTCCGAAAACCCTTTGTTGCATACCCAACTCGTACTTTTATGAGGTAAAATAATTTCAAAAATTTTCAGCGGCCATCTTGGGTTAGCCATCTTAAATTCGCCATTTTGGAATTTTTTCTAAACTAATAGAAAATTCGTAATCAGCGAAACTGAAAATCATTTATTGCATACCAAACTCGTAGTTTTATGACATAAAATGATTTTTACACTTTTCAGCGGCCATCTTAGATTCTCTATCTTGGAATTTTGAATAAATAAATAAAATTCGTAATCAATGATCCGAAAAACCCTTTATTGCATGCCCAACTCATACTTTTATGACATAAAATGATTTTTAAACTTTTCAGCAACCATCTTGGATTCGCCATCTTGGAATATTTTTAACTAATAACAACTTCATAATCAGCGACTTCATAATATACCATACTCTATAGGGTCCATTTATTTCAAAACTTGAAGTGCGAGATTCAGGTGGCTGATTTCACGGAGAATGCTATGTGTCTATGTGTGTAAATAATTGATTTATTACAAAAACATATTAAAATATTCGCTCTTTTTCATTAAGAAAAAAAATGCATTCTTTTAGAAATAAGCTCTTCAGATAATTATGAACCGTGATTTCTTTCCCGAAAACAAAAGTGGTATTAAATCCACGTTATTAAATGTTTAGTTCCTTTGTTTGAGGATATTACTCAATATTGACAATCTTCTGCTGAAACAGTAATAAATATTATCAAATAATATTATGCGGCATTCAATTCAGTAATCAATAAGTAATTTCATACTTAAATTCAGGAGTGCTAACGCAGGGAATTTTTCCAACTCGACAAATATGGTCTCATTAGCTGGTAGGCGCAATTATTCCATGCAATTGGATTATCAGGGTGACAGCTAAAAAAAAAAATAATTAATATATATCTAACTTTGACTCAAACGGTATGATGAAAAAATATTTAGAGCAGAAAATTACCTAATAAGTGTATAAAACAGTTTCAAGAAAAAAGAAACGACTTCCCTGTTTCGGTTTAGTGTATGAGTAGTTTCAAAGAAGATTTAATGCATGTATTATTAATATTGTTCTTCTTAGAAAGCAGATTAGAGCATATTGGAGAAGATCTTGTGCCATAAGATAAGAAAATATAAAATCTCCTGAGAACGATGTAAATATTATATGCAGTTATCTAATTCCAAAATTCTAGACTAATGAAATAATTTTTGTTCGATTTTACACCCTTCACTCAATGAATTCAATGTCTTCAAAAGATCTATTTCGGGAAAAGGCCTTATTTCTTTAACAAAGCCGTTACTAAAGTTGGGGCCAAATATTGAGGCCCCTTACTTCTCTTGATCGCAACTCACTCAAAAAAAGTATGAATTGTTTAATAAATAGCATCTGGCAGCCTGAAGCCCACCAAATTTAACGCTATAATCATTTATATCGTAAACATTTTTTGTCAATAGTTAAAGGGCAAAACATCTCAAAAACAGGGGTTTTCGGCCTACTTTTTCATGCGTCAACTTTCACTTGTTCCCAAAAAGCGACCGATGTTAGGAAATATCTGACGGTGCAATACATTTTTCAAAATTTTGAAATAATCATTTAATAATTTACTTTTTACAGGGATTTATTTTTAAATAATTCACTTTTAGAACCAATTAAGATAGGAAGCCGTTTAATGACTAAACATGTGCATTTTGGTGATGCCAGTGCAGTTCAGTAATTAAATTATGTTTCAATTTTTCGATAATGTTAAATAAAATAAATAATTAATGGATGAATTTATTTACTATTAATAATTAATTAATGTGAATTTATAATAACATCATTCTTACGCAGGAAATATCGTTTTGAATATTTTTGACTTTTTACAGTGTTGGCGCATGCACGAAGAAAATCCTGAAGCACTTAGTGCTTTTTACGCACAACTGGTTCGTTTATAGAAAAAAAATCTCATACACTACTGGTAAGTGTATATAAACGAGCCACTCGTTTATCGAGAGTAACCAGTCGTTTATGCTAGACCAATCTTAATAGAGCAGTGTGTAGTGCGATCTACACTACTCATTGCTTCACGATACACGACGAAGTCGTGTGGGACTCGCGGTACGGGTTTCCCATCATTAGCGACCGAAGCCGAATAAGAACAAACGCACTCTAATAATGTAAAATTCAATAAGGTAACCTTTCCGCGATGATTAGGGGTCGCATCAAAAGATGGATAAAACTAAACTTTTCATGTAAGAAATCAGTGTTATGAACAACATTCACTATTCAGAGAAAAATAACTTACCTTGAACGTTTCAACGTCGTCTTCACTTGTGTGTCACATGAATGTTTATAAAAGTTTACAGAACGTCATCGCGGCATTCTTATTTCTTTCTCGATTTCCCATTGATTGACAGCTGTTGCTGCGTTCTTAGTGTAGCATAAAGGACTGGTTACTCTCGATAAACGAGTGGCTCGTGGCTATACACTAACCAGTAGTGTATGCAATTTTTTTCAATAAATGAACCGGTCGTGTATATAAAAGCACTCAGTGCTGTGGGATTTTCTCCGTGTGTGCCGGCACAGTAGGACAAGTGCTAGAAAAAAACTACCCTGTCGATGACAATATTAAGAGAGTCAGCCCACTTCTGAATTTACTATTGTAACTTCTTTTTAATTATTGTACTACACTCGCATCACAAAACTGCACATGTTGGACCATTAAACGGCTTTCTAGCTGCATTTGGTCTCAAGATAAAGTATTTGTAAATAAATCCCTGTAAAAAGTAAATTATTAAATATTTTGGGATTTTGAAAAATGTTGGAAAAATATATAATTTTTTCGGATTTTTCCGAATGTCGCACTGGTCGTAGGCCTTCAAATACGTCAATAATTACCTAAAGAAATCTACAAATTTTGAATTTGAACTAAAAATATGTTTATGACACGCGCATCCAAGTTCTTCCTTGGTTACCTCTTTAGCGAGCCGAAAGTTGCGTTTTCAACCCTTGACTAAAAAGTTTAAACAAACGACTGCGCATCACTCAATAGGCAACGAAGGTTGCACTTTCGATGTGCTTGTTATGACCTCACACTCGTCAGAAATCGCCACATTTGGCCCCTAGCTGTGTAATATACTATATACCATAAAAATCTTGAATTAAAAAAAATATTAGCCTGCGGCGAAATATTTATATTTTTTGTGTGGGGGGGGGGGGGGGGGGGTGGTGTCAAAATTGCCAACTACAACAGAGGCAGCAAAGGATAGTTACTCCTCTGTTCTTGAAATATAAAGTTTATTCCTCATTGGGTAAAAGTGAAATATGCTTCCACCTTTTTATGCTTTTAGAATTTTTTAGTATGTCGTAGGACTTTAAATTTCGAATATAAACTAAAATTTTGTTATATGTATATGTCAAATTGCTATACGATTCATCCGTGAACAATTGTGAAAATTGTATAATCCTTAACCTAAAATCGTAAATTGTAATAATATGAAGATAAACGATTTGAAACTTGAACATTCTGTTCAACTTTCGACAGGTGTAGAGAATATTTCAAACCAATATAAATATCTGGTAATTATTATTGTAAATAGTCTTATTATTTCCAGTAATAATGGTTGAAATTTCCTTTATATATTACTTAACATTGGAATATATAATTATAGCCTAGCCAAACGTAAAATACAATCTCTACTCGAATATCCTCATCTGCTTATTCACTATTACCATATATAGAATGAAATAATAATATATTTATGCTGCATGCCTAAAATTTTACAATTGCAGAAATTTACTTATATTGGTCATGTCCTGTAAAATTCAAAAATTGTACTCTATCTCTAGCGAAAACCAAATCGAAATATGTTTCCACTTGGCCTGAACTAATTGTGTGAAAGGCGGATGTATTCCCTGTAATAAAATTGCAATGTGTGAATAGTAAAATATGTTGTTAAATAAGCGTAAATCAATTGTCAATATAATATTATAGCTCATAGTTTATTCATGGTACTAATGGAATAATTGTATTGAAATAGGCGCATTTGTTTTTCGATACGAAGTACTTCCTGTAAATATTTTTAAGACTGTGTAGTTGAGTAAACTACGTTCGTATCTATATTTTTACCGTGCGTTGCAAAAAATATTGATTATTTTTCTCTTATCACAGCTCAGACTCTAAAATCTCTGCCTAAATATCATATAACTGACAAGAACATAATCGGAGCCCAATAATATTGTTCAAAAATACTAAAAAGTAGATAATCTTTTTATACGTACCTTGAAAATCACGTTTCGTATCAAAATTACGCAGAATTCAATAATGCCTACATAACACCACTTCGTTAATGCGAATGGTGTTTAATAGACTATTACTTTTGATCAATTATTACCGCTTAAAAAAAAAGAAACCAAAATATATTTTCATGGATTTTTTCCGTAATTTTTGCTACATATATTCGTACGTCATTTCAAAAAATTATTTAGAAAAAAAAACTATTTTTTGCGATCACTTTTTCTGAAGTGTGGATTTCAAATTTGGTGAGAGTTTGTTTTCGACCATGAGATAACTTTTGTCCGTTATGATATAGAACTTCACTTGGGGGGACGTTCCACATGCTTAGTCAGTGATGCTCCTTAGATTCATAATCATGGCAAGATTATCTTTTCGCTCAAAACTTGATCAATACTACCTTATTACAGAAGTAAGGTGCAACAGTTTTTATTGCATATACAATTATAATGAATTAATTTTATTCATATGTGATTGAAACAATAGGCAACATCACAAATTTGTTTGAAATCGAAGTAAAAGAAGTCGCATATATAATACATTAACTCTGGCAAAATTAAAAAGACCTGATTCAAAAGTGTGCAAAACACATGTCTTTGACAAGTAAAAAATAAGGGAACAGACATATGTTTCTGAATCCGTTAGTACCTTTTTGCGAAATGTGAAGGGACTCCCTAATAAAACTGTTGTTCAAGTACTATCTAAATTCAATCAGATTGGAGTAAAATATATTGAAATTGATAAAAAAATTCCATTAAAACAGCATTATAGCAATTTTCTATTAATCAAGAATGTTTCGAGTGAAAAATGTGTTATTTATACGGACAAAGTAATCTCCTCAGCAGATTAATGACTCAATATTGCTGATTCAATTGATTGGTTTCTTGATTTTACTGATTTTCAGTCAAAATAAGTGACTAATTCTTCTATTATAATTAAAGATGATCTCATTCTTTGATATATTCAAAATATTAAACTCAACCTTTTTTAAATCAAGACTCATTCAGTGGAAATTGCTATTTAAGTCATTTTTGTTTTACTGGGTACAGTTAAACTTACTGATTTCATAAGTCAATTAAATGATTTATTTAATAAAGTCGATCGAATTAATTATTAAAAATAAAAGATGAAATCAATAGAGTGCCTATATTAAATATAAAATAATCTACTGATCTGAATGCGAATATAATTATAATCAATCCTACAATCATTATTTTTTTGTAATGAAAAAAATTATTTCTCTTTAATTCCTCAGAACTTTCTATTAAATTGTAAACCTGAATAATTGTAAAGTGAGGTCCAGACTGCAATAATATTTTTGATCTCTCAAATTGTTAGTTCTGTTCTACTATGGATTTTAATTTAAAAAAATACTTACATTTTTTTCAATTATTTGTAGTCAAAGTTTCACCACTTTTCAGTAATTACGTGTATTAACTCAAGCACATGTTGTACACTATTTGCATTCATATTTTGTATTCTAGATTTTTGGGTGTAGACTATTTTATGATGTTCTTGGAATTTTTACTATATTCCAGAACGTTCTGCAGTTTCCTAGATGAATATTCTAAAATATTTTTGGAATCTAGTGAGCTATTTTTTGTATTTTGTAGAATTCTTTAGAATTTTAATTAATCTTGTGGAAATGTTCGACAATTTTATAGATTATATTGAAATCTTCTTGACTGCCTTTGAACATTATTAATTGATCTAAACTAGAGTTTTTATTCTGTTTCACTTGAATTTTTTCACGTGTTGCAATATTATTACTTTGTCACTCTAATCTGTTTGGAATTAGAAACATACTTATTAGTAAGCGCGTTTTTTTGGCATGCTACATTAATAAAAATTATGTTACAAATATAATTGATATTAATAAACGAAACAGGGTAGGCTATATCAATTATTAAAATGATTCGAAGGCTGCTAGAAAATTTTGCCTCTCGAGCTCCAAAATTAGTGTACTTAACTTAAAGTTTACTTCTGTATAACTTTTAATATTAGAATGTCAAGTCTCACAAAATATTGCAGAAGCAATTTTTTAACAAGTTGGTAAGAATTTTGTATTGTAAGATACATATTAATCCAAATCAAAGAAATCCTCAATTCAATTATTATCATAGTTTTAGCACAGGGCTTTACATTTTTAGCTATATTCCATAATTACTGACCGTATTTCGTAGGTGTATTGAAATTAATATTTCATTTATATGTACATTGTAAAGTAACCGAATTTTTATATATTTCATAAATGTGCGTATATATAGTTTAATTTAGGTGTGTAATAATAAGTATCTTTAACAAATTTTCTTCTGCAATATTCTCAGTAATATTATTCCAGTTTAAATTTACAAAATTTTAGAAGCCTACTTCCGATAAAAACATTATTTATCATATTCCACGAATGTAAATGTATGTATGTATTTAGTGCTAAACAATATTGTATTAATTGTTATTGCGCGAGTATTAATTAGTTTTTCGTAAGAATAAATCGATCTATAAGTATAAAAGAATAAATGTAGTATGAGAATGGTTTATGACGCATATATTTCTAATTGTGAACAGTATCTTTATATCATAGACTTGTAAAATAATTTATGTATATATAACTGAAATTATTGCTCATCTTATCTTGTAAGTTTAGTTAGTTTTGTAACTATGAATTACTACTGTATGGATATCTTTCTACGCGAATGTAAGGTTTTAAAAATCTGTCACCGCTCGCCTAAGGCAAATCGTGCAACTCTTTCTGCTATCGTCAAAGCCCAGGTTTTATAAGACTGTTTGTTTCTGTAAAGTTGAGAAATCTTTTAGCGGAAATGAAGATGTTCGAATAAAAAATGTTTCAAAAGAAAAGTGAAGTATCCATTTTTATTTTAGGGAGCGTCCAAACATTATGTAACGCATTTTCCTGCCATTTTTAACCCCTTTCTCCCAGTGGCGTAGCCAGGACTTAGACTAATAATAACAATCATATTAATAATAATAGTTCAATGTAGCATAGTATTATTTTATATTCAAATGTTTTTAATTATATAATAAATAATGCAGCAATATTAACTACATTTGCTATTCGGCTAGTTCAGTGTACATTTTTTCCAAAGAAATTTGATAGACATGAAATGATCCAATATCATTGAGAAATACATTAGCGTTTGTATGAACATTTTCTGAATTTCCCAAATTTAAATTTTCCTCATTGATTGGGTCAGCACGCGGTTTTTTCGTTACGGAGATCCACATGGAAGCGCTAGCAGTTCGCTTGCATGACATTGTGTTGTGCACAAGAACAAACTGAGATTATTTTAATTTTTAAATATTGAATATGAACATGTTCGTCTATTTTTGCTGGTGTTCAGTCTATTGATCCTTCTCGACACATTCCCTATGACTGACAGTTGAAAAGTGTCTACTTTCAAGCAAACAGAACACTTTTCTACTTACCTTTCAAACCTATTTAATTAAACTATGTGCTGAGAAACTCATTTGCGAAAATGGCTACTAATTTCATTTTACAATGAGCATCATAGATTACCTGCCATTTATGCTCGTATATAATCTGCGATCAATTTTGGTTTTAGCGTTTAGGATAATAGATTCAAAATACTAGTTTTTAGTGCAGTTTCGTTATGTGAAGATTTTCTATAAAAATATTTTTAGGCTTAAAGTTTATATCATTATGGTTCACATTTTGTATTTCAGAAATTAATAGTTTTATTAGGGTTCTGTAAAATTTCTATTACGGAGACACCTCATTACCTGTGAGAGTGGGCGGGGAAGTATTTTAGGAAGGTAGATCGGATAAACGAAGGACTGAGAAGGTATACAAAAAGGAAGTAGATATGCCTTATCCATCGTCATGGGGGAGGGGGGTCTAACACCCAAAACCCCTCCCTTGGCTACGCCACTGCTTCCTCATACGTTATGTTTTTTCTATAGTAAATGTATGTAACTTTAATATAGGCGCTGCACTAAAGCAGATCCTCCGCCTTTAGGCGCGTTACGCAATACATGAACACTCCCTTACATTGTGAAGAAAGCAAACAGAAGAATTTTCGATATCCCTCTATTGAACACAGTGACACAGTGTGGACTTTTTTCAGGAAGAAGTGCAGCAAAGGGTGTACTCGATAAGAACACCTTTAATAAACAGTATTCAGAATTTTTAATCTCTAAGAATGCTATTTTTGCCCTTCGGTTTTAAATCCTAGATTAAATAGCGTGAATAATGAAATTGCAATCATTTTTAAAGCCGATCGGAGCTGCCAAACGTACTCTCAAAAAAATAAAAATAAAATTTTTCTCTTTTATTACCAGAAGGCGCCCCACAAGCATGAAATTGGAAAAATCTAGTAGGATTCACAAGAATACATCGCTTTATTCCAGTTATATCTATCACAAATATATATAAATAATATACAAAATTTTAAAAATATGCTCTTCAATCTGTTTTCTGTATCCAAAATTTTAGGAATTTTCTTTACAGTTCTATCAAAGGCTTTCGATAGAAAGTCTATCAAAAAGAATAATCATTTGTAGATTTGACAAAAAACCGAACTTTATTAAATTTAGAATGGAATATTTAAAAAATGGACTTAAAAAAGTCAAATTATGTAACAGAATTGCACAAAAATATAAGCAGAAGTACTTTCAAAAAAACAGTTTAGGAGAAAACATATACTCGAAGAAGTTAATTTTGATGTCCCTTATCAGGGACATTTTCAATATGAAACTACTAGTAGATATTTATTACTTATTCTAATAAAAATTAGAACTGTCGATATGAATTTGAAATTACTTTTTAGGATACTATTTACATTTATTGATGTTTATTATATATATTTATATTATTTATATGACGCAAGGACGAGAATACAAAAGAGAGTGAAATGGATCAGGGAGAATCAACAACTTCTTGCTGACCCATCACATCTCTCTTCATATATAAAATATTATAAACCCGTATATAATAATACGGTGGGTGAAAAGAGGTTCTTAGGAATAGATGAAAAAAGTGGTTCTCAAATATAAATGCAAAAATTGGATTCTGTAGATTTATATAAAAGGAGTTCTCAAAATTAGATACGAAAGGGGTCTCGATGATAAATGCCAAAAAGGGTTCTCAAGAGTAAGTTCTAAAAAGAAGTCTTGAAATTAGAAAAGGGATTCTCAAAAATCTATACAAGAGGGGCCTCGAAGGTAAGTACAAAAGGGGGTTCTCAAGAGTAAGTATCAAAAGTAGGTCTTGATGATAGGAAAGGGTTCGAAAAATTAAGCAAGCAAAAAGGTTCTCAAAATATATGTATAAAAGGATCGAAAATGGCCACGCAAGGGTTCTTAAAATTAACGAAAGATATAAAAAAGAGGAATTCTTCAAAATTAACAGTGGATAACATTTAAGTATCCAAGATAATACAAAATAAGGAAAGATTCTTAACACAATAAATAAAAAATAAATGGGCTTCCGTTTCCG
This sequence comes from Belonocnema kinseyi, assembly GCF_010883055.1. Taxonomy (NCBI): domain Eukaryota; kingdom Metazoa; phylum Arthropoda; class Insecta; order Hymenoptera; family Cynipidae; genus Belonocnema; species Belonocnema kinseyi. The sequence continues at coordinate 15,205,032 of NC_046665.1, read as the reverse complement.
GTACCGATCGCGAAAGAACTCTTTTTGTCAAGTGGTGTATTTTTGGCTTTGGTGGAGGAAATAAGGGTGAGTGGATGCAGAAAAGGCAAAAAGTGCGGAGATCGAGTGTAAAGGAATAAGGGTGAGTGAAGGCAAAGGTGTGAAGGGTGAAAATGAGTGGTTTGAGGTGAAAATTTGGAGCGTTTGAAGTTTTTGAGGTTAGGAGTGAAAAAATAGTTGCTTGGTCAGGAGGGCAAGAGGTAGGAAATAAAGGCGGGAAACGTCACAGAGCTTTGGGTAAGGTAGGATGCCGACG
>NC_046665.1:15203480-15204637 GCF_010883055.1 Belonocnema kinseyi | reverse complement strand
TGTCGAGAATATAAAGTTCCAGTATATGCGGCACTTCCCATTCTCGACAATTGACTCAATTTCCCTAGGAGCATTTAGAGGAGCGATATTAAGGTGAATGCGGTTGGAGTGACAGAGATGGTAATAAAGCACTCTTAGTGCTGCATTGTGCCTTTGAATGTAGGTGGTTCCCGCGTGTGTTGGACAACTAGATAGTATTTGAGCTAAATGCTCGGGGTGTGCATGGCACGCCCTGCAGCTATCATCGGGAATAACTTGGCTCAAAATGTGGCGGCGGTATGTTAAGGTGGAAATGACACCGTCTTGGCATGCAAAAATGAAACCCTCTGTACCAGACTTCAATCCGGGCGATTTACGGAAAGCAAACGTTAGCTCACAAGACATTGACTGATCCTTCACATTTCTGTGGAAGATAACGTGCATCCTCTTATCGAGGAGCTGTTCACGAAAGTTTTTCTCTTGTGCTTTCTTAATCCGGGCTGCCTTGACGGAGTGAGATGTACAGTCGCGGAACGGAAGACTTAAGATGCATGCTTTTGTTCATGTGCATAACCTTTCTTTTCCCGATATCAAGAGATTTGAGCTCGTTCTTCGTTTATGGAACTACTTCAAATGAATAGAGTAGTACCGGGACGGCAAGGATGTTCGTTGCAGATACTTTGTTCCTCGCCGACAGTTCGGAAGACCAAATCTGCCGGATAAGACGTTTGTATCTGCTTCGGAGAGTATCCTTTATAGATGTCACATCCTGAATGCGGCTCTGTGGCACGCCCAGGTATGTATAAGTCTCTCCAGCGCAAAGATGTCGTATGGCGCTTCTATCAACGAGCTCAGGATCTTCAGGGATGCCATTAAGTTTTCCTCGCTTCAAATAAACCTTGGCGCATTTGTCTAACCCAAATTCCATTCCAATTTCCTTAGTATATCGTTCGGCAATCCACAGAGCTAGATGCAGTTGCTCTCTGTTTTTAACATAGATCTTAAGATCGTCCATGTAAAATACATGAGTGACCTCGTACTTTCGACCTGCAGGTTTTCCGCACAAGTACCCGTCCGAATGGCGCAGTGCTAGAGATAGTGGCAATAATGTAAGGCAAAAGAGGAGTGGGCTCATGGTATCGCCCTGAAAGACACCTCTCTGAAACGTGACCTTGTTA
>NC_046665.1:15201226-15203380 GCF_010883055.1 Belonocnema kinseyi | reverse complement strand
GAGTAGAATATAAGTAGTAGTTAAGTTAGACTGAGGATGGAATTGTAAATATATGTACAGGGAGCGGTGGCCCTCAAACCCGTAAAAGGGAGAGATTAAATAAAAAATAAATGTGGACATTGCCATTCATAGTAGAAGGGTCTCAATTCATTTTATGAAACATTATAAAAAGTTTTGGGTCTCAACGTGATAAAAAGAACACGTATGTGGGCTTATATTCATTAAGTAAATAAATTAACGGCGAAGGATCTCAGCATTATAAAAGGTATTGGTTTTCAACATTACAGAAAGTATTGGTTCCTAATATTATAAAAAGCACTATAATAACAGGTATGTGGGCTTAAATTCGATAATTAAAAAGATTTACGGGGAAGGATCTTAGCATCATAAAAGGTATTGGGTTTCAACATTACAGAAATTATTGGGTGTCAACATAATAAAAAGGTTTATAATAAAAAATAGGTGGTTCAAATTCTATAATTAAATTGTTTAACGGAGAAGGATCTCAGCATTATAAAGGTATTGGGTTTTCATATTATAAAAAGTATTGGGTCTCAACATTACAAAAAGCACTATAATACAATCAAAGATATAGGAGCAATATCGGGATAAAATTTTTGCATGAACACAATTGAATAAACAATTAATAACGACCATGTTTCCCATTCAGCACTCTTGATTATAAGGAAAATTAGAGAGCCGTGTTAGCAAAAAGAAGAGATACATCAGGGACTGAGAGCGACAAGCGTGTAGAGCGTAAAATCCGCTCCTCGCCATCTCTTCTCCTGTTTATATTTTCTCAGCGTTACGAGCGAGAGTGCTCGATGCGAGCTTCGCGAGAACGGAGACTGAGTGGCCGAGAGACCACCGGGAAACTCGACGTTGCCAGATGCGAGCTTCTTCGTGAACGCGCGAACGCGGCGAAGCTCGCCGATCCGGACGGCAGGCAGAAATTATGTCGAATTCATCACTAGCGAGAGTCTACTCGTATCATAGATACGTTATTCGGTATCTAAACCGTTCCCGAGATCCATAGGCTGAATTATAACGAGGAGAAGAGTTTCTTTGTTCGGGGCGCTCATATAGGAGAATCAGGGGCGGACCCAGAAAAATATTTCGAGGGGTTGGGGACGGGTTTTTAAAAACCTCCTCTAGATCCGCCACTAAGCAGAATATACATTTCATTAGATGGCACTGCGTCACCCGCTATATAGTTTAATAAGTCACATTATTTGTGCGATTTACTTGAACTTTACTTTAAAATTTTTATTTTACATATGATCTGTAATTAATCTATTTATATATTTTGCTGAAAATTCATATACTTTTTTCAAAAATTCATCTCTAGTTGAAAACTCTTTTCTTTCTTCTTTTTTAAGTGATTTATAAATTTAGCCAGTTCAAATTTCATATCTTCGGTTCGAAATGTTATTACTTTTCATTTAAGACTGAACAGAAATATATTTTTTCATGAATAATTGTGACCAAATAATGTATTTGTTTATTAAATTTTTTTAAAAATCATAAAATTGGTGAAAAACTTATCCATTTTGTTGAAGTTATCATGCAGTTCCTAATTAAAAATCTGAAATAGAAAAAACTAATGTTTCTATTTACAAATGCCTGATTAATGCATTTTTTATGAAATTTGTTTAGAAAGATCATAAAACTGATGAGACAATTATGAATTTTGCTGAAGTTATCATGAACTTCTCAACTAAAAAAGTAGACATGGAAAAAAATGAATTTTTCAATCTAAAAATGCCTGATTAGTGGATTTTTTCATTAAATTTGTTTATAATATAAACAATTATAATCTTAAGAAAACCTTTTTCAAATATAACATTGTTTCCATTCCAACTTCTTGCAATATAATTGTAGTATTGTTGTTGAAAGAAATTGACATACTTCAGACAATTAAGATCTTATGATTTTATAGATATTAAAATTCTATCGTTTCGAGAGTCAAACCGCTCTCCTCATCAGGAAACAATAGTTCTATTTAGGTCAACTTATTATAATGATATAACTATAGCAATCAACCCATCCTCTCAAATAAGACATTCTCGATTATCAATGTGTAAACCATTTATTTTGATTTAATTACTTATATATATACATATATATATATATATATTATAATTAAATTATTAT
>NC_046665.1:15200025-15201126 GCF_010883055.1 Belonocnema kinseyi | reverse complement strand
TACATCTCACGCCGTCAAGGGGGTCGCGGAATATTGAGTCTTGAATGTCTTCACAACAGGATTATTCTGTGTACAGCACATAGAGTTGCAAATGGAAGAGACTCTCTTCTTAAAATGGTCAGGAATCGCAAAGGAGCATTTCTATACAAAGCAGCGGAGGAGGCTGCTGAAACAGTCGGACTTGACTTCAGTATTAGGGGTGAGCAAAATGCATCAAATTTAATCTATCTCTAGTTCTCACTCCTGAAAGCCCGGATTAAGAAAGTACAAGAGAAAAACTTTCGTGAACAGCTCCTCGATAAGAGGATGCACGGTATCTTCCACAGAAATGTGAAGGATCAGTCAATGTCTTGTGAGCTAAGGTTTGCTTTCCTTAAATCGCCCGAATTGAAGTCTGGTACAGAGGGTTTCATTTTTGCATGCCAAGGCGGTGTCATTTCTACCTTAACATACCGTCGCCACATTTTGAGCCAAGACATTCCCGATGATAGCTGCAGGGCGTGCCATGCACACCCCGAGCATTTAACTCACATACTATCTAGTTGTCCAACACACGCGGGAACGACCTACATTCAAAGGCACAATGCGGCACTAAGAGTGCTTTATTACCATCTCTGTCATTCCTACGGCATTCACATTATTACCGCTCCTCTAAATGCTGCTAGGGAAATTGAGTCAATTGTCGAGAATGGGAAGTGCCGCATATACTGGAACTTTATATACTCGACAATTGTTTCTGTTGCTCACTCGTGGCCTGACATGGTTCTTCTTGACTTCGAGAAGCGAACCATGTTCGTTATCGAATTTTCGGCACCAGCTGACAAAAACATCATAGCCAAGGAGAATGAAAAGAAAGAGAGGTATCAAGACCTTATAAGGGAGTTGCAACGATTGTACCCGGAATATTCTGTTAAACTGATCGTCCTTATCATCGGCGCTCTTGGAGGTGCCAAGCTTTCACTTACTAATAGCCTGAAAAGCATCCCTTCCTTTACAGACAGTATTGATTCCTTTACAGACTGTAACCACCTATCTCACGGTTGTGAGACGTGGTTGTGGCTGAAATTTTACCGCGATTTCGCTGGAAGCGGGTGCAATTTT
>NC_046665.1:15196232-15199925 GCF_010883055.1 Belonocnema kinseyi | reverse complement strand
TATATTATAATCAAATTATAATTATTAATAGTATGGAGAAAAAAAGAAAATATATAATAAATTGATTGAAATTAAATAAAAGTATAACATTTTGAAAAAGTGAGGTTATAAAAATAAAAAATAAGATTGTAGTTACCTGTGTGAAATTTGATTTGTTGTTAAAATATTTTTTGAATAATAAGACTCTTCATGTTAAAGATAATGTTTAAGAAATATAATCAATTATAGAATAATAGATGGAATTTATAGTAAGAGACAGAACTTTTGTTCTGCTCTATTTTTTGTGTCTAAATTCGAGAAAGTGAAGTAGAAAAAGATGGGGTACAAGTATAGGAAGTCAGTAACGTACCAAAAAATTCGTCGTAGAGGTTCCATAATGATACCTAATAAAACTAAGGTATACTTAATAATTTCACAATTTTCCATTAATTTAACTAACAAGAAAAAGAGTCAAACATTTAAAATCAAATTAAACAATCCAAAATAATGTTGTATAAAGGACTATAATATTTAAGACCACGGACTACATTAAGACATCTATCTCCATGTCTGGCCTACATAACACATTTCACATTCTAAACACTCAATTTTTATACACTACATTAGTCAAATTAGAAGTTTCTAAAACGTCTTTACCTAATTTTATAAATTTATTAAATTTGGAATCAACTCTAAAAATTGTTTTAATATCAAAGTCTTTTAAAATTCTTCGGACTTCAAACGATAACCTACCATGGAAAGGTATAGGAAAATTAATTTTTGACTTCATATTATGAACTGGAATAAAATTTAACTGTACTGTATTGTGTTCATTCAATTGTTAAAATTTATCTTTAATGTGTACATTAACAAATTTCATAGGATAATTAATCAAAACCAAAATATTTTCAATGAAATAAATATTAGTATTGTAAAAAGACTCGTGTGATAATCTGAACATTCTTTCAACGAGATTTTTAATAGTAGCTATTTTTTGTTGAATGGGATGGTTAGAAAGAAAATTAATGTATATACCTGAATAAGTGTCTTTCCTATACCAATCAGTAATGATAGTTCTATCATTAGTCTTTATAATCTTAAAATTCAAAAAAGGTATAGAATTATCAATTTCGATTTCATGAGTAAATTTAAATCTAGGATGATAAGAATTGAACTTTAGTAAAACGTAATCTAATTTATTTTTTGGTAAAATCATGAATATATCATCGACATATCTATAAGAAGTGTGTAAATTGAAGTCTAGATTATTAATAACTATGGTTTCTAAGTCTTGCATAACTAAATCGGCCAAAATAGGTGATATTGGAGAGCCCATTGGAGTACCATGTATTTGTCTACAATATAAATTGTTAAATTGAAAAACTGTTTGCGTCATTAAAAAATCTATTCCTTTTTCATATTCACTGAGAGGTAAGTCAGTACAATTTTTAATATTTATCCATTTGCTGAGAATACTATTTTTAACTAGTTCTAATGGAACATTTGTAAATAAAGATAAAACATCAAACGAAACCATAATATGATCATGAGGAACTGTTCGTTTAGTTATTATATTTTTAAAGACAAAATAATTTTTCACCTGACTTTTTGGAATAACTAAAGCTTCTTTTAATACTCGTATATTATTAAATAGTTTTGCCATTTTAAAAGTTGGAGAATTGATAATAGATACAACAGGACACATAGGACAATTCAGTTTATGGATTTTTGGTAGACCATATACTCGTATTCTGGGCATGTTGGTATCGTGAACCAAAATATCTTGACGCTCTATTTTTTCCTCTAAATAACCATCAGTTCTCCACGAGTCTAACAATTTAAAAGTTTCCCTTTTCAATTCAATTTCAGGATTAATAGCTAGCTTTTCATATACTGTGATACCATTTAGTAAATTGTTCATTTTATTAATGTAAGAATCGTTATTAAGAATAACAGTAACATTGCCTTTGTCTGCATGAGTTATGAGTAATCTTTTGTTTGATTCGATAAATAATTTAGTTTTTTTAATATGCTTAGCAAACATTCTATCAACATGTGAAATTTTATCACTGTTCAAAAAATGTTGTGAAGAATTTAGGGTTCTATGTGTGAGAAAATCTCTATCCTCTGAATTTCCAATCAATCTAATATTAGACTCAACATCTTTAACAATATCGAAAACAATATTACGTTTACTCATGACAAACGATGAACTAAATTTTTCGCATAACCTTAGAACGTCGTTTACCTCATCCGGAATCGTAGTATTACTAACATTGATTACCATCTTTTATGTTATTTGTTTCCTTATGTTTATTAATACTAATTTGTTCAAAACTACTATTTTGAGCTAAATTTTCAAACTTTTTCTTATAACGTCCTTCTTGTTGTAAATTATTTGAAACATTATCATATTGATTTTGTAAAATGTTAGTATAAATATTAGAGGGTAAATCATTTCTTAGTTTGATCTTAACATTATGATTAATATTTTTTAGAAATTCTAAATGGCAGTTTAAATTCTTAATCTCATCATTCAATAACCGACGTTTTAAGGAATTTAACATAAAGTTAACGTGATTCTTAGCAGAGAAACTAAAAAACTGTAATTTCCTAACACTATTAGTAGCATTGGTAATATTTTTTAGCATTAAACCATGACTTCTGCAATTTACTAACAAGGAAGGTACCCGAGGTGTACCTCACCGATTTTTTTGAAATTGTGATATGTTATAGAACATCAAAAAATATTCGACACGTGTTTTTTTATACGTGCCCATAAGTCCATTTAAGGGGTGAAACCCACCCTTGAAGTTCACCACTAAAAACACATTTTTTTTAATTTCTCGAATACAATTCGTAATTTTTTACTGGCACAAAGTGGGTAACACTTGTTATTGAAAAGCACATATTTATGCATTGTTTTTAGTCATCAGACTCGCAACCCCCGTTTTTTATTAATGAAAAACTATATTTAATGGCCATTTTTTTCACTATACACATTCCAAAATCTGTTGAATCTTGACAAAATTAATTGTTTTATGCACAATAATTAAAAATAAAGTTGACCTGTTCCGGCATTTTCAAAAAAAATCCCTTGAGGGGGTGAGCTACCCCTAACATTTATACTGTTATATTTCGTTATTCCATTACTATATCATGGTGTAAAACTCTTGGATACTATTAAAATTGTTAAGTAAAGTTGATGTAGATTGAAATTTTCTGAAATCAGTCCTTACAAATAAATTCATCCCTAAAATTCAATCACAAGTAGTATTTTTTCATTACTTAAAAATACCCTTGGACTATTCAGTGGCGTAAAACGTGTAATAATTTTAGTTCACATCCTTGGTATTGAATTAGAATTCTTTACCCCACTAATGTATCAACCCCTATTTTTCAATAAAAAATGACACCCTTTTCAATATGAAAATACTAGTTTTTTGAGTTTGACGAAAAAAATTTTGACAGTATGCACAATATCCAAATACGAAATCGACTGTTCTCACCTTAATAAAAAACCTATAATAAGGGGTGAACCAGCCCCACAGGAGATATTAAACATATAATATAATAAATAATTATATTTATAATAAACATATAATAATAAACATGTTACTTTTTATAATCCTGGCAATAATGATAATCATTAAAAAAATGTTTCAAGCATAATGATTTCTTACACCAAGAGCATCTTACAATTGCTGGGTTAGA
>NC_046665.1:15187445-15196132 GCF_010883055.1 Belonocnema kinseyi | reverse complement strand
AATGCTTATACCCACGTCATATTTGATGAAAATAATTTTTTATGGTTTCTTTAGATAGGGCTTGTAAAGAGCTGTAAAATAGAGTACTTTCAATTTCTTTGCATTTTTTGAAAAATGGCAAGGGCATGTATACAATATCTACCAATTACCGCGTTAAGAAATTTTACGCAAAAAGAAATTTTACTTACAATCAGGAAATAAGTATTGACTAAAAATTATATGGTAGAATTAATATGTACGAATTCCAAAATACTATGTTATACTTTAATGAACTTTGGAGTATGGAATTTGGTTGCACATTTATTGGATTCCAATGTAATTTCTTGTAAATTCAACAAACACTGCATTCACAATTAATATACTGATTCAAACGAGCTCGATGGAGCTCTGACTAAAGACTGATGATGAGAGGTAATATCGAGTATTCGAGTGTTGTTTTGGCTAGCTGATTGTGAGTTCAAGAGTGCGATCGCATCGTCGAGAAAGGTCTTATCTATCCAAAACGTGGCAAGGCGACTTACTGATTTGATAATTTAATCGTTGAGGTTTTTCGCACCGTCCGATCTCGACAACAACAACAAGAAAATGATAACTTTAATCTTATCTTGATATTTTAAGCTGTTTACTTCTCTTAATTTGTTTTCCAAGCGTTTATACGTTTATTCTTCGTATGAATTTATTCGAAGTTAGTTAGTTCTTCTTGCTTTGAAACATTAATTTTTTATTAACTTTGAAAGTCCCATAGAAAAAGAATAAAATCATAGAAATACGACAATATCTCCTGTGGGGCTGGTTCACTCTTATTATAGGTTATTTTTATTAAGGTGAGAACAGTCGATTTCGTATTTGGATATTGTGCATACTGCCAAGATTTTTTTCGTCAAACTCAAAAGCTAGTATTTTCATATTGAAAAGGGTGTCATTTTTTTATTAAAAAATAGAGGTTGATACATTAGTGGGGTAAAGAATTCTAATTCAATACCAAGGATGTGAACTAATATTATTACACGTTTTACTTCACTGAATAGTCCAAGGATATTTTTAAGTAATGAAAAAATAATACTTGTGATTGAATTTTAGGGCTGAATTCATTTATAAGGGCTGATTTCAGAAAATTTCAAACTACATCAACTTTACTTAACAATTTTAATAGTATCCAAGTGTTTTACACGATGATATAGTAACGCAATAACGAAATATAAAAGTATAAATGTTAGGGGTAGCTCACCCCCTCAAGGGATTTTTTTTTGAAAATGCCGGAACAGGTCAACTTTATTTTTGATTATTGTGCATAAAACAAATAATTTTGTCAAGATTCAACAGATTTTGGAATGTGTATAGTGAAAAAAATGGCCATCAAATATAGTTTTTCATTAATAAAAAACGGGGGTTGCGAGTCTGATGACTAAAAATAATGCATAATTATGTGCTTTTCAATAACAAGTGTTACCCACTTTGTTTCAGTAAAACTTCAAGGGTGGTTTTCACCCCTTAAATGGGCTTATGGGCACGTATAAAAAAATACGTGTCGAATATTTTTTGATGTTCTACAACATATCACAATTTCAAGAAAATCGATGAGGTACACCTCGGGTACCTTCCTTGTAAGAATACTTCTCTGGCTTTAAATTGTTTAATTTTTTTGTTTAAATTAATAAAATTCTTAACGTCAATAAAAGATTCCGGGTAGTGTGTTTTGATTTCTTTAAAAAACATAATAAGATTAGACCTGATAACTTAAAATTAAATTATATTACGTCAAAATTAGAACAGTACATTTTACTTAATTCAAATCGATGTTGTTGATCCGGTGTTGATGTTTTTTCATCTGAGATAATGATAGATTGTAGTAGTGTTGTTGAAAGAACTTGACATACTTCAGACGATTAAGATCTTATCCCGGGTAGAAATTGGCTCTTTATGCCTAAATCAAATATTGGCTCTCACGAGGCCGCAACCAGATTTCCTACCTGGAAGGATCTAGGCTTTCCCACTGCTGGTCCTTGACAGGTTATTGTCATGTGCTACTTGTCTTACATTATTTATATACTCAATTTTTAGCACTATATTTTTAAATTAAACTAGCTAAAAAGCTTTATTCATAAAGATATATTTAAAAAATAATTTCTATCAATTAATTATTTTCTCGAGGATTATTAATTTTAGGCTGATCAATCTCCAGGCTTGGAATAAGATCCGGAGATAAAGATTTTTCAACAATTTTTATTGAAATAATGTTCAACTTTTTAAAATGATTATTAAGTAATGATTGTTAAATTGACAATAAGTAATTATTATTTAAATTTTTGCGGCTGTCACTGTCAGTAATAAGCATACAAAACCACCAAACATTTCTTTGGCAAAGAATAATCAATCGAAGGTATAATAAACATGCCGGTCCTATCTGTCATTATTTCGAGGTTATTTTCAGATTCACCTGGTTGCCCTAATCGCTGTAAGTAAATGTAGGTAATGTCAATTTAAAGTTTACGCATGTAATATTTCATTCGCTTCATTTAAAACATATCCTGTCTATTCAGAACATACCTGTTTTTATGCCGTATATAAGCGGTAAACACAATTCACTCTTCGCCTACTGAAAGCGCAGAATATTATTACTATTTTATAGTATTTTTCACTCAGCAGACATTCCATAATGTTATTGGCACAGAGAAAAATTGACGTTTACTTCTCAGCTCACAGGTCTCATCAAAGATATTATAAGCCTAGATGCGGCGCGTGTATAGTTCAAGAAACTAATTGTAGACAGCGCTCCCGGCGAAAATTGCCCGATCCCCCCATGCCTCTCAACCCGAAAATCGCAACCACCAACTACTTTGCCCCTGCAATCTTCACCCGTCGAACAAGTCCGTCAAATAGCCGATACTAAGTCGGTAAATACTAAATACTTAAAAACATAAAATACAAATTTTATATCGAGGATTTTGATTTATTATTTTCAAGTAATGAATCAATTATTTGAATAAATTTTGTATTAAGAAAATATGGAGATACATAAGATTTACTTTTAAATTGAATTAAAATGTAATTGTATCGTAATAAATATTTTTAGCTGCTATACATCTTTTATGGAAAAAATTAGTCATTTTGCAATTAAAATTTACTGTCTATGAAAAATACTATTTTGTTGTTTTGAAAAAGAGGCGGTAGAAATTCTACTAAATGAAACTATACTTTCGAGGGCATTAAAAGTTTTTATTGATAAACATATTGAGTTGAAATTTAAAATAATTAATTTTTAAAATAAATATGATCGTACAGCGTTCTCGCATGTATAATTAGCGATTTGGAGTTTTTAGATGCCGAGTTAAATTTTATAGGAATACCGCCTCCCTCACGATTATTAATTTAAGTAAACAGTCGTTCGTAAATTTATATGTTTGTCTAATTCATTATGAATTAAATAAATTATAATGAAACGATAAAATTATATAATAAAATTATTTTTTATTTTATTTTTTTATATAATAATTTATAGAAATTTATGTATCATTTATGTATATTAATCATTTATCTCTTAATTGTTATTTTTTAATAAAATAAATTGCAAATGAACTATTTATTGTCGCGGGTACATTTTCATCGTGCGCTGTGCCCGTGGCTCGCAAGTTTGAGCGCTTAAATAAGTATAGTTAAAGATTAAGTTTCTCAAGGCTCTGTAGGCTTTGAGGTATACAATATTATCGTGACACTCGCGCTGAGCACTCGATTTTTTACGTATCTCGCGTCTTTTAGCGTAATATTGGAATTTTCATTTATCTGCATATATTACATACCATAAAACAAAATTGTGAGTCCTATTGAAAAGAAGTTTTAAGAAATTTTGTAGGATTTTTCAAAACCTATCATTTCTCTTTGAGACTTTTTGTCGTATTTTGCGTCCTTTGCTTCAAAATTTGAATGTTGTGATGTCAGATTTCGGGCAATTCTAATACTTTCTCCATCATAAATACTAAGAATGTAATAAATGAATATAAATTTGTATCACTTTTATAAACGAATAACTTTTTTCTACTTATTTGTTTTTGTACCTTTTGTTATTTTCCACAAATTTTACATTTTTATTTTTAATACAATTTTTATGATCAAAACCAAAACTACGTGTCCTGTCAAAAAGTAATTCACAACAAATCTGTAGCTCTTTTTCGGGTAAATAATTTTTGTCAAATCATTTTTTTCTTCGTAACTTGTATCATTTTTTCACAAAGTTTTTAAAAAAATATTTGCAATGTTATTTTTCGCGAATAAAACAAAAGGTACGCCTCCTATCAAGAAGTTATTATTAACGAATTGGTAGATCTTTTTTGAGATCACAATTTTTGTTGATTCATCTTCTTTCGTATCCTGCATAATTTGACCACAAAATGGGATTTTTCATATCTTATTATTTTTTGTGCAATAAAAATGAGAATTTTCAATTTTATAAGATAATCCAAAAAGTTTGTATGATAATCTTGTAGGGATTTTAAAAAAAAAATCGTTTTTCTTTACTTTTTTTCATACCGTACGTTGTTTGGCTTATAATTTGATTTTCGATTGATATTAAAAATTTTGAAATATTTTTTTGTATAAAAAAAGTCATCAGGATAAATTGTTTGGCCTTCTGAGTACTATTATTAGCCGTAAATAAAAATTTTATGTATAAAAAAATGGTCCCAAAATTTGTATTTTTATCCAAAATGACTGTTTACCAAACTCGTTCTTTCTTTTCGGACTTGTCGGACCTTTCTTTTCTTATCCTTTCTCAATCATAAATGATGAGAATGAGAAAAATTAGAGGCCCTTTAATTTTTGTTATGAATTTCAGTTTTTAAATCATTTGAATTATTCAAAGTAAAACGCTGTTACTTTTCTCTGTAATATTGAACGCGTATCCAAAATGTATCCAAAAGACATGTATCCAAGAAATGTATCCAATGCGTATCCAAAAGAACACAGTAACAAAAAGGGATCGATTTTGTTGCAGAGCATTTTGCCCTAATTATTACACAGGCACACAAAAAAAAAGTCGAAGTCCACGGAAGCGACCTTTGGGGTTCTATGTTTTTGGGTCGCTGATTCCAAACCGTTTATCGGTTGTTTTTTTCAGATCAGAACGCTGTCAAGGTCATTTGAAGGTCAAATGAAGAAAATATTGCTGAAAAAATCTGAAAAAATTCAGGCATAGGTTTTTTAGCATGCTGAATCCGAACCCGGTGTCGATTGACCTTCATTAGTTCAAGATCAAGATCGATTGAAGGTCAAACCAACAAAATAACCTCAAAAAAATCTGTAAAAATTTATGTATACGTTTTAAGAATCGTAGAATCTTAATCCTAGGTCATTTTGACCATATCTAGTATTTTCAAGGTCATTGAAATATGAAAATAACAACCCATATATCGAGTTTGATAGACCTTCCTCAATTCACGTACAAGTTCATAATAAGATCAAAAAATTAGCAATCCCTCATAAACAATTACGATTGACATATTTTTTTGTATCTACTTGTGTTCGTGTTTTCCGCTCATACCGTACTCTCTTACTATCAAATGATCGACGTAACGGTTTTTTTTTTTGCTTTTTACCTGTAGTTTTACACTCTCTTTCAGTGACCAGCAGTAATCAGCCATCATAGCAACATCCCATCTGCCTTGGTATCGCTTTTCCATTTCTTTTATCCAGGTGATTTTGCAGGAAGTGCAATTTGTATGACATCAGGCACCCCATTTTTTCAAAGTTCTTAATCATTTCGACTACTATAACTTTATAATTTTCACTTCTTTTATTTCCTAAAAAGTTTTTCACAACTTCCTTAAAACTGAGCCATGCATCCCATGCATCCATCTTCTTATTTCTGGACCATCAAAAATCCCTTCTTTCAACTTGGAATCAGATTTATATTGAAACTTCTTTTCCAAGTATTTAAAACATCGACTATTTGCATCTAAGGTTTTCACAAATTGCTTCATGGCTCCTAATTTAATATGTAATGGAGGAATCAATACTTTTTTTGGACCAACCAGGGCCGATTCAATGATATTCCCTTTTCCTATTTCAAGTGATTTCCTTTCAGCCGACTTACGATTCGTGTAATGTTTTTCGCGATGTCTACTATTCCAAAGGCACAAGACACACGGATTCTTTGTAAATCTAGACTGCTGTCCTAGCAACATACCTGAAACATTCAAATCACCACATATAAGCCAATTATATGTTTTGTATTCAATGGCCTCTAGAAGATTTTTAAGATTAGTGAAGGATTCTTTCATTGTCGTAGAGTGTGCGACAGGTACTTAGGCATATTGATTTGTGTTGTAAACTATTACAGCTTTTAAGCTTCTTTTTGATGAGTCAATAAACAGTCTCCAATCATCATCTTTATAAGTATTTGGCTTAAGTTCTTCCATCAGTCCTTTAACATTTCAACAGTACACTAATTTTTCTTCATCAAAGACTTTTTCTTCGAAATACTGCTTAAAACTCTCATTTCTTTTTCTATAAAACGTTACTTTTGTACCTTTTTCTAAAAAATTTTTACTTTTCAAAACCGAAGCTAAGTGTTCCACAGCATCTTTAGGTAGTCCCAAATCTCTTACGAGATCATTAAGTTCGGACTGTGTAAATTTTTTAGCAATTTTATTGCTTACTCCATCTGGTTTATAAACTTCGTCAGAGCTTTCACTACTATCGCTTTTATATTCATCTTGATTTTCATCATCGGTCTTATTGCTTTTGTCATCATCGTCATCATCATCATCATCATCATCATCATCATCATCATCATCATCATCATCATCATCATCATCATCATCATCATCATCATCATCATCATCATCATCATCATCATCATCATCATCATCATCATCATCATCATTATGTAAATTTTTTTTATTATACCCACGGATATCGGTTTTACAGAAATAACAATAATCTTCGTTGGATGGCTCATTCCATTCTGTGGGTTTAATGAAGATCAATTTAGAATCGTCTTTAGTTTTTTTTCCACATAGAAAGCATATTGCGGCAGTTATTGCAAATACTATCAGGAGCCCAATCTCCCGAAACTATATCTGAATTAAAGCATTCTTTGTATATATTCTGAAATTTTTCGTTAAACGATCCTCGATCGTTTTTGTTCGGAACAAATGTTCCACAAATGAAGGAAAATGCGTTAACATCCTTCGGGCACATGTGTTTAGAAGATGAGGTTGAAGTTTTGTTTAAATTTTCCATATTTTTATGTATAAACCCGCTCGACAGGGACCCTGGTCCGATTGCAGGTGAGTTCGACCTCCTGTAAGGCAGTGCACTTCTACTGGCATCGGTACCCCGACTAACGTATGAGCGAATCATCCTACACATCCCCTTACGGGGCAGTTGTCATCGTCACACGACTAGTCGAGGCAACAGGTGAAAAAGAATCGATTACATACATCGAAACGTCTAGACTTCCGCACAACGACACATCCATGCATCCGCAGATCCACACATGCACACACGCAAACATTCACTCATAATTGAAAATACATGTGGACATTTATAAAAAATGTATTTTTTACCATATTAGGGCAAAAAGAACCCACTTCTTTTTTAAAGATATACCATTCTTATGGAAACAAAGCTTTCTCTTTCAAGAAATCTACAGCAGCTAATATTGATAAGAAAGTATACTGCCTTACTTTCGAGAAATTCACATCAGCCAATGTTTATAAAGATAAAGTAATATTTCCAGTTTCTATATAGACGAAAAACTAAAGATGATTCTAAATTAATTTTTTTAAACATTTTTTCAACAGTACCTCATAGATTTGACCTTCAAATGACCTTCACTTTGAACTCATGAAGGTCAACCGACACCGGATTTGGATTCAGCATGCTCAAAAACCTACATTGGAATTTTTTTAGATTTTTTTAGCCTTTTTTCCGAAATTGACCTTCAAATGACCTCAGATGACCTTCAGATAACCATATATGATCAAATCAACCTTGGATTTGTATTCAGCAACCCTCAAAACCTATATCTAAATTTTTACACATTTTTTTGACGTTATTTTGTTGGTTTGACCTTCAAATGACCTTGATTTTGAACTAATGAAGGTAAACCGACACCGGATTCGGATTCAGCGTGCTAAAAACCTATGCCTGAATTTTTTCAGTTTTTTTAGAAATATTTTCTTCATTTGACCTTCAAATGACCTTGAAATTGATCTGATCTGAAAAACCGACAAAAGATTCGGAATCAACGACCCAAAAACCCATAGAACCCAAAAGGTCGCCTTCGTGGACTTAAACTTTTTTTTGTGTGCCTGTGTTATTTGACTCTCAACATCATAATGATCTGTACATTCGGATCAATTTGATCTTATTTTTTTGGTTCATTAATCAGAGTAAACAAAATAGCCGCCAATTCCTGCTACTGGTATCATAAATAAATATTTTGGACCTTAAACTATTGGACAAGTGCTGATGATTTTTACAGAAGACATTCTAAGACGTTATAGATATTTTATTGAAATCATCAAGTTTCACATGGTATTCATTTAAGTAATAAATAACACAGCTCCAAGTAGCTCCAAATATAAATCCAATATAAATAAAATTGAAAATAAAGTTTCTTAAGTATAGTCTCAATATACTTGTTCTCTGTCATTCTTTTAATTGTTGTAATTTCGTTTTCTGAGTCT
>NC_046665.1:15184445-15187245 GCF_010883055.1 Belonocnema kinseyi | reverse complement strand
TGCCAAAAACTATGGTTGGAACAAGGGGTTGGGGTTCTGTGGAAAAAAATTTACGAACTAAGATAACATTTAGTATGTTTCCTTATTATTAACTTTTAAAGAATTGTTCTTTTTTTGTCTATTTTTAAAAAACAACCTTTTATCCTTTTTTCGTATCTTTTTTGCTAGAAATTCTACTATTATATTTGTGGTTCGGAATTCAACTCGTTTGGTTCAAAATTCTAGTATTCAGTTGCACATTTGATTATCCTGTAAAAATGCAACTATTTTGTTAAAAAGTCATCTTGTTTCGTTACGAATTCAGAAGCTTGGTTAAAAGTTGAACTACTTTGTAAAAAAATGATTCTTTTGGTTTTAGATTTACCTCTTTGGTCGAAAATTTAACTAATCTATTTTTAGAAAATTAATCTAATGCGGATAAAAAGTAATTTTTAGACTTGGTTGAAAGTTGAATTTTATCATTAAAGATTCATATTTTTGGACTCCCCTTAATCTTTGGGGTTGACACTTTTGTTGAAAATTTTATTCCTCGATTTAGTTGAAAATTAATATTTTTTTTCAACATGTAACAATTTTCTTGACCTTTTGGGGTTTTTTGTTTTGTTCAAAATTAATTTTTTATCTGAAAATGTCCAATTTTACATTTTTGTTAGAAACTTATACTTTATATATTTAAAATTTAATTATTTGGTAGAACATCATTTTTTTTTGAAAATTCATCTTTTTGGTCGAAAATTAATTTTCTTGATTTTTTTACATCGTCGTTTTATTAAAAATCCAATTGTTAAGTTCTAAATTAGTATATTTTGATTGATGATTTAACAATATGGTAGAAAATTAAAATAGAATTCGTTTGTAAATAAACTTTTCCGTTTTTTTTTCGTGTTTGTTAAATCTAGTTTTTTTTTTAAATCATGTTTCTGCAAGATTTACCTCGTTGGCTTAACATTGAACTTTTTTTGTTGACAATTTAGTTTTTTATGTTAAAAATTACTTTTTTTAAAATTGATTCTTGTTTATTTTTGATTAGAAATGGAATTTGTTGAAAATTCGTCTTTTTTGGTAAGAAAATTAATCCTCTTTGTTGCAAATTCATTATATATTTCGACATTAAATCTTTGGAATTTAAAGCGTTTCATATTGCATTCAAATCAATTGAAAGTGAGTTTTAAATAATAACTGATTTTATTTTATTTATTTCTTCAAGTGATTTTTTTTAAGTTTGCAATATAACAAAGAAAAACTATCCAATTAGGGGTTTTAAGGGTTTAAAATCGTGATTTATTTTTTCCATTAGTAGTTTCGAAATAATTTTCACATTTTACACATCATCAATATAATATACTTAAAAATCAGCTGATGTGTACAATGTGAACATTATTTCGAAACTATTTATGAAAATAATAAATCACTATTTTTGAACCCTTAAACCCCTAATTGGATAGTTTTTCTATGTTATTGCAAACTTAAAGAAAAATTCACTTGAAGAAATAAAAAAAATAAAAAAATTTTTCAATCCTTGGTGGGAATTGTTTTAAAATTACGAAAAAGTATAACTATTTTTACAGGATAACACCAATGAATATAATAATTTTTTTAAATACTAAGAAATCCAGGTGGCCGTTTTAATCAAGGAAACAAATTTCCGGTCATTTCTCCGCTCGCAGAAAATTATTGAATTATTTTAATTCTTTGGAATTCTTTCCTTTTCTATTTTTTTTGTAATAGCCTTAGTTGCTGAGATGGACCCCTAAACGCCTTAAATTTCTTTAGAATTTTTTTGTATTCTTCGATTCTTTGAATTATTTTTATAAACTATTTAGATTTCTTTAAAGTTTTGAATTCTAATGAGCATAAGAGTTGCAAGTGGTTTAATGCCTTCATACTTTTAAAATTAAATTTTAATGTGCAAGGCATAGTCTAGTTACTGGTATTTGTAATTAAACAAATTATAAGGAAGAAGATTATATGTTTCAAATAATCAAGAAACAAAAACAAACAAAAAACATAATTTTAATATAATTTTCATAAATAATTAAATGAGTAGTGAAAACCTTAAATTTCTCCTCGGAATTAAATGTAAATTGTCAATTCGACACTACAGCGAAGTGTAAATATTACTTCAGTTATACCTTAGTTATGAGAAAAAGTAATAAAACATTTTAAGATTTAAAAATACATGTAGGATAAATTTATACAGTGAAGTATTCGAACCTTTAATTCACTATTTTCGGAAAAATTATATTTTTTAAAATAATGTTTGAAATTTCGCTGCAATTCTAAAATATGACCAGAATTTTTTTTAACTTATTTATATAGTATTACGAAAATTTCTCTTTCAAAAGAAACTAGACGAGGAATTAATTTAACTAAGCTTTATTAAATTTTTTCATTTCACTAAATTCTGAATTAATTAAAAATTTATTTACTTTTTAAATTTATTTAGTATCTTGAAAATGTCCATTATTAAAAAGAAACCGTAAAATAAATAAATTAATTTTAATATAATAATGAATATAATAATTTTAGGCCCTCATTAATTTTAATATTTTCGGCGTGCAAAGACAGGCCCGAGTCAGCTATAGATATGGCTGGCGAAGGCAAGCGCGAGAATGGAGAAACAGAAAATCACCGGCACTTTCGGTTTAGCTTTTGCCTTGGCCCCACCCCTCCCGCAGACGTAAGCAAAGGACGCAGCCATGAAAACTATGATAAACTTGATCCGAAGATCAATGGACTAGACCGCATGGCCGATGCGCATGCAACTTTAAAGGCGCGAAATATGAAAATACCCCTGTAT
>NC_046665.1:15171464-15184345 GCF_010883055.1 Belonocnema kinseyi | reverse complement strand
ATTTTTGTAACCATATTCAGCAGAAACCCTTGGTACAGGGACCCTCTATCCGCAACCCGAGGACGCGTTCGGTGGCTTTTTCATAGGCCCTTCGGTTTG
This sequence comes from Belonocnema kinseyi, assembly GCF_010883055.1. Taxonomy (NCBI): domain Eukaryota; kingdom Metazoa; phylum Arthropoda; class Insecta; order Hymenoptera; family Cynipidae; genus Belonocnema; species Belonocnema kinseyi. Next base: position 15,184,246 of record NC_046665.1, on the reverse strand, counting down.
ATTATTATATATATTATATTATATTATATACATATATATATGTATATTTAATTATAGTTTAATTATAAAATAATTGAAAACCTAATTCAAAAAAGAGGCTCAATAACTCTCTTAGAAATCTTAACATCATTTTTTTTAAAATTTCTGTTTGTTGAAATCGGTCAATATTTGTAGGCTGCACGTTATTTTGAACCCAAAAAGTAATTTTTTTCCAACTGTGAGGCGTCGTCATAGTCGTTATTGTTGCTCTTCTTGTCCTCGTCTATATACCGTACAACTTTCACAAGACTGGTCGGATTGGATTTTGCTTGGGCACACAGTTTGAGGGACCCAAAAGAAAAATTTATCCCTTTGACTTCTCGTTTTAGAAGAAAAATTACTAAACTTGTAGCGTTTTCAAAATACCGAAAAAAACAAACGAAAAGGGACATGTAAAGCCAATTAAAGCGTTCTATGGAAAAAAGTGCCCGAGTCGAAATTTAGACCCTAGTTTGAAGTTGCAGCTCCTTATTAGAACCTGCTTTGACGCTATTTAAACTTATAGCCCCTGCTTTAAACTTTTAACTTCTAGAAAATGAAACATTAGAGCCTACTTTGACGCTGTTTAACCTCAACTTCAATAATGACCCTACATTGGACCTTTTGAGCCTACAATGTTCAAACTTCAAGAAAATAAAGTAAAAACTATTTTTTACTTAGGTTAATTCAACTCATTGGTCATCTTAATTACTGAATGCATACTTAATTAACAAAAATATGTAATTTAAGATTTAACCTAATTATCATTAATTATTTATATATAAATCAATACTTCTTTGCAATGCTTAATCACAGAAGAATATTTTCTCTTAACTGAAAATGCTGAAAATTTGTATGAGAATGATACTAATCATGGAAAATTACTAAATATTGTCGATTAATAAGTAATTATAAACACTTTGATCAATAATTAATTAAAGTTTGTGAATTAAACAGTCACGTAGGTGATTGAAAAACACAAGAAATTATAAGAATGAAATATTTTTTATCGCTAACAAAAAATATTATGTATGAAATAAAAAATTTGGAAATTATATTGAAATATATATTTAATAATTATAATTATATTCACAGATTGTCATTAAATTTTTCTTACAATATTACGCTTAATTTATCTGCAACATGATATTGTAGAGAAAATCATTTTTTTCCAAGTAACAGTACCACTTTTCCAATGGTTTGGTTATTTTTGTTACTAAACACTAATAATTGAGAGTTTCTTGAACATTTTTTTTAGAGGAAAATTACTATTAACGTGTCTACCAGTTGATTTAGGAGGAAACAGCATTTATTTTTCTTAGAAAATATTAACTGTTTCAATTTTGTGAAATTATTGATTTATTAATAAGAACAGCCAAATGTATGAAAAATAATTGACTGCTCATCTTGAATTTTGAAACGGTGAGGCAATTGGGTTTGAAGCCAGTACTGTCATTGTCAATATAAACTCATTTCCTGATAAATATTAGATTGAATCTTGAACTCAATATTTTTATTTTTCAGTATAATTGGATTAATTATGATGCTGAAAGACTTTTTTTTAAATCTTCTTGTAAGAAAGAGATAAAGAGATATTTTTATTGAAATCATCAAGCTTCACATGGTATTCATTTAAGTAATAAATAATACAGGATCAAATTCAAATAAGTAGCTCCAAGTTATTTTAAAGCGTATAACGTAGAATACTTCTAAAAAACAGAACCAACACAGTAACAAAAAGGGATCAATTTTGTTGCGGAGCATTTTGCTCTAATGATTATTTGACTCTCAACATCATAATGATCTGTAGATTCGGATCAATTTGATCTTATATTTTGGTTCATTAGTCAGAGTAAACAAAATAGCCGCCAATTCCTGGAACTGGAATCATAAATAAATTACCTAAAAATCGTTTCTAACCGCACGCAAGACACAACTACACTCTAAGAACGCCGGCCATCTTGGTTTGAGTTCATACATGATCCCGAATCAGATCATTATGATCTCAAAAGTCGATCATTCACTCCGGCTGATCAAAATGCTCTTGAGTTCGATATCATTTTTGTTGCATATCAAAATGATACTGATTTCGGTATCATTTTGAACAGTTTTATTTGCTGTGAACGTATATTGAACTCTTTAAAAATCGTTTCAAATATTTAACGACACAGAAAGATAAAAAAACGTAATTATATAATTAATTGTCTTGGATTTAAAAATACTTTGGACCTTGAACTATTGGACAAGTGCTAATGATTTTTATAGAAGACATTCTAACGCGTTCCGTTATAGCTGAATTAGTTAGTAAATACTCAGTGCGTGCGTGCGATCTCGGGTTCGTCTCTTAGTACTTATGGATTTTTCAGTGCATTATGCTTTAGACTCATAAGTATCAAATTCTATTAACAATATGTATAAAAAAATAACTGCGAATATCCTTGACATTTATATCACTGATATTATTTTTTTTCTGATAAATAACAAAACTTGTTTATATTCATCCATATTGGTGTGAGTTTATAGAGAGAATGATTTGATGTCACATATCCTACAGTAGTAGTTTGAGCTTTTAAATAGGGTCTAATTTATCTTAAGTACAGAATCTACTTTGACGCTAAACGTGGAAAAACGACCGATTTCGGCTTATTTAGAACCTATTTTACAAATTCAGCCCCTACGAAGGTAGGAGATACGGCTTCAAAGTAGGGCCTAAATTTCGACTCGGGTGAAGAGAAGAGAAAAGTAACTTTTCTTATATTTTGTCCTATTCATAAAAACCAACTCCATTTTGTCCACAAAAAAAAAACTTTTCTTCATTATGCTCAACACTTTTATATTAAATATAATAAATTTTAATATAACTCTGCCTGGGATTGCTTATTAAGACAGTCCAAAATAAAGTGCAAATTGTATTTATCGAGATTACTTTAATATTCGTTACTTATTTTGCATTAAATTATATTCTTAGCTAAGCTAAAACATGTAACATTCCAATAAATTGATATCATTACACTTTATAATATGCATGGAAATAAAAACATACTGATTCTTATTGCTTTGTTTATACATAGATTCTTTATGTTTAATCTTGTTTTTTACGATTAAAGAAAAATTACGCTTCATGTCAAAAAAATAAAAGTATTCGTAAAAAATGTGTAAATCCTTGTTCGTTGAATAAATGTTGTCTCATTAATTCTCGTAGCTTGTATCGTTTGCACATAATTTAATATTTTTATTCTCAATTTTGTTTCTCATCAAGAAAACAAAAACTACTCATGCTATAAAAAAAGTGATTCATGACAAATTTTTAGATCTCTTTTAGTTGCAAAATTTTTGTCGATCTAGCTCTTTCCGTATTTTGCTTTGTTTTAACTTATTTAGTTGTTATCTAAAATTTTATCAACAACGACCAAGCCGGACAGACAGACACCGACGTAGAAACTTGTTTTTCTGACTCAGGGGGACTCAAAACATCGACATTGGATGAAATTCGCGAAAGTCATTTTTCGAATAAAACTAATACCTTCTTATTATGGATGAGAATGCAATTCATTTTTTTTGTGATCAACATTTGAATTTTCGATTTTTTTAAAACAAAATTCAAAGAGCTAATAAAAGAGTAATGTAGGGCCTTGGAAAAATAACGTTTTTCTCTTCTTCACGTTTTTCCATATCACGCTTTTTTTACTTCAAATGTCCATTTTCGTTTGGTTTTTTGGATTTTGAAAATCCTATAACTTTTGTAATTTTGATTTTATCCAAACAAGCCATAGAAATAAATTGTGCATATTTTTGTGTGCTATAAATAACTTTCGATAGAATTTTGAACTTTTGAAAAAAGTGGTCTCAAAAATGTTGGAAAAGCCTAAACTTTTTTAATTGTAGAAATGGCTGGTTAGCGAACGTGGACATTTGATTAAATTCGCGAAAGTCATTGTTTGCATAAAACAAATACCTTCTCAGCATGAATGAGAATGTAAAAAGAGGATTTTAGATGTTTGTATATTTTCGAATATCGACAATCTAACTGGTCATTGTTGACATTTCAGGTGTGGATATAGTAATAGTGGTTTTTAGGGGTCTTGCTGAATAATCCCACCGACTCCATAATTAGTGGGGTTAGAAAAGAGGATTTCGGACGTTTTTATTTTGTTAAATTTCGACGATCCAACTTTATCAAGGTAGGTTTGAATAAAGGGTGATTTGTAAGAGCAGGTAACTGTTTAAAAACATTTGTATTCGAAAATCCTTGCCGGCAAAATATTATTTTTTGGCCTTCTAATTGATTTCAGGAAAACAAAAACTAGACTGAATTATATGAAAAATTAAACTAATTTGTTTCTAGAAAATAAATCTTCTTTATTGAAGAATCACACTTTGCTTGTAAATGTAATTGTTTTGTTGCAAAATTCGCTTTTGTCGGATTAAAATGAACTTTTATGATGCAAACTCCTGTTAAAAAAGAAAACAATAATCCAAGGACCAAATTTGGATAACAACGAACAAACAAAAACAAAAAATCCTATTGTAATCTGAAAAAATCAATAAGAAAAATTTAGACAAAAATAAAAAGGAAAGAAAAATTATAAGGTAGACAACCGCATCCCCTTCCTTCTCTTTTTCTTTCTTTCGTATTTTTTATTTTTATTATCATCAAATAACAACAATAAATAACATTCAAAAGAAGCAAAAGAGAACGAAGGGGATGTGGCTGGCTGCCTTCTTCATTATTTCATGTCAGTACAAAGATACTGGTAACTTGGAATAAAATGATTAGAAAAATTATTGTGGAATTTCCTCAGCCAGCGACATAGCCAGGATTTTTTTTCGGGAGGGTCTTCGGATTTATCTATAGGCGAAGAGTGGGGGAAAAGGTAATTGAATAATGAAAGAACTTAGTTGCGGGAGACCAAACTCCGCCCCTGGCTAAGCCACTGTTCTCAGTAAGGCTCGCGAAGCTCGCGACGAGCTTCTTCATGCAGAGGATTCGAGTAGAGTACAGTGTCGCTGCGAGTTCTCTCGGCAACCAAGAAGCGCCCCTTTGAATTTCGCGTTGCGCATGGCAAGGCTTCGAGGTTCACCCTGTTTCCCTTTCCTTTGCGTAAGCAGAGTCGAGCACCACAGCTGGCCACAAGTTACTCAACCATTCCAAAGATATTATAAACGTAGATGCGGTACGAGGCGTCGGAGTGGGAAATTATATATATAGGACATCACATTTTCTGCCCTATCGAGGTGCTGCCCTCATCGTACTACGAAGTCGAATTCTTGTTTTCTTATTCTTAGCAAAATATGACGGCAAAGCAGTAGAAAGATTTTTTGAGGTTAGAAAAGTTTGACATGTATGTATCGCAGAATTTTCTCAGATCTGAAGCTTGATCCAGGTTTTCGGTACAGTCTTTTTTTTTTAATTATAAAAAAAATGTTCTCGAAAAATCATATTTTTAATATAAAAAAAATATTATAGAAAGACATTTCGAGATAAACAAGCGCTGAAAACATTTTTCTTTAACAAATATTTTTTTTAATTGAAATAATTAAATATTTATACCAAAGAAACAACTTTCTAAATTTTGAAGTGTTTAAACATTATTGTTTAAATTTAAAATAAAAATAATTAAAACAAAATATATTTCTGGATAAGATATTTTGTTTGAAATTGTATATAGTATTTTTTAATTCACAAAAGTTCTTCCGAAAAATCGAAATGTTAATTAAAAAACACGTGTTTTTGTATATTAATTTGTCGGTAAAATTTGTTATATAATTTTAATTTTAAATTCAAACAATAATTTTTAACACTTTAAATATTAAACAAAAATTTATTTAATAAAAATATTTTATTATCGTATTTTTAATAAATAATTCATATTGATTAAGAAACAATTTTATTTGGTGAGTTTTATTATTTTAGAATTTTCAAATTCGTTAATATTATAAACTGTTCATGAATTTTATTAGTTTTGGAATTGTATTTTTCGGGACAGAGAGTTTTACCGAGTCGGGAATTTTATTTTTCGGGATATTTAAGCCGTCCCCATAGAATTACAGAAAATTGCAATTTTTATTCTTGTATCTTGGCAATTTTTTTCTAATCTATTTCAGTCACTGGTAAACGGGGGTCATTTTGTCTCAGGAAATAAGTGATTAAATTTTGAAAAAATTGGGTAGGCTTTTTCGACATCTAGGTATGTAAAAAAGGTAAACTTCAGAAGATTTAAAAACTAATTTAAGAACTATTTATACTCTTTTAAGATACCAATATAATTTACACAACACTAATTGTAAAATTTGAAAATTTTTAGGCCTTCAGTTTAAGAACTTGAATTTTAACATTCAAATTGCTTCATTTACAGAATACAGCCTTATTGTTTGAATTTTCAGAATTTTCATTATAAGTTATAGGTTACGTCAAAAATAACATTCTGGGATTCGAAATTGTTACAACGCGAAATAGTTTTAATTTAAAATTTAAAATTGCGAAAATACACCATTTTCCATGTTCATTGGCAATCCAGCGAGTCACTTTCTTTCGCTTCTTTTGAAAGTCGATCCTTTGCTTTCAGTTATCTTTTTAAAATATACCTTGAATTCAACGCATTTCAAATTAAATGTTTGCAGCTGCATTTAAATTGAATTATACAAAGGTTTTTTGTTTCAAATATAAATTAATTAAAACATTTTATTTGTTTTTCACGATTGTAATTTATAACTTCTAAAATGGAATAATTGTAGCTCAAACATGAAAAAGTATAGACTAATTTCAAAGTTAAAGAGGTTCTATCACATATATTTAACTATTAAAACCTCTGACCTTTTTTAAGGTTTTTAAAACTCTTTTAAAACTTTTTAAAACAATTTTGGTTGTGATTTCTTAATAAAAGAATAAGTGCTATTTAGTCTCCAGAACAGCAACTTCAAAAATATTTAAAGCCTTAATAGTTGAGACATTTTAAATTTGTAGTCTTTAGTAGATTGAATAATTTCAAATTTAAAGCTATTTAAATATGTCATCTGAATTTTTGAATGGAAAGTGTTCGATAATTTTAGATTGAAACCTCTCAAATTATTTAGTTACAAATTAAAATCGTACAACTTCAAGTTTTATTAATTTTTGTATCATTTGTCACCCCCACAAATTATTATTATTATTTTGTTGTTGTAAGAAAATAACGCCTGATTTTTGTAAAAATTAGCAAATATATAATCAAGGTTCACTCAAGGTCATTTTTGTTCAAAAAGCTTGTTCCTGAATAAATTGTCTCTTATTGTTCCCGATTTCGTTCTGTCACTCAGGGATTGTGTTTTTCATAAAAAACATTGAAATGTGGTTTTTTCACGTTTATAAAATTATAATTGAAGGTTACTCGGGGTAATTTTCTGTGAAAAATATTGCCTTACAAAGAATATTTTTCCAAAAATATAATGGATTTCTTCGCCCGAGATACAAACGTAAATTGTACTATAGTAAAAACAACTGGAAAAATTTAGACGAAAGCCAAATTTGGTCAAGAAAACAAGCCTTTGTCGACCTATAAATACTAATTTTATTCCCCGAAAGATTTTTCAAAAATCTCTTCGAACCAATTTTATTGCAACAATTTAGTTGAAGAAAAATATTTTTATATAAAAAGAAAATAGTTCAATTTTTAAATACAATTCTTAAAATGTAAAAACTGTGTGACAAAGCAAAATCCAATCCGACTATTGTTTCGAAAGTTATCCGATATACAGACAACCACAACATCAATAACAACGACGACGTAGACGCCAGAGAGACAGACAGATACCGACGTAAAAACTTGTTTTTCTGACTGAAGGAGCCTCAAAACGTCGAAATTTCATTAAATTCGCGAAAATCATTTTTCGCATAAAACAATTCTCATTATGTATGAGAATGTGATAAAATAATCATGGGGCCTTGAAAAAGAAGTGTTTTTCGATTCTTAACTTTTTTCCATATCAAGCTTTTTTTGCTTCAAATGTCCATTTTCGTTTGGTTTTTTGGATTTTGAAAATCCTTTAACTTTGGTAAGTTTGATTTTATCAAAAAAATTTATGAAAGTCAAAGCCCAATTCAATCCGAACAGTCTTTCGAAAGTTATCCTGTATAAAGACCACAACGACGACGCCGGACCTACAAACAGACCCCGACGTAAAAACTTATTGTTCTGACTCAAAGGGCCTCAAGACGTCGACATTTGATAAAATCCGATAAATTTATTTTTCATAAAAAAACTAATACCTTCTCATTTTAGATGAGAATGTAAAAATTATCAGCAAGATTTGTAGAAAATCTTTTGAAGAATAAAATGATTGTCCCGTAAGTTAGAACCGGAAAATTACTATTTCAAAAAAATGAAAGTTGTTCTAAATATCAAGCTAGACTCGCGACCGGGACAAATCGGGAAATGAAAGTAAATTTGACAATTGAACTGCAGTTCGAGTATTAAAAATTTAACAGTGATTGATTTTACAAGATGATTCTAGATCTGTTCAAAATGATATAATTTACATATTTTAACGTTAAAATTTGAACTAATTTAATTCGAAAGCCTCAGTTGTGACACAAGTGCAAACGTTCGAATTAATGGCTTCTTAAATGAACGCCTTTATTCAAATTCAAAATCTTTTTGAAGTATTATTTTAGAATAAAATATTCCACTTTTATCTATTTAGTTTGTAAATTAAAAAAAAAAACAATTTTCAATAGTAAACAATTTGAAAATGAATTTTCACAATTACAGAGTGACAAATTTAAACTTTGAATGTTACAATTATAATTGTTTTATTTTTTTGTTTGTATTTCGAAGTTAAAAGTATTTCATTTTGATTCTTAAAGATGAATTAAATAATCATTAATTTAGAAAAAAATCAAATAAGCTGGAGCTTTCTGCATGTTTAAAAAAAAGGACAAAATTTGGAGCTTCTCAAGAATTTTGAAATATTTGGAAAATAATTTAAATTTCTGGGTAGATTTAAAATGATTTTTTATTTCGAAAAAGTACATAACTCAAAGAGAGTGTTTAAAAATATTTCAAAACATTTCAAAACATTGACAATATTAGAAAAAATCTGAAAGCTCTTAAAACAATTTTGTGTGCAGGATTTTACGAAAATGTTAGGAAAAATGGGAATCAGTCTAAAAGACATTTAAAAATTTCGAAAAATTAAAAAAATAATTTAAAAAGATTTGAAATAATTTAAAAGAGAATTGATACTTTTGATGATTTTAAAATGTTTTCCAATGTTGATTTTTTATTTTAAAAAATTACATAATTTTAAGAGGAGATATAAAAATACGGCACCACTGAAAAAATTTCCGAAAGGGATGGACGAAAAATGCTAAAAAATGAAATCTACGGCACCTGAATAATAATTTTATAAAATTTGTATTAAAAAATACATTAAAAAACACGTACACTTTGAAATAAAAAATGTTCAGCCTAAATTTTCTTCGTACCTACATAATAACATTTTTGAAATAAACTTTGCAGGATTCAATTCAACAACGCTTTATATCAAAATTTATATTTATTTATTTTTTATTAATAATAAATTTGATTTTTCAGAACTTTTTTATATTTTTTTCAAATACAATGCACATTTTCAAACAAAATTTTTTATAGAGAAATATGTATTCGATTATTGTAGTTTAAATAAGTAAATAATATTTAATAAACAATTTTTTGAATTGCTTGAATTCATGAATTTTCTATTTCGGATATTTTATAATTCAGCCATTTTCTGCAGGGATTTTTCAAATTCGGTAATATCTTATTGTCCGAATTTTTATTTATTTTATTTTTAAAGAATTCTCCAATTCAACTTTTTATATTTCGGTCGTAAATAAATTTATTTTCTAATAATTCAAATATTTGATTAACTTTCAGTTTCTTTTATAAAATTTCAAAGGCTTATGCATTATAAATTAATTACCTCATTAACAAAAAAGGTTTTTTAAGAAAAATAACAACAATCATGCAAAAAACCCGACTTTTTTATTTGAAAAAGATATTAACAATGTTTATTTCTTGCGTAATTAAAAAGAAATTAGGAAGGAATTTCATATTTGAATAAAATTATGAATCGAACCAAAAAATACATGATCTGGCTCTTTTTTGACAGACTTATTTTTTCAAAAATTGTATACTCCTTTTCAAAGATCTTGATTGAAAACCGAAGTTTAATTCCGCTCTATTGTATTATTCACAACTTTCTTCTAACTGCAATTCATAACAGAGTAGACAATTAGACATAATGTAAAAATTACAATGAACATGACAAGTCAAAACTGTCATCTTGGTACTTGAAGTTAAAGTGAATATTTATTTCTGACAATATTAAAACTTCCATTTTAATATTGAGTTTATTAAATTAAAAAAGAAGATATGTTAAAATTATTTACGCCTAGCGTTATAATACTTAAAGCTTCTTATTCTTCAAAAATCAATATATTCCAATCAAGATTTTTTTCTTACTTCTTAAATCTTGTAAACAAAAACAAATGTTTTCATGTAATAAATAAGTGACGAAATTTTGTTATCAAATAATTTTTTTCAATGTGACTAGCCGTAATTATTTCTGCCGTCTTGGAGAAAAAAGTTACTCTCTAAAGTTTGACGTAAGGGTCATTTTCGCGTTGCAGCGTATACGTAAAGAAGACTCACGTCAAAACGAAGCTAGTGAGTTTCTTCATGCAAACAGCAGATTTGGCTTAACGCATTTTTCCCTCTCGACGGATTGTTCACCTTGGCGCGCGGAATATTTCCTAAATTAATTTTTTTACGTAAAAAAATGTTGTGTGTACTAAAATGTAATATTTTTTTCTCGATGACTCAAATTAACCAAAAAGGTTTGAAAGTGTAAAATAAAAATGTAAAGCATTGAACAAATTCTGAATTTAAGAATCAAATCCTAAACAATTAAAAATTTTAACATTGAAATTTAATTTGGTTTTGAATATAAGGGTTTAATATCGTAAAATTGATAACTGTAAGCCTTCTTACTTGATTAGGCTTAGATCAATGGCCTTCAAAATCTGATAATACACAAATACAAACATTTAGAATTCTGCATTTCAATTTTCAATTCAAAACTTTCAAAATTAAATAATTTAAATTTATCAGATTATACTTGAGGCATCTTCAAAATTTTAAAAATATTAATGCTTGTATTTTTAATTTATCAACTGTATGAAAAAATTTCAAATAATACAATTCTTGAAATTTCTGTTTATAAAATTACTTAATTTGAATGTTTTAAATTGAAAATATATTAAAACCTTTCAATTTAAAATTCCCCTCCTTATAAAAAGTTTTCGATTTCAAAGGCTTTACATTAATTCCAATTTTTCACGAGGTTTGACATCGAATAATCTGCTTATTGCAGCTTTAAATTATTTATATCCTAAAGCTGAAAAAAATGTATAGCCGAATCATAAGTGATTTCATTTAAAACGTTTAAAATTAAATAATTTGATTTGACAGGTTATACTCGAAGAATATTCGAAATTTTACAAATACTGAAACTTTGAATTTTAAATTTATAAACTAGTTTCTTTTAATAATTATTATTTTATTCTTAAGCTTCTAGCAGAAAAAAATTACACTGCAATTTTAATTGTTTTCTTTTCAAATTTCTCTCATTTAAAACCTTTTAATTTCAAAGACTTTGAACTTATAATCTAATTTTTGATACTGAATAATTTTTAATGGAATAATTATTTAATTGCTAACATACTTCTAGTTTGAAATAAAATTGTGGGATAGTAAAGTATTTTCTTGCAAAATAGTTATGCTGAAGTTTAAACGCTTCTTTTTATATTTTGACATTGTCGACTTCTGAAAAGTTTCAAACCAAAAACTTTAGAACTATGAGTCCTAATTACTTTCCTGAGTTTTTTTTATTGAATTTAACTAATTATTATAAAAACAAGGGAATTTTTTAAATTTCTCCAGCTTATTTCAATGCTCTCCATTGTTGAAGCCAAGAAACAACCCACATATATCTGTATTCCATTCAATCAAATTTAAAATTTATCGACATTTTCATTTTTATTGAACTAAATTGTACTTAAATTTAACACCATTTAACACCATTCAACATCTACAATTTTAACTTAAAGTTACTTAAATTCAACTAAAATTTACTTAAATTTTGAATTTAACTAACATGTATTCACTTTTTGAAATAATCTAAATTGTATTCAATCTTTAAATTTAGTTTTACAAAATAGTTTTTAAATTGCACTACAGTAAATCTTAAAGTACGAATAGAATTGTTTTAAAACTTATTTACCTAGTATCTAGAAAATTTCTCTTTGAAAAGAAACCAGACGAGAAATTAATTTAACTAAACTTTATTTAATTTTTAAATTCACCTAAATTTCATTTAGATTTTGAATTTAGCAAAATTTTATTTAAATTTTAAATTCAACTAAATTTGATTTGATTTTGAATTTAAATTAATTTTATTTAATTTTCTAATTTATCTTAATTTCATTTAAATTTTAAGTTTAGTTTTTAAAAATAATTTTAGAAATTTAACTATAGCTAAGATTGCTATAGTGATAGCGAAGGCGAACGCGAGAACGAGAAATAGAAAATCACGTTCGGTTTGGAATTCAACGACTTTCGGTGTGCGCCCCGGCCCCAGCTCGTCCGCTGACGTGCAAGGAGGACGCGGTTGCCATAGAAACGGTCAAAAGTTGAAGAGGGCAGCACCTCGATATAGTTGTAACAAGCCGACAGTCTTTTACCGCG
>NC_046665.1:15162002-15171364 GCF_010883055.1 Belonocnema kinseyi | reverse complement strand
TTCCATATTCTCGATAAAAAAGAGAAAATAAAAAGACATAAAAGCCAAGAAATGTTTTTTTCACACAGTAACATTTGTAGTCCCTGCCCCTTAATTCATTGTAAAGCTTATAATTCCTGTACAGGATAATCTAATAAAACTACTTTAAAAAGAGAATCACAACTAAATAATCATTGACTTTATAAATAAATTGTCGCAGCAATAATAATATATTACAATATTATTTAATTTGAATTCCTGTAATTTTTGATCAATCAGCATTGTACTATTCAAATTTATTAACTCATACTTCTCATTCGACGCAATTAATTCTTTAAAATTTTAATCTGCATAGTCCACTCAGTGGAACACAGCCTGAGGTAACCTACAATTGGCAGATTCACGCTTATTGAAAATTGCTATGTGCGCATCGTATTTATACGATTGGGTGTGATCTTTTAAGAACTCTATTTCATATTGAATCTCAAACCATTCATATGCACATTAATGAATAGTAGAATGCTCATAGGAATTATTTCAGGTTATTTAGTCTTATTAAAATCTATTCACTCAGCATTTTTACGAATGTGGAATGGCAGATTTAAAGCACCGCGCACAATGCAAACCGACTCGCTTTCTATCGGTTCTTTTTTCCTGGGTACGTAATCTTATAGTTGAATTTTGTAATAACCTCCATGGTTTATCCTCACCTTGAAAATGGCTTGGATATTAGATAACCAAAAAAACAACTTCTCTTAATTCGATCCATTATTAGCAGAATTATCTATCCTGCCTTGGATCTCAGCACGATAGTCGATAAAAGTTTCGTAGAAAAGTATGAGAATAGTAAGGAGACCGAAGGAAACGCAGATAAAACAAAAAAACAAATGAAAGAGGAAAGACTGAAAGAAATTTGCGAAATTATGATGGATGTAATTACGAGTTATGAAGAAAAGCAGGAGAAAAGAGAAGAGGAAATAAGGAAAGAAATTAGGCAGGAAATGGCTGAACTTAGGAAAGAAATAAAGAAATGGGAAGAAGTCAAAGAAAGTTATAGGAGAAGTTGCAGAAATTGGGAAATAACTAAAAAAGTAGGAAGATAATTATAAAAAAATAAAGGAGATACAAGGTAAGATGAAGGAAATAGAAAGCTCGAAGCAGCAGTTTGGAGGGGGGCGGGAGTGGGAATACGGATAAGGAAAGTCTGACAAAAAAGTAAAAAGAATATAAAAGAAAGATAAGAAGGAAAGAAAAAGAAACTTAGTGACAAAGGATTTAAGATTGACGGCGACGGAACTGAAAGAATGAGTGGTATCAAAGTGACGACCAAGAGAGGATGTTATGTGGAAGCTCAGAGAGAATAGAGGATGCTTTGACATGTGTAGAAAGGAAGATGCAGTATAAGTTAAGTAAAATAGCGATAGAGGAAAGAAAAAAGAGAAGAACATTGGTTAATTATGTGAGAATACAGATAGAAAGACGAAGAATGGGAAGATATAGTGAAAAATCAGGTTTCGGAAAACTAAGAAAGAAAGGAATAAGAGACAGGAAAATAAGAAATAGTAAGAAGCAAAAAGAGACGAGAAAAGAATGTAGGCAAGAATGGAGGATATGTTACTGGAATATAGCAGGATTGGAAAGAAAGGATATAGAGTTTATGAGAAATTTGACACAGTGGGTTGTGGTAATAATGATGGAGACGTAACTAGATGAAAAGGGATGCGAAAGAGTAAAGGGAAGGTTACCAAAGGGTTACAAATGGCAAGTGCAAAATGCAAAGAGGAGAAATGAAAGGGCAGAGCAATATGAGGAATGGTGATAGGAGTTAGGAACAAATATATAACAGGGAAAGATAAGAAAGAGAGGAAAGCACAAGCAAAAGGATTAACAGTAGAAGAGATAAAAATGGTAGGAGAGAAGTTGAAGATAGTGGGGGCTTATGTGAACGGTAATATGCAACAGAAGGCAGAGGAGATGAAAGAAATAATAGAAGAAAATAAAGAAGAAATTAGGCTTATAATAGGTGGGGATATCAATGCGAGAACAGGAGATAGAGGCGGAAGGGAATGGGGAGAAGAGAGAGAGAGAGGAAGAAAGCCCAAAGATAAGGTACTAAATGGGGAGGAAAAGAAATTGTTAAAGAGCTTGGAGGAGTTACGACGTTTTATCTTGAATGGAAATATACAGGGAGATATGGAAGGAGAATACACATTCTCAGGAGCAAAAAACGGAACAGTAATTGATTATGTAATAGTAGATGACGAGTTAAGAGAGGCAGTCAAGAAACTAAAGGTAGGGTATTATATTGATTCGGATCACTTTCCCTTAATAGTGACATTAGACGAATAGCATTATGGATAAAAAGAAAGTAAAGGTAAAAAGAGCAGGAAAACGGGATTGAGCAAGGCAAGCAAAAGTACAGTTCAGATAAAAGGTCAGAAATATAAAAATGGGAGAATTAGAGAAGAGATTAAAGGGGGGAATAGAAGTGGATGGTATGAGGATTGTACAGATAAAAAAAGGAGGTCAAAAAGGAATTAAGAAAATGGAGAAAAGAAATATTAATGGGGAAGTATATAGGAGAAAAAGAAGGAGTATACTGAGTTTTCTGATCAAAATAAAAGAGGAAGAAAATAAAACGTTTAAGGAAGACACGGGCTTATAACCAGGAGATTTGCGATGAGGAAGAGGACATATCAAGGGAAGAAGTAGTCAAGGTATTAGGAATAGTGAATGATGGAAAGGCAACTGGAATAGATAACATTTTAAATGAAGTATGGAAATATGAAGGGACGGAACTAAAATAATGGGCATGGATAATGTGTAATAGAGTATGGAGAGGAGATGGATGGCCAGAGTTATGGAAAGAAGGAGTAGTGATACCAATAAAGAAGAAAGGCAAATGAATGGTGGTTAAAGATTGAAGAAAGAAGTTAATGAAAAAAGAGATAGAACGACCGAATTAGACAGGGTTTAGAAAAGGAATGGGGTTAATAGACAAGATATATGTTCTGAATTATGTAGTAA
The DNA here is from genome assembly GCF_010883055.1 of Belonocnema kinseyi. Lineage (NCBI taxonomy): Eukaryota > Metazoa > Arthropoda > Insecta > Hymenoptera > Cynipidae > Belonocnema > Belonocnema kinseyi. The sequence goes on along the minus strand of NC_046665.1, from coordinate 15,168,358 downwards.
ATAAGAAGATGAAAAGGAAAAAGGGCAATGATAGTAATGTTCGTTGAACTCCCTACTGAAAATTCCTATATAGGTTCCTATATAGGATCCTGTATATCTTTCTGCATGGAACCATATCTAAATACTACGGCTGCGTAGAAGTTTTTGTTGGTCCTCTATGGGCACCTAGAAACATACGTAACATTACGTACAATAAAGTACCATTATTTAAGTACCATTAGTTAGGTACCATTAGGTACCTTATTAGGGAATGTCCTATACAGGCACCTATATAGGATCCTATGTTTTTTCCTATAGGTGGCACTTATAGGTGAAACATTTAGGATCCTATAAAGGATCCTATATAGAAACCTATATAGGAATTTTCAGTAGGGTAGCGAATACATTTTCATCACGTATTTCGTGCTTCGCACCCGAATTTGTACCTCGACTGTATATCATTTCCATAAATGTATATTATTACAATTCATAACATGCATTGACATTAAAACAGACGTAGTTTCATCGTCTCTTTTGAAAAACTTCGCATTCTTTTTAAAAAAATTGTTATTAAACATTTTATTACAACTTCTGCCTGTTCTTTAAAAACTGAATTTGCTCATTTACAATTTTATTTCTATGATTTAGACGTAGCACATACAGTCTACACATCAGTCTTACCTTTTTTTAACTTCTAAGTGAAATCCCTACCTCAGTGACCCACTATACTTCTGTAGATACGATAACTTTCGAAAAATTGATCAGATTTGATTATGCTTTGGCACACTTTTTAAGGCCTAAAAAAACAAGTTCGTAAACCAGCTATTTTGGATAAAAATTCAAAAAGTGAGCGCGTTTTGAAACTTTTTGAGTCTACATTTTTTAAAGATTTCAAAATTCTATGTACGGTTATTCATAGTACTTAGCAACTCAAACAATTTATCCTTGTGACTTTTTTCTATAAAAAAAATTATCAGAGTTAAAGCATTTTAAAAATTCAAAAAAAAATAAAAATAAAATGAACATTTTAAGCCAAACAACGCATGATATGAAAAAAAGTCAAGAAAAGAAAACCGTTGATTTTTGAAAACCCTACAAGATTATCCTAACAAGTTTTTTAATTTGATCGAAATGTTGAAAATTCCAAATTTGATGGTACCAAAAATAATGAAAAATCCAAAAATTCCATTTTTTGGTGAAACTATGCAATATACGAAAAAAATGAATTAGCTAAAATTGCGCGCTCTGGAAAGACCTACAAATTTGTAACGAATCACTTTTCAATAGGACGCGTAGTTTTTGTTCTTAGTCGTAAAAAACAACATTAAAAATATTTTTAAAACACAATATTTTTGGGCTAAGGACACAAGCTACAACAAATGAGACAAAACTTGTTTATCCAAAAAAGTGCTATAATTTTTGATAGGACACTTAGTTTTTGCTTTAGTCGTAAAAAATAATATTTAAAAATGATAAATACAATTTGTGCTTTATTTTGAAATATTTGAATAAGCAGTCCCAGGCAGAGTTACATAAAAAATGTATTATATTTGATATGAAAGTGTTGTGTATAATGTAGAAAAGTTGACATTTTTGACAAAATTGAGTGCGAAGCACGATATACGTGATGAGAATGTGTTCGTTGAAGCCGAAAGAGCTTTAGCAAAAGAGAGTTCACAATCACAAAATTACAGCTGTCGGTCCATTGACCTTTGACTTTAAAAGATCTGTGCACGAATGCGGGTCAAATGCAAAGACCGAGCGCGGAGTGCGATAACCATCTGTCGCGTGCCGTAGGTACACTCAAACTCTCGAGCTAAGTTTTTTTTAACAAAAGAGAATTCACAATCACAAAATCACACTATTGGATGTTTTGAGGCTTGATTATAAGCGGTTTGCGCAAGAACGTGCAAAAATATAAAGATCGAGCACGTAGCGCGATGTATAGACATAATCCAGCGCGAAGCGCGAGATAAATTCATCATCGAGCGCGAAGCGCTAGAACCAACAGTCGCGCGCCCTAGACGTGCTCAAACTTGCGAGCCGCTCAAACTTGCGAGTCCTATAGTTTTATCTCCGAATTGTCCCCTAAAATAGCCTCTGAAAGCCTCTAGTAACCCAACTACATCATAAAGCATCTCCCCATTACTATTTCTCATGTTGACAAATTCTGTACTTTTGTTTCCCTTCATTTTTTTATGAAATAGTTTCTTGCTTCCTTCAAATTCGTTTTGTATTTACTTCTCTTATTCTGCTCTAATTTTATCTTTACCTTCCTTAACTAATCGTTTGAGTATCCTCTTTTTGTGATAATAATTTATACGAATATTTCTTTCCTCATTGCTAAGACCTGCGATGTTCAAAGTTCTCCTGTACGCTTCTTTCTTTGCTTTTTGGGCCGCCGGAATTTCATCATTCCACCACGTATCACCAGGTATTCTTCCTACAACTGCGTTACTACACACATCGATCGCACATCTAACAATGATATCCCGGAACTTTGTCCATGAGCCCTTTATATCTTAGTTTTTTCTAAGCTCCTCCCATGTTGCCCTATCTACGCTTTCGATTATCTTATTTTGGAAATCTATTCGAACATCCGGTTTCTGTAGGTTCTCAATTTTGATTCGCGTTTGTTTTGTTTTCTTGGTTCTATTTTTTCTGCATCCCCGACTTAAGTTAATTTTAGAGATCAGGAGGTAATGATCAGTATTGAATTTAGAACCCCTCATGAACCTTGTATCTTTCACCAGCTTTCTTAGCCTTTCATCCGCAACAACAAAGTCAATTATACTGTGGCTCTTTCCTTTGGACTCTTTCTAAGCATAAGCCAACTAATTTATCTCCATTATAGAATGTTCTTGGATCCCCAAAATTACCTGATACTTTTTCTGTATCCTGATTTTGGATGCATACCCAACCATTTATATATTCTAGAAGAATTATTCTTTCACCACGACCGCTACTTTCATTCTAGCTCACAGCTGTCTAGGAGATACAAAATCATGATATCCGAGATGCTGCTCTGCTCTTTCATTCAAAATCAGACCTACTCCTTGCTTACCATATGATTCACTATATACTCCTGACTATATTTCAAATCCGCCTTTCGACACGCCGTTTTCTATGTCTCTACTTTCGCATCCTTTTTTTATTGTTTCAGGCATACATAAAATATCTAGTTTCCTCACGTGCATAGCTTCTTACAATTCTTTTACTTTGAGATCATTTACTCCCCCCCCCCCCATCCTAGCATTCCAAACACCCAGTCTCCATTCGTCGCCTGTAACATAACCTTTAGATTTACCGTGTGCATGACTTTGCTCGATTAAAGTTCCAGTCCTTTCCCAGGATATTTTATAGTTTGTGTTATTCATTGTTTATATTATACGCCTAACTACTACCTTTATGCAATAAGTTTATTTTCTGAGTCGAAATCATGTCAAAGTTAAGTAGCAATTCGTCATATGGTGGAGATTGTATGTATAACGTCGGTCCCAACAATAGATTGCATAGATTTCTTTGTTGCATTTTTTAAGACATTTAAGTAAATTATTAAAATGTAAATTAATATAAATTTGGATATTTTTCGAATTTATGACTTATGAAAAGATTTATTACTGAAAAATAGGTTAAATAAATGCTTTCGTTAACTTTTACTAAGTCGATTGAGAGGAATAGGATTTGCACTTTTTCTGTTTCCGTTGGGGGATTTTTAGACGAAGGAAAAATCGCGTATTCATAGGAACATATATGAGTCGAGAATCAGCTTGAAGTTTATGTAATTAAATATTTGATATAGTTTGTATAATTAAAGTTTATATATGTTCAAAATATATCCATATTTGAGTTATGTCATTTTCCAAATGTTTCTGATGTTGCGAAATGACTCTCTGAATACTATTTACACTTTCTGTAATTAGTTTAAAACGTTGTTATTAATTATAATTTCCATTAAAAATAAAAAGTAAAATTTAATAGAAGGATTTAATGAATATAATTATTTATGCTTTTATATTCTTAACTGATCAATTAATTATCATTAGATAAATACTTTTTAACATTATAAAATAAAGTAAAAATAACATTTAAACTTCTTTTAATTAGGTTACATTATTTAATTATTTACTTGAAGGATATTTAATTGAATGTAAGCTAGACTTTCTATACTAAAAGTTTCTTTCGAAGACTTACAATGATGTTGAATAAACTAGATGCAAGCATTAAGAGCATGGGCCTCAACATTAACGCAAATAAAACAATAACTATGGTGTTCGAAGGAAAGAGTGAGAAAACACTATGCAATATTTTATTAAATGATGAGAGAATTGAAGAAGTTGATAAGTTCGTATGCCTTAGTAGCTTATTTACTAGGGACGGGAAGATAGATGAGGAATTTGGTAGACGCATAAACGAAGGTAAGAATGTTATTGGTAGAGCAGGTCCCCTTATCAGAAGTAAAAATATATCACATAAAGCTAAAATGGCAATACATAATTCTACATTTGTACCAACTGTACTATACGGTAACGAGACATAGACCTATCAAGATAAAGAAAAGAGTAAAGAGTAAAATTAATGACAAAGTAAGTTACGAGATAATTCTCAAAGAATGTGGTGCAGAAGGGACGTTCGTTGACACATGGGAAAGAAATCGGTTAAAATGGTTCAGGAATGTTGAGAGAATGCCAAACGAATGATTAACGAAACAAGTGTATCAAGGTAAAGTAAATGGCAGCGTGCCCAGAAACAGACCGCGGAAAGAATCGTTCGAATGTGTGAATGAGAACCTAGTTAGAAGAGACATAAAAAGTCACAGAAACACGAGAGTCTGCATGAAAAAAAGCATGGACATAAAAGAAGCTAGAGAAGTATACCAGGACAGGAAAGTATGGCGGCAAATAGTTAATAAAAAGAGTGTTAGTAGAGTGAATGACGCCTGAAACAAAAGTCCTTTGCCACTAATGGACCCAAGTGGGGAACCTTACATAACGACTTTGTGAGGATTTTCACTTGGGGTGATTGCTAGAGAGATTGATCAGCAACCTGGGTCGGAGCAGTGTTGCAGAACAAACGGGTTTTTTACATCAATAACACGAGAATTCTGGATCAATCTGAAAATTCTTTATCCCTTCCCCACATTACTTCTTTCCCCACCGAGTGAATGACGCCTACTCTGAAAGGGAAATGGCTTAATGGTGTAATACTAATAATAACCGAGAAGTTAGCGCCAGAAGAGTCTTGTTCGCGGAATTGAGCAAGATGAAGCTAGGAGTTGGCCAAAACTAAAAGATGCTCGCTCACTCCATCGAATCATGAAAGTGCTATCTCGGGCGAGAAAAGCATAAAGATACTTCTAGCCTCATCTTGCTCATGTGAGCTAAAAAGCTAAAAAAAAGCAAGAGCGTGAAAATGCATTTATTTCCTGAAGCACTTGTGTACTAAATAAATTCTTGAAATACATGAATAGCCTACCAAAATGTCAAACATCAAATTAAAGGACTTTCTTCTAGCTTCATTTAAAAATAAATAATTGAAAATAATTTTTCTCTACAATAAGGAATCAGCAATTTCAATAGAAAAAGGTATAAGAGATCAAATTATATTGCAAAAAATTCAAAAATATAACTCTAATATACTATTTCGCATAAATATTAAACACTCAAATTGTTTGGACTTGAATGATTTATTTTTATCAGTTATTTAAAAATTACTTAAGATTCAAATCAGCTACACTGACTCAATTAAATCATTATCTTTTTACAAATTTTTGAAAAACTTTTAATGTTTTAAAAAAATTAGGAAACAGCGTTTATTCATTATTTAATTTTTATTATAATATTGTAAAATATAGAGATCAAAATAAGAGAAATGTTTAAATGACTCGAAAGTGATCTAAAAATCTAAAAATAATTAAAATTCATATTATAGGTTGGAAAATTATATATGGATTCGAGCACATGGCTGGCCTGATGATAAGTGATACAAAGGACCCCGCACTAAATGTATGAGAAAATGGCTTTCGGTGGATTTAGCTGAAATTTTGTAATTTTTAAGGTTATAAGTGCCGGATGAAATATCCTTAAAAAAATCCAAAAAAATGGACAGTTTTAGCTCTATGCGGCGCTAAGCGCTCAAGATCAGTAAATAAAACGAATTATAACAGATTTTTTTACAAAAACGATGTCAACATAGAAATCACGGTTCAGATCGTGGTCTGTCATATTTTAGCCTACACTGTTGACTCATATAGCGCGCTTCTCAAAACGATCAAGTGCTAAGCGCCCAATATTTTAACTTGACTAATTAATCACTTCTTTAAAGGCAGAAATGGTACCCAAAGTAACATTAGTAACTAGTGCGCACATTCCGATAAT
>NC_046665.1:15137012-15161902 GCF_010883055.1 Belonocnema kinseyi | reverse complement strand
TAATTCGAAGAAAATGGTGTGCCCTGCCGTGATGATAACCTCTATAATTCGAAGCACAGCCTATCAAAATTTTCTTGTTTAATTATGATTTTTTTGGCATTATAATATTAACTGGAAAAACATTTTCACACTGCCAGCATTAATTGTACTTTAAAGAAAATTCACAATACGACCTATGGAACGTATAATAAACGTATAAACGAATTATGTGCGTTTATATTCTTATGTTTGATAATTTGAAGTTTTTTTCGGTCCCGGAGCACTTCCAATTATTGAGGTTTCACTGTATAGGGAAATTAAAATATCGTGCTAATTTTTTTTTAATGATAGGTATTATTATGGGACAGGTTTGTCTGGTCAATTCAAGTGTCTACATTATTGATACATATAAATTTTTAATATTTACAATGTTCACCAACAAGCCTTGTAATTCAATTTATTTGAATATTAGGAAAGTAGTTTCAGAATAAAATGCGAGCGCCACCTCACAGTTGTGATTGCTAGGAGAAGCGCCCTTCCGGCTTCGTTTTGAATACAAAAATATTCCCAAACATGTGCTGCCACCTTCTAATTTATGAAATCTCAGGTTTCTCCGATAGAGTAATTGGTAGCCTTTTTGTGAATCCTTTGTAACCACACAAATTATTTGACATCACTTGAATTCTTCGAAAAGTTTTTAAATATTTAATATTCTTTAAATACTTTAAAATTCTCTGAATTCTCCAAATTATTTTCACAACTTGTCATTCTTGACATTCCTTTGACTTGGAATTCTTTCAGATTCTTTAAACACACACACATATATCAGAGTACGCAGCCTTATCCTTGCATGCGGGTCTCTACGAGGATGGATGAACCCCTTTCCCTAGCGTCTCGTAGAAACAACAATAACAACACAAAGCATAGTTGTAGTAAGTGCGGTTCAAAACAACAGAACGCGCAGGGCTCCCGACAATGGGTCGGCCAACAATGCCGACCACTCTAGAGCTGGGGGAGCTAATCAAAATGGATTCAATGCGATGGATCGGCGGAATCTCGGAACCTTTAGATGGACGGAGCGACTAAATCACGACTTGCTACAGTGCTACGATGCGAGTGTGGCCCCTGAACGGCTTACATGGAACAGATGCATACTCTGTGGTGCGAGAAACACCCGGAGCTAGCGCACTTTTCGCAGCAACGCCTGTGAAACCATGCCGAACTACTCCGAAAAAGAGGCTATGTAAGCGGAACGCCTACTCTACCACAGCTAGAACAAGCCGGCAACAGAGAAAGAAAGGCGACACTAAGACCAACCGTGGGCAGGCATCCAATAGAAGAAGAGCGATGCATTATGACCCGGAGAAACATCAACCCAAGGTTTCTCTCAAGCCTAAAGATCTCGCTGAAATGGATGATGAGCTTCGTGGAAACTTTTCCGAAGAATCCGACCTTTGGGATATCAATTATTGTGTATAGAATGCAGCGAGAGCTTTGGCCGATGCGAACCATAAAACAAAACCAACGGCTGATCATAAGACAAAAGGCGAATGCATCAACTTGCCATAAAGATAATCTGGGCAAGACAGTACGCGTCCCGTATTCAGTGTGTGTCTGACTACATCACATCTGGTTGGAATTTTACCGCCAAGGTCCGAAAGTTCGCGCGCGAACTCCGAACCCGTTATCACACACTTAACAATTCAAAGCTGCTGACCATCAGGCAGCATATTGTTGAGAGAACACGGATACTATCTGATGCTAAGAGAAGTCTAGAGCGGAGGGAGAGGTGGGTCAGAGAAAATCAACAGTTACTCTCTGACCCATCTCTACTCTTCCAAGACCCGGAACCAGATTGTATCAAAACCTTCTGGTGGAAGAAGTTTCCTTCAACCCATCAGCATTTGGCCCGTATTTTCACCTCATATTTAAAGTCGGAAGAGCCGTTTCTGGAGTGGTTGGTGGAAGGGCGCACAATACTTGTGCTGAAAATAGGCAACTTGGCTGACCCGAAGAATTACAGGCCAATCACTTGTCTGAACACACTGCATAAGATATTCACAGCTATCCTAAATGATAGGATTGTACGCGCAATTGAACCTGTGTGGCAAGAAATGTATGAGCGAGACCCAAAGAAAGGCGTAGCAGGATGTCGGGAGAACCTGCTCATCGATAGATGCGTCTGCAAAGATGCAGCATTCTACCAGCGTGACCTATTGATGGCCTGGATTGATTATCGGAAAGCATTCGATTCGACCTCCCATAGACTTCTCATCTGTCTTTTGGAAAGCTTAAAGGCTCGTCCGCAAATCGTTAGGTGCATAGAGAGATTGATGTCATTTGGAAAACCAGATTTACTATCTTATCTGAAAAAAATGTTGTGACAACTAACAAGGTCACCTTTCAGAGAGGTGTATTTCAGGGCGACACTATAAGCCCACTCTTCTTTTGCCTTACATTATTGCCACTATCTCTAGCACCTCGTCATTTCGACGGGTACTTGTGCAGCATCCCTGCAGATCGAAAGTACAAGGTCATTCATGTATTTCACATGGACGACCTTAAGAGCTATGCTAAAAACAAATAGCAACTACATCTTGCTTTAGGGATTGTCGAACGATATACTAAGGAAATTGGAATGGAATTTGAGTTAGACAAATGTGCCAAAGTTTATTTAAAGCGAGGAAAACCTAATGGCATCCCTGAAGATCCTGAGCTCGTTGATAGAAGCGCCATACGACACCTTTGCGCTAGAGAGACTTATACAGACCTGGGCGTGCCACAGAGCCACATTCAGGATCTAACATCTATAAAGGATACTCTCCGAAGCAGATACAAAGGTCTCATCCGGTAAATTTGGTCTTTCGAACTGTCGGTGAGGAACAAAGTATCTGTAACGAACATGCTTGCCGTCCCGGTAGTACTCTATTCATTTGAAGTAGTTCCATGGACGAAGAACTAGCTCAGATCCCTTGATATCGGGACAAGAAAGGTTATGCACATGAACAAAATTATGCATCTTAAGTCTTCTGTTCCGCGACTGTACATCGCACGCCGTCAAGGTGGTCGCGGAATATTGAGTCTTGAATGTCTTCACAACAGGATTATTCTGGGTACAGCGCATAGAGTCGCAAATGGAAGAGACCCTCTTCTTAATATGGTCAGGAATCACGAAGAAGTCGGTAAAGGATCGTTTCAGTACAAAGCAGCGCAGGAGGCTGCTGAAGCACTTGGACTTAACTTCAGTATTAGGGGTGAGCGAAATGCATCAAATCTTATTTATCTCGAGTACTCACTCCTGAAAGCCCGGATTAAGAAAGCACAAGAGAAAAACTTTCGTGAACAGCTCCTTGATAAGACGATGCACGGTATCTTCCACAAAAATGTGGAGGATCAGTCAATGTCGTGTGAGCTAACGTTATCTTTCCTTAAATCGCCCGGATTGTAGTCTGGTACAAAGGGTTAATAGCCTGAAAAGCATCCCTGCGTGTCAACAATATGCTAAAACACTTGCGGGAAAATGCAGAAGGCGGTAGTTCTTGGGACACTCCGTGTTCTTAGGGTACAAGAAACTTTTGCCGGATTGTCGTATTGATTCCGCTACAGACTGTAACCACCTATCTCACGGTCGTGAGACGTGGTTGCGGCTGAAATTTTACCGCGATTTCGCTGGAAGCGGGTGCAATTTTTCAGATTAGCACCCGCTCCCGGTGAAATTCTGCGGTTGCCCTTATGACAAATTTTTAATATATATATATTATATATATAAATTTTCGATTCTTTTAAACCTTTCGAATTCTTTGAGTTCTATTGGGATGGCTCACATTCTCTCCAATTGTTTTGAATTCATCAAATTCAAAAATGAAGAGAGGCTAAAAGTTATGGATTTATTTGAATTCGTTTGAATTCTCGCATTTGTTTAAATTCTTTTGAATTCTTTGGAAACTTCGGGATTCTACGAATTCTTTGAATGGTTTTGAATTCTTCGTATTCTTTCAAAATATTTAAACTTTTTTAATGCTTAAAACTCCCTTGAATTCTTTTTTATATCCAGAGTGCTTCTCATTCTTTTTAATTTTTTGCATGGCGTTGCATTTTTTTGCACTCTTTGAATTATTTAATTTTTTGAATTGTAATATTAAGTAATACTTAAAATTAAAAGCAACAACTTAAACTAAAACATTCATTTAGTTTCTTTGAGTACTTTTGGATTCTTTGAACTGTTGAATTCTTTGAATAATTTTCAATTATTTTAGATCTCATACAGGGTGGACACGCTGGGGCTTACATACATGGCGATTCGAATGCAACCTGAATTGCACAAAAGCAGGGGAGAAGCCATTATACAGGGATATTTTCATATTTCGCGCCTTTAAAATTGCATGCGGATCAGCCATTCGGCCAAGTCCGTGCATCTTCGGATCAAGTTTATCGTAGTTTTCATGGTTGCGTTTGAAACTTCAAATGGATGCAAGTATCAAAATAACATAGGTTATGTTACATAGTAATTACAAATAATAAAAGTGTTTGTGACATGTGACTTGAGAAGTAAACGTCAGTTTTCTTCTGTGCCAATATTATTATGGAATGGCTGCTGAGTGACAAATACTATAAAATGGTAATAATGTTCTGCGATTTTAGTGAGCGAAGACTGAATTGTGTTTAACGCTTATTTGCGGCATAAAAAGGTATGTTATAAATAGACAGGATATGTTTAAATAAAGTGAATAAAATATTACATGCGAAAACTTTCAATTGACATTACCTGCAATTCCTTACAGAGATTTGGATGAAAAGGTTAATCCGAACATAACATCGAAATAATGACAGATCGGTCCGGCATATCTATTATCATATTTGGATCTGGTAACAAGACACACGTATTCCTATGGATTTTGGGACGCTGAATTCAAATTCGGTATCAAAAATCACCCATCACGTCATGGTTGAGCCATAACCTCAAAAAAATGACGAAAAATCATGCACTGAGGCAAATAAATTTCAAAATAATGCCAGTGATGCAAAGTTTCACTTCAAAAACATGTCGACAACTGTAAAGGATCAACCCTTGCCTGATATCAACTTATTTAACATAACTTCACCCAACAGAACCTGACTTCACCTAACCTGAATTAACAGAAATTTATTGAACTACACGTAAAGCTCTGGAAGCATATTTTCCTAGTGGCAAATGTGTGCTGCATGGAATGGGTCAACTCGAGCCTAACCTAGAAAATCTAGCCTAACCTAACCTAACCTCACGAAACACAATTAAACTCATTGTGTTGTCCCGTTGAGTTTGCGGTACCGTTTCATTCAACTTCGGCTTAACCTACATAGAGGTTTAATCTATCCTAACCTAACAAAACCTGACCTAACCTAACCTAGCCCAATGAAATTCAACCACACGTGTAGCTATGTAAGCGTATGGTTCTCAGTCTTAAATGTGTGCTATATTTAATAGGTTAACTCGATCTTAACCTACAAATGAATCTAACTTAACAGAACCTAACGAAATTTTGCTTAACGCAACACAACTTAACTTAAGTGTTCCCGTTGTAACACAATAAAATTCATTTCATTGTACTACAGCTGGTTAAAAATTTAGACGCACATTACTCATTTGAAGAAACTTAGAACTACAAGTAGAATTGACCCAATTTCAATTAACCTAACAATGTTTGTATCAATTAAAATGTAGTACTGTAACTTAAACATGCAAATGAATAAGAGTTTTATTCAACATTTTTTTCTCTCTGCTTTTCTTAAACTTAAGGCATATATTTATGCTATCTTTCGTGCTTACATTTTATCTTGCTTTTTATCGTAATTCAATTGATTTATAGACCTACTTCAGTCTATTTTCTGCCTGCTATAACGTGTCCTTTTTTCTTCGAAGGAACGATGCAAAGGGTTACGCTTACGTTTAAGACCTACATTCGTTTCCCTTCTCAGCATCCAGCAAAAATCAGCCATCATGACCTCGTCCCAGCTACCCTGATATCGTTGTTCCATCACTTTTAGGCCTTGATGAAAACGTTCCCCTTGTTCATCGCTGAAAAAACCAACATTTTCTGGAAACTTATCCAGATGAGAACCTAGAAAGTGAAGTTTTAAATTTATCGAGCAGCCTAACTTTTGGTAGTTTCTTATCATTTTCGCAACAATATTCTCGTAGTCTGGACTTTTTTTGTTACCGAGGAAATTTGCTTGTGCTGCTTTAAAACTTTTCCAAGCGTCCATTTCAATTTTCGTCATGTGGCTCACGAAATTAGTATCTCTTGTCAATATTCGAATCTGTGGACGAATCGTCTTTGTACACGTTTTTCTTCAAAGGGTTCATTAGTCCGTTAACGTCATTGCAGTATAGTAAAGACGTCTCTTCGTCTTTAAAGAAAAACTTTCTGAATTCTTTGTCCCTGTCGCGATAGAATGAAACTTTTGTCTTTGGCTCTAGAAGATTTCTTCTTTTTAGAAATGAAGCGGTAAATTTAGCGCCGTCTTTCGGTAATCCAAAATCTAATAAAATCATTCAGTTCTAGTTGCGACACTAATATTGGACCCTTCATCTTGGGACTGTGCACACATTAATGTACGAAATGTTATTTTTATTTTTGGCGTTGAACCCTTTGACGGAATTCATACAAAAGTAGCAGTCCTTCGCAATAACGGGTTTTTCCATGTGTTTAGTGTAGAGTACTTGCGGTACCTTTCGTTGTTTGAATTTTTTAGACGATACAACATAAGTCTGCAGGAATTGCAAATGACGTGAGGAACCCATTTTGTTTCTTGGTGCAGCAATTAACAGTCAAAACACTTTTCTTAAAGACTTCACTTCCTCGTCGATTGATTTTCGCAAACTGCTCACTTCTTATTTACTGCAAATGTAACAGAATGAATCTGAGCTATTCTTTCAGGCATGCGATTGAGAAATGCTCGCGGTTTTTTTCCTTGTAGCATGAGACTCTCCACCAACCAAGTGATCCATTGATGAAGAACTACGGTTGCATGATGACGACGTCGGAGAGCCCGCTTTCCCACCCTGACCAGACGCCGATACTGGGGTTTTTCCTTGCATCGTAATACACTTTTTACCTATGTCTGTCATAACGGCATGAACGCCGTTTATCCAGGGACTCAGCCAATGTGGATCCGTTGCCCACCGTCACCACGTGGAGGTGCCCTGGTTACAGACACAGGCGAATAAAGCTAGCAACAAGCGGTTACGAAACTCCAGACATTTACTGCTATTAATGTCAAAATATGAAAGTATGCAAGAACAGGGTTGCTAGCGTAATCGGTTAGGTTATGTCAGGATTTGTTAGGTTAGGATAGGTTAAACCTCTATGTAGGTTAAGCCGAAGCTGAATGAAACGGTATCGCAAACACAACGGGATAAGAAAATCAGTTTAATTGTGTTTCGTAAGGTCAGGTTAGGCTAGGTTAAATTTATTTCTAGGTTAGGCTGGAGTTGACCCATTCGATGTAGCACACATTTGCTACTGGGAAAATATGCTTCCAGAGCTTTACGTGTAGTTCAATAAATTTCTGTTAATTCAGGTTAGGTGAAGTCAGGTTCTGTTGGTTGATGTTATGTTAAATAAGTTGATATCAGGCAAAGGTTGATCCTTCACAGTTGTCGACATGTTTTTGAAGTGAAAATTTGCATCACTGGCATTATTTTGAAATTTATTTGCCTCAGTGCATGATTTTTCGTCATTTTTTGAGTTTATGGCTCAACCATGACGTGATTTTTGATACCGAATTTGAATTCAGCGCCCCAAAATCCATAGGAATACGTGTGTCTTGTTATCAGATCCGCACACTTTTTTTTGTGTGGCTGTGTTATTCTTTACCAAAGAAATCTTTTGTGGTTTTGTATATTTATTTCTGACAGTGTCGGTAGTAATAATTTAAACAATAATTACTTAATAATTATTTAACAATCATGACTTATTCATAATTTTAATAAGTAACACTTTATTCCTGAAATTAATAACTGATTTCCATTGATTGTTTTTTTTCACAGATCGATCATAGATGAAATACACATTAGGAAATGCAGATGGATTTTGTGCATTTCAGCTGGTTCATTTCAATGAACATTATTGGAAAACCGTTATCTCTAGACCTTATCCCAAGACTAGGGATTGGTCAGCCTAAAATTAATTCTAATTCAATCTGATGGTATAGAGGAGTATCAAAAAATATCTCGACGTAATTTATCTTATTTGAATTTTTATTAATAAACTATTTAGGGACTTTTTGTATTTTAGAAAATGTTTTTTCTGGACCTAATCCTATAATTTGGTTCAGTCAACCAATAAAATTAATCAGAGGCTCGTTGGTGATAGAATTGTATCAAAAATTAATCTAGACAAGATATTTTAGGCCAGAATTGTTATTCCAATTTTTTTAGAAATTATTCTATTTTCGCAAATTGCTATCTCTGGATCTGATTTCCAAACTGGCATTCAATCAGCTTCGAAAATTAATTCTAATTCAATTTAATGGTATAGGTGAAGCAAAAAGATATCTCGAAGAAATTCAACTTGCCTGAATGTTAATTAATAAAATATTTAGGGATTTTTTTCTATTTTAGAAAATGTTTTCTCTGGACCTCATCCTAAAATTTGGTTTAGTCAGCCAATAAAATAAATTAGATACTCGTTGGTGATAGAATTGTATCCGAAATTAATCTAGACAAAATATTTTAGGCCTATTTAGGCCTAATTTAGGCTAATTTTTAAGATGAGGTCAAGAGAAAACATTTTCTAAAATACAAAAAATTCCTAAATATTTTATTAAATAACATTCAGGCAAAGTCGAATTTCTTTGAGATATCTTTTTTATACACCTATACCATCAAAATGAATTAGAATTAATTTTCGAGGCTGATTGAATGCCAGTTTGGAAATTAGATCCAGAGATAGCAATTTTCGAAAATAGAATAATTTCTAAAAAAAATTGGAATAACAATTCTAGCCTAAAATATCTTGTCTAGATTTATTTCTGATACAATTATATCACCAGCGAGTCTCTGATTTTTTAATTGGTCGACTTAACCAAATTTTAGGATGAGGTCCAGAGAAAATATTTTTTAAAATACAAAAAAAATCCCTAAATATTTTATTAATAAAAATTCAGATCAGGTAAATTACATAGAGATATTTTTTGATACTCCTCTATACCATCAGATTGAATTAGAATTAATTTTAGGCTGACCAATACCCAGTGTTGGGATAAGGTCTAGAGATAACGGTTTTCCAATAATGTTGATTGAAATGAACCAGCTGACATGCACAAAATTCATCTCCATTTTCTGATGTGTATTTCATCTATGATCGACCTGTGAAAAAAAACAATCAATGGAAATCAGTTATTAATTTCAGGAATAAAGTGTTACTTATTAAAATTATGAATAAGTCATGATTGTTAAATAATTATTAAGTAATTATTGTTTAAATTATTATTGCCGACACTGTCAGTAATAAACATACACAACCACAAAAGATTTCTTTGGTAAAGAATAATCAATCGAAAGTATAATAAACATGCCGGGCCGATCTATCATTATTTCGAGGTTATGTTCGGATTCACCTTTTCACCCAAATCGCTGTAATGAATTGCAGTTAATGTCAATTGAAAGTTTTCGCATGTAATATTTTATTCACTTTATTTAAAACATATCCTGTCTATTTATAACATATCTTTTTTATGCCGCAAATAAGCATTAAACACAATTAAGTCTTCGTCCACTAAAATCGCAGAATATTATTACCATTTTATAGTATTTGTCACTCAGCAGCCATTCCATAATATTATTGGCACAGAAGAAAACTGACGTTTACTTCTGAGGTCACATGTCTTACTTCATTATTAATTAAACACTTTTATTATTTGTAATTACTATGTAACATAACCTATGTTGTTTTGACACTTGTATCCATTTGAGGTTTCGAACGCAACCATGGAAATGATGATAAACTTGATCCGAAGATGCACGGACTTGGCCGAATGGCCGATCCGAATGTAATTTTAAAGGCGCGAAATATGAAAATACCCCTGTATAATGGCTTCTCCCCTGCTGTTGTGCAATTCGGGTAGCATTTAAATCGCCATGCATGTAAGCCCCAGCGTGTCCACCCTGTATATTTCAAAGTTAAGGTATTACTCATGACTGACATTAACGACATGAAGAATTAGTTGATTTCAAATCGTAGATTTTAAATTATTAATGTCTTACTTGTTTTGTCTTACTTCTTTATGTCTTCTTGATTTGAAATCAATAAATATCAATGGTCGAAGAAAGGATTGATTTGTTTCATCAAATCATTTTACAATGAAGAATTAGTTTCAGTTTTTTGAATTGTTTCTAATTGTTTAGGAAACGTCAATATGTCACACGACAACCATTTTTTTACCATTTTTTTACTTACTTTTTTACTTCCTACTTATTGCATATTTTGTTTGAAAAATATGGTTACTCGTGATATTCAAAGGCAAGGAAAGTAAAAAGTAGCAGTGATTTGGCTGATGATATGAATTTTCTTGTAAAAACTGAACTTTATGCTTTAAAGTAGGAACACGAAAAAAAAAAAATTATTTTGACCTCAACTTAGGAGAGCGCGAATATTTATATTATTTAAATTCTTTTGTATTATTTAATGCTTTTAAATTCTTTTATAATCTTTTGAATGCTTTTGAATTCGTTTAAATTCTTCGAGCTCTTGAAGTCTTGGATCTCTTTTCAATTCTTAAAATACTTTTCAAATGTTTTCAATTCTCTAAATACTTTGAATTTTTTGCAATCTGTTGAATTGTTTTCATACTTTAACTTTTTTTATTTGTTTAAATTAAAAAATTAAGTATTACTTAACATTAATATTAACAAATTCAAATGACTTCGTTCGAATTCTTTAAATTATTTAAAATTATTTTGAATTTGTTTGATATCTCTTAAACGCTTTTGAAATCTTTAACATTTTTAAACTATTTGTAATTTTTTAATTCTTTGAATTCTTTTGTATATTTAGACTTTTTAAAAAAATTGTTTGCATTTTTTTCAATCCTTTGATTTTTTAAATTCTTTAAATAAAAATATTATTACTTAAAATTAAAAGCACCGACCTAATACTAAAAAGTAATTTCAATTCTTTAAATTTTTCAAATTATTTTTAATTCTTTTGAAATCTTTGATTTAGTTCGATACTGTTTGTCTTCTATTTGGATTCTATTGAATTCTTTACAATCCGTTACATCGTTTTCATGCGTTGAATTTTTTTAATGCATTCGGATTTTGTGAAATAATAAACATTTTTTGAAATATTTGGTATACTTTTCAATTCTGTAAGTTCTTTTGGATACGTTTAAAAGTCTTTAATTTGCAAATAAAGGATAACTTTTTACTCAACAAAAAATTGAAGCGTGGAGTAAAGTGCAGAAAATCTTTTTTTATGATTCTTTGAATTCTTTTTAATTCTTTGCATTATTTGAATTCTTTTCAATTCTTTCGAAGTCTTTATATTATTTGAATTTTTTTGAATTCTTTTGAATTCTTTTGAGTTCTTTTAATTCTTATAAATCATTTGAATTCGTCTGAATTCTGTGTATTCTTTCGAATTATATGCAATCTATAGCACTGTTTTGGAGCTTTGAATTTTTTGAAACCTTTCAATTCAAAAATTAAGTATTGTTTAACATTAATGTTAACAACTGAAAATTACGAAGAATTCGTTTGAATTTCTTTAAAACCATTCGGATTCTTTGAATTCTTTTGAATACTTTTGAATTCTCTTAAATCTTGTGAATCCGTTTAAAATTCGTCAACATGCAAATAAAGAGTCACTTATTGCTTAAAAACAAATAAAGTATTTAAGAGTAAATTTATAACTTACATGCTTAAAATTTATTTGATGTATTTACAAAAACTATAATAATTATTCTTACTCACAAAGGAAAGAGAACCGCCCTCATCCATCCTCTGGCTTTCCATTTGTTAAAGTGCAGAACACCTTTTTTTATGATTCTTTTAAATTCTTTAAATTGTTTGAATTATTTTGAATTCTTTTGAATGCTTTGGATTCTTTTGAATTCTTTTGAGTTCTTTTAATTCTTATAAATCATTAGAATTCGTCTGAATTCTGTGTATTCTTTAGAATTATATGCAATCTGTGGCACTGTTTTGGAGCTTTGAATTTTTTGAAACCTTTCAATTCAAAAATTAAGTATTGCTTAACATTAATGTTAAAAAGTTAAAATTACGAAGATTTCGTTTGAATTCTTTAAGACCATTCCGATTTTTTGAATTCTTTTGAATAGTTTGGGATTCTCTTAATTCTTTTGAATCCGTTTAAAATTCTTCAACATGCAAATAAATAATCACCTATTGCTTAACATAAAATGAAGTACTTAAAAGTAAATTTACAATTTACATGCTTAACACTTATTTTATTTATTTACAAAAGCAACATTATTTATTCTTAAGCACAAAGGAAAGAAAACCGCCCTCATCCACCCTCTTGCTTTTCATTAGTTAAAGTGTAGAACATCTTTTTTATAATTCTTTGAATTTTTTTAAATTTCTTGAACCCTTTTGAATTCTTTGAATTCTTTTGAATTCTTTGAATTCTTTGGAATTCTCTGAATTCATTGGAATTCTCTGAATTCTTTTGAATCCTTTTAAGTTCTTAAATTATCATAAATAATTTAAACTCGTTTAAATTCTGTGTATTCTTAGCATTCTTTGCAATCTGTGGCACTGTTTTGGTGTTTCGAATTTTTTGAAACCTTTGAATACAAAAATTAAGTATTGCATGACATTAATATTAACAACTTAAAATTACGAAGAATTCATTTGAATTTCTTGGAGACCATTCGGATTCTTCAAATACTTTGGAATTTTCTTAATTCTGTTTAATCCGTTTAAAATGCATCAACATGCAAATAAAGAATCACCTATTGCTTAACAAAAAATAAAGTATTAAACAGTAAATTTATCATTTCCATGCTTTAAATTTATTTTATTTATTTAAAAAAACTATAATAATTATTCTTGCTCAGAAAGGAAAGACGGCCACCCTCATCCACCCTCTGGCTTTCCATTTGTTAAAGTGTAGAATCTCTTTATTGTACGATACTTTTATTTCTTTTAAATTCTTTGAATTCCTTCAATTCTTTTGAGTTCTTTAAATTCTTATAAATCATTTGAATTCGTCTAAATTCGGTGCATTCTTTAGAATTCTTTTCAATCTGTGGCACTGTTTTGGAGCATTGAAATTTTGAAACCTTTCAATTCAAAAATTAAGCTTTGATTAACATTAATGTTAAAAATTTTTAATTCCGAAGATTTCGTTTGAAATTCTTCAGCATGCAAGTAAAGAATCACCTATTGTTTAACAAAAAATGAAGTATTTAAGAGTTAATTTACAATTTACATGCTCCACATTTATTTTATTTATTAAAAAAAACTACATTACTTATTCGTACTCACAAAGGAAAGAGAACCGCTCTCATCTACCCTCTGGCTTTTCATTAGTTAAAGTATAGAAAATCTTTTTTTACAATTCTTTGAATTCTTTGTATTCTTTTGAATTCTTCGAATTCTTTTAAATTCTTAAAGTTTTTACAATTAATTTGAACTCGTCTAAATTCTGTGTAATCTTTAGCATTCTTTGCAATCTGTGACACTGTTTCGGTGTTTTGAATTTTTTGAAACGTTTGAATTAAAAATTAAGTATTGTTTAACATTAATATTAACAACTTATAATTACGAAGAATTCGTTTTAATTTCTTTAAAACCGATCGGATTCTTTGAATTATTTTGAATATTTTGGAATCTTCTCTTAATTCTTTTGAATCCGTTTAAAATTCATCAACTTGCAAATAAAGAATCGCCTATTGCTTAACAAAAAATGAAGTATTTAACAGTAAATTTATAATTTACATGCTTAAAATTTATTTTATTTATTTACAAAAACTATAATAGTTATTCTTACTCATAAAGGAAAGACAAACGCCCTCATCCACCCTGTCTGGCTTTCTATTTGTAAAAGTGTAGAACATATTTTATCATGATTCTTTGAATTCTTTTAAATTCTTTGAATCCTTTCGAGTTCTTTGAATTCTTCTGAATCATTTGAATTCATCTTAATTCTGTGTATGTTTTAGGAATTCTTTGCAATCCGTTGACTTTTTCATGTTTAAAAATTTTTAAACCTTTGAATTCATGAATTAAGTATTGCTCACAAATAACATTAACAACTTAAAATTAGGTAGATTTCATTTGAGAACTTTGAATACATTTGTGGCTGTCCGCGAAGAAAGTGACCTAATGGCACAGGAGGCAAGACAAAAACAGAACTTAGACATTATCCAGCCAAGGCAAGAGCAGGGCTTAGTCAATATCCGGCCAATTAAGACAAGACATTAGTAGGACTTAGCTAATATCCAGCCAATTAAGACAAGATATGAGTAGGGATTAGTCAATATCCGGTCAATTAAGAAAAGATATGAGTAGGGCTTAGTCAATATCCGGTCAATTAGGGCAAGACATGAGCAGTACTTAGTAACTATCCAGCCAATTAAGGCAAGACATGAGTAGGACTTAATAATATCCGGTCAATTAAGACAAGGCATGGGTAGGACCTAGTCAATATCCAGCGAATTAAGGAAAGACATGTGCAGGACTTAGTAAATATCTGGTCAATTAAGTAAGACATGAGCAGGAGTTAGTCAACTTCAGGCCAATTAAGGCAAGAAATCAGCAGAACTTAGTAAATAGCCGGACAATTAAGGCAAGACGCGAGTAGGACTAAGTAAATATACGGCTAACTAAAGCAAGAAATCAGCAGCACTTAGTAAACATCCGTTCGATTAAGGAAAGACAAGAGCAGGAATTAATCAATAACCGGCCAATTGAGGCAAGACATGAGTAGGAATTATTTAATATCCACTGAATTAAGGAAAGACATATGCAGGACTTAATAAATATCCGGCCAATTAAGGCAAGACATGATTACAAAATAGTGAATATCCGGCCAAAGAAGGCAAGGCATGCTTTATACTTAGTCAATATCCAGCAAATTAAAGCAATACATGAGCAGGACGTAGTCAATATCCGGAGAATTAAAACGAGCCATGTACAGGACTCAGTAAATATCCGGCCAATTAAAGCAAGACATGGGCAGGACTTGATAAACAGTAGGCCAATTAAGGCAAGGCTTGGACAGGACTTAATCAATATCAGGCAAATTAATGAAAAGAAAAAAGACTTAGTAAATATTCGGTTAATTAGGGCAAGGCATGAGCAAGACTAAGTAAATATCCGGCCAATTAAGATAAGACATATGTAGGACTTAGTAAATTCCTGGCTAATTAAGGAAAGATAAGAGCAGAACGTAGTAAATATCCGGCTAATTAAGGAAAGACGGGAGAAGGACTAAGTAAATATCCGGCCCATTGAGGCAAGGCGTGAGCAAGACTTAGTAAATATCCGGCCCATTGAGGCAAGACGTGAGCAAGAGTTAGTAAATATCCAGCCAATTAAGGCAAGACATAAGTCGGACTTAATCAATATCCCGCTAATTAAGGCAACACATGAGCAGGACTTATTATATAAGCGTCCAATTAAGTCAAGACATGAGCAGTTCTTAATCAATAGCCGGCCCATGATGGCAAGATATATGCAGGGCTTAGTAAATATCCAGCCAATTAAGGCAATAAATAAGCAGGACTCAGTTCATATCCGGCTAATTAAAACAAGACATTTGTAAGACTTAGTAAAAAAAAGGCCAATTAATGCAAGATATATGCAGGACTTTGTAAATATCCGGCCAATTATGGCAAGACATAAGCAGGACTTAGTGAATATCCAGCCAATTAAGGCAATAGATGAGCCGGACTTAGTCAATATCCGGCCAATTAAGGCAAGACATGAGCAGAACTTACTAAATATTCGTCCAATTGAAGAAAGTCATGAGCAACACTCATTAAATATCCATCCAATTAAG
Organism: Belonocnema kinseyi; assembly: GCF_010883055.1. NCBI lineage: Eukaryota > Metazoa > Arthropoda > Insecta > Hymenoptera > Cynipidae > Belonocnema > Belonocnema kinseyi. The sequence goes on along the minus strand of NC_046665.1, from coordinate 15,145,913 downwards.
GCAAGGCAAGATCAGAACTTTATCAACATCCGGGCAATTAAAACAATACATCTGCATGACTCAGTAAATATATGGCCAATTAAGGCAAGAAATCAGTAAAGCTTAGTAAATATTCGGCCAAATAATGCAAGAAATCAGCAGGCCTTATTAAATATCCGGCCAATTAAGGGAAGACATCAGCAGGACGTAGTGAATATCTGGCCAATTAAGGGAAGACATGAGCAGCACGTAGTAAATATCTGGCCAATTAAGGGAAGAGATGAGCAGGGCATAGTAAATATCCGGTCAATTAAGGCAAGACACGGACAGTACTTAGTAACTATCCAGGTAATTAAGGCAAGACATAAGCCGGTCTTAATAAATATCCGGCCAATTGAAGAAAGTCATGAGCAGGACTTCTTAAATATCCGTCCAATTAAGTCAAGACATAAGCAGGACTTGATCAATAGCCGGCCAATTATGGCAAGATATATGCAGGGCTTAAAAAATATCCAGAAAATTAAGGCAATACATAAGCAGGACTCAGTCAATACCTGGCTTATTAAAACAAGACATATGCAAGACTTAGTAAACAGAAGGCCATTTAATGCAAGATATGTGCAGGATTTTGTAAATATTCGGCTAATTAGGGCAAGAAATAAACAGGACTTAATCAATATCCGACCACTTAGGGCAAGACATGAGCAGGTCTCAGTCTATATCTGGCCAATGAAGGCAAGATATATGCAGGGATTAGTAAATATCAAGTCAAATAAGTCAAGACATGAGTAGGACTTAGTCAATTGCCGGCCAATTAAGGCAAGACATGAGCAGGACTTAGTCATTATCCGATCAATTAAGGCAAGCAATGAGCAGAACTTATTCATTATCCGTTCAATGAAGGCAAGACATAAGAAGTACTTAGTCGATATCCGCCAATTAGGTCAAGAAATGCGTAGGACTTAGTCAATAGCCGGCCAATTAAGGCAAGGCATGAGCAGGACTTAGTAAATATCCGGCCAATTGAGGCAAGACATGATTAGGGCTCAGTCAACAGTAGGCCAATTAAGGCAAGGTATGTGCAGCACTTAGTAAATATCCGGCCAATGATGGCAAGACATATGCAGGACTTAGTAAATATCGGCTAATTAAGGCAAAGCATGTGCAGGACTCAGTCAGTATCCGGCCAATCAAGACGAGGCAAGAGTAGAACTTATTTAATATCTGGCGAATTAAGTAAAGACATTAGCAGGAATTAGTCAGTATACGGCCATATAAGGCAAGACATGAATAGCACTCAGTCAATATCCGGCCAATCAATGCAAGATATGTGCAGGGCTTATTAAATACCCAGCCAATTAAATCAAGACATGAGCAGGACTTAATCAATAGCCGGTCATCATGGCAAGATATATGCCGGGCTTAGTAAATATCCAGCCAATTAATTCAAGTCATGAGCAGGACTTAATCAATAGCCGGCCAATTATGGCAAGATATATGCAGGTCTTAGTAAATATCCAGCCAATTAAGGCAAGAAATAAGCAGGACTCAGTCAATATCTGGCTAATTAAAACAAGACATGTGCAGGGCTTAGTAAAAAGAAGGCCAATTAATGCAATATATGTGCAGGAGTTTGTACATTTCCGGGCAGTTAAGGCAAGATATAAGCAGGACTTAATCAATATCTGGCCAATTAAAATAAGACTTGTACAGGACTCAATAAATATCAGGCCAATTAAGGCAAGAAATCAGCAGGGCATAGTAAATATCCGGCAACTTAAGGTAAGAGATGTGCAGGCCTTAGTAAATAGCCGGCCAATTAAGGAAAGATATGTGCAGGACTTTGCAAATATCTGGTCAATTAAGGGGAGACATGAGCAGGACGGGAATTTTATTCGGTCCCAGTACAAGTTAAATTAAATCAAAATGGTCTGCCAAAAGCTATGGTTCTAGCTCTTGGTCTTTGCAAGGTTATTTTACATCTCATGTTAAAGATGCACGACATTTCCAACCACTAACTGACTAATACGAAATAAATTATTCAATCATACAACAAAGGCCGTTTCGAGTACGAGAATCTCTGGTTGTTATATACTATTCGGATACAAATGAAGTCGGTCAAGCATTAGCTCATTTAGATTTAACTTACGAAGAGCGCGAAAATGTACGCAAACGACAACAAAATGTTACGCAAGGCAATGTTAATGGAAATAAACAGATCGATAATCAGAATAAAGACAAATTCAGAATTCGTAACCTAGAGGCTCATAATAAAAGTTCACATTATAATACACAGAGTTTGTGCACGTTTGCTCATAATCATTGCGGACAAAACTACTCGAACGTTGCTCCTTTTCACTCAGTTAACGTTAATTCGATAAACACAACTCCGAGTCAAGAAATGAGCGGAACTATTCACCTGCCTGATATTAACGTACCTCCCCCCCCCATTACCCAATTAAATGTATAATTTAACCTGATAGGGGGCGCGGTGCAGTGAGGTCCGGCGACGCGTCAAGGATTGTATGATGATTATGAGGACCTAGTCAATGACGTGACACACCCTAATATGACAACAGAGTCGAAATGCTCACCGAAACTACCACAATGTCCACGTCTCATTTTATCAATTTTCTATTTCCCTGTTCCATCATTAATCGACTCTGGTAGCCAAAAAACGTACATTTTGGAAAACTTTTATAACTATTTCTCGAAACATAATACTTTACTTGAATTTCCAGTCACTAATGTAATTTTACTAATAGCTATTGGGAGTAAATCCACTTCAATAAAAAAATCAAATTCGTTTAGATGTTCATATTGGAGCCGACATTTATTCTTCAATTTTTCTGGTTGTGCCGAGTCTCTGAAATAACTTGATTTTGGGGAATGACTGGTTACTAAAAAATAAAGTAATTTTGGACTTTGGAAGTTTAACAATTAGTGTGAATAATAGAATGATTCCTGGCGAGTTGATTTCATACGGTCGAGCCCCATTCGAGAGAATATTGTCCACATACGAAAGTCATTACACGTACATTCAAATTGTTGATGTTGGCAATCTTAGTCATCCATTTTTACATTCGTTTAACACTTATGCATTACAATTGAATTCTGACCAGAAGTAGGTCACCTTTCAAGGCGTAAGTGATAATAATAATTTAATTGTTCTTGAATATAATTATAATTATGTTTGTGTAAATGATACATGTATTTCTCGTTCAATTGACGAAAGTAATACTGATGATACCTCTTTTAAAAGTGTTTGCTATTCGGATATTACTGTCAATGAAGTTTCTAATTGTTTTAATAATAAAGGGAACGTAAATATTGAGAATAACATGAGTCATGAAACCTCCTCAGATATTGATGAGAACTTACATACTTGCAATAATAGTATTGATGAAATCGCTAGAAATTTCAAGTGCATTAATGTGATAAAGTTTCAGGAAGAATTTCCTAAAACAATGAATGATTTTATCTTAGATAATTTTTACGTGCAGTACGCACCACTTCAAGATACGATGTCTAGTGACGATGATTTTGATTTTTATGAGAGGCCTTACAGATTATCTGATCTAGAAATCATGGAGTCATTTAGACTTTACACCAACGAGGAGGACGGTGTTTGCTTGGACGATGTTCGTTCGATCGCTTTTAATGAACTTAGAAATTTAACTGGACAGGAGTAGCAATTATTTATACAAGTACTAAGTAGATATAAAAAATTATTTTCGCACAAAAATGGTCATGCCGGCGCGTATGAGTATAAATTTCAAATAAAACCACATTAAAAATATGTTTATAAAACGTATACCGTGCCATTTGCTCACCGTGGAACCGTTGAGAAGGAATTAGAGTCGATGATTTTATCAGGTATTATCGAAAGATGTTCTAGTCCATATTGTAGCCCTCTAAGAATCGCGATGAAAAAGGACGGAAAAGCCAGAATTTGCCTAGATGCCCGTTTCATAAATGAAATACTTGAGTCTGATCATGAATCTCCGCCTTTGATAGAAGAATTATTTCAAAAATATCATGGAGTCCATTATATGACATTATATGTCCATTATATGACCTTTTGGGAATAAGACTGCCGTTTTGGGATTCATGAGGACTTTATACTATGCTTTGGGTGACACTTTTAATTATTTTCTTCCTTGTTACACAGATGATTTATTAATTACCACGTCTGGAAGTTTCAGTGATCATTTATCAAATTTAGATTCAGTATTTTCAGAATTACAGCGTCAACATTTTACCTTGAGATTAGATAAGTCGGTTTTTTGTGAAAGCTCAGTAAAATTTCTGGGTTTCTCTGTATCTGTAGATGGAATTAAACCTGATCCCAATCGTTTGACTATAATTCGAAATTTCCCCGGCCCCAAAATAAAGAACAATTGCAAAAGTTTTTAGGGAGCTGTAATTATTATCGTCATTTTAGTGTCCGACACTCGAATTTTATAGACCCTTTTCGTGATTTATTAAAAGATAAAACTCTTTGGATTTGCACAGCAAAACTTAGTGGAAATTTCGCAAATTTAAGAAATAATTTTGCAGCCGAAATCGTTTTGAATCACGTTATACTTGATGGTGACGGGAATCGCCGAATAATATCATTGATTAGTCGATGTTTAAATATCGCTGAATCTCATTATACCACCACTGAGAAAGAATTGTTGGCGATTGTCTACTCAGTCATATAATTTCGAACTAATTTACTTGGTAGAAAGTTTATCATTGTTACTGATCACAAGGGTTTGATTTTCCTTAAGCAAACTATCTTTCAGAGTTCTCGTTTGATACGTTGGAGCGTCATCCTGCAGTGATATGATTTTGATGTGGAACATTGTAATGGGAGGGATAACATTGTAGCGGATTTTTTTAGTAGGAATCCTGATGGTAAATTCGAAGATGATTATCAGGATCATTTATCAATTGATGTATGAACCGAATATTTGCCGTTGGAGATCAAACAAATTAATAACAGAGCAATGACGATGGATGGTGATCTGTGTAAAGAATTAAAAATCTAAAAGCTCTACAGCAAAATGATCAAAACGTGAGACAAATCATTAACCACCTTCAGGAAGAGAAAATAAATAGATATTTCATCCTTCACCGCGATATCTTATTTCGAAATGATAAAATCGGGGAAAGTTGGCAGATTTGTTTACCTAAGATTCTGGTAGATAAAATCATAAATTTAATTCACTCGAAACTGGGGCATCCAGGTGTTTATAAGACGCTAATGTATATTAAACAATATTATTATTGGAAAACAATGAATCACGGCATAAAACAGCATGTTATATCATGTGATCTATGTCAAAGGGTAAAATATATAAGAGAGTGATGAGAAAGCTGGGGCGATTGTTTAGAATGCTGTGCTCGGATTCTCACACACGATGGGCTAAGTATCTACCAGACATTGAAAGTTCTATTAATATAACGACTCATTCTAGTACCGGATTTACCCCTTTGGGGCTGCATTTCGGTGTAAAACCCCAAAATCAAATTCTTAATTTAATAAAATTTCCAGAAATTCAAGAAATGCCCTATGAAGCGAAAATTCTGCTAGCTGAAGAGCGACTATCAAGAAGTTTTGAGACACGTAAGAGTAAGCAAAAAAATCACAGTAAAGTTAAACTAAATGAAGACGATTTGGTTTTGCTCAGAGTACCTTTAAACTCAGACAATTTAGAGAGAGTTACGCATAAATTTGTCCACCTTTATTTTGGGCCGTGCCGAATTGCTAAGGACCTTTCTAATAATTCTTACAATTTAACAGATATAGACAACCCGGACTGATTGGACTTATGAATCACTAATGTATATAACGCTTTAGATTCCAAAATTTATATATACATATATATGATCTAATGTGTAGGTAATAATAATATGTAAGTGGCGATCATAGATGCATCGAACACTGGAACCTGGCATCAGTTTATCAACAGGAATTACATTTTTTTGTGTCATCTCGGTGAAATTCCAAAACATCCAAACTTCGTATGGTTACTTTGGAAGAGGGGTTGTGTGACAACCAGACTGAGTTTCAAAATCTCCCTCTACAAGTCAAATTAACAACATGTCTCAGCTTAGTTCCGAGTAAGATCCAATCATACGTTTTCCCGAAAATTCAGGCAAAAGCGCGGACTTTTCCTTGAAATTGAGCAGCAATAATTGGCAAAATTTGTCATGTGACCAAACGAAGAAAGAAATCGACACTGGGACTAGCACTGATAAAGGAGCAAATAGCAGAACTTAATGCATTGGCACAAGATACGGGCGCGTATCAGTCACGGATTATTTAAATAATATTACACTTTGGAATCCGTTAAATGAACAAAATTTGATCATGGTACCATGTCTCGTCGCCTTTTGAGGTTTCAAGTAATATAAACCGCTTCAAGTGCTCAGTGAAGTGGCTATGGGTGTCGCCAATCAATCATGTTTTATATTGTACGGAAAAGCTTGTCTGGTCGCCAACGTTAAGAAATGTAACACCTACAACTCTACTGTAAGCTTTTGAACCACATCTTCACCGAATTGCCCAAAGAATCAGCTTTGTTGCAACTAGATCTGTGAAAATTACGACATCGTTGAAGGATATCATAAGAAGGATCTAGTTAAACGTGTGATCATCGTGGTCGCCACATTAACTTCACCATCGACTCGCTTACAATTCAATGTAAGTTTTGATGAAACGAATCTGTCTGTATTTTATATCTACATTTTTCTAATGTGATTTATTTTATGCGTGTTCAGATTTTGTTTTATGTATCCTCGTATTTTGTTTATTGCGTTGTATCTTCCTCCGATTTATTTATTCGTATAAGTTTTATTTAAATTTCATGTTAAGTTATTTTTTGTTAATATTCAGTAATCGTTTCAGAATAATGTTTCATAACATGAAGCGAAACTTGCGTTTTTATTAATATTGAGTAGGCGGGAAAATTTCGTGAGAAAAGGAATGAGTGAATTACGCGCGAACTAATTTTAATGTTTTATTTTGTTGATATTCGAATTCTTCTTTTTTTTGTTTTATTTTGTTGGTAATCTAATCTAAAGAAAAAGGGGAAACTTTACGTTACCGACAATAATCTAAATTTCGAGAACTGTCATTATAATAATAATAATATCTTGTTGCAAAATATTGACGTAATCACTGATTTTGCATGTTCACACACATCAATTCAAGTCTAAAAACGTAATTTAGAATCACGAACGAGCATCAATATTTTTCAAAGATCATTTTACGATAATGACAGATAGATATATGAAAGAAATACCAATAAAAGGGATTTCTTTATAATATAGCTAATTAAAGCAAGAGATGAGCAGGACTTAGTTAATATCTGGCCAATTGAGGCAAGACGTGAGTAGGGCATAGTTAATATCCGGCTAATTGAGTCAATATACATGCATGACTTAATAAATATATAGCCAATTATGGCAAGACATCAGCAGGACTCAGTTTATATCCGGCCAATCAGGGCAGGATCAATGCAGGGCTTCGTAAATATACGGCCAATTAAGGCAAGACGTGAGCAGGACTTAGTAAATATACCGCCAATTAAGGCAAGACACGGCCAGGACTCAATCAATATCTGAATAATGAAGGCCAGATATGTGCAGGGCTTCGTAAATATCCAGCCAATTAAGTCAAGACCTGAGTAGGACTTAGTCAATAGCCGGCCATTGAAGGCAAAACATGAGCATGACTTAGTAAATATCCGGCCAATTAAGGCTAGACGTGAGTGGTACTTAATAAATAAATAGCTTTATTAAATATCCGGACTTATTAAATATCCGGATAATGAAGGAAAGACTTATGCAGGGTTTAGTAAATGTCCAGCCAATTGAGTCACGGCATGAGCAGGACTTAGTAAATATTCAGTCAATTAAAGCAAGACATGAGCAAAACTTAGTCAATCTCCTGCCAATTGAGGCAAGACATGAGCAGGACTCAGTCAATATCCGGCGAATTAAGGCAAGACATGATCAGGACTTAGTAAAAATCCGGCCAATGACGGCAAGACATGATCAGTTCTTAGTAAATATCCAGACAATTAAGAAAAGACATGTGCAGGACTTAGTGAATATCCAGTCAAATAAGGCAGGGCATGAGCTGGACTTAGTGAATATCAATCCAATTAAGGCAAGAAAAATGCAGGGCTTAGTAAATATCCGGCTAATTAAGGCTAGGCATTAGCAGGACTTATTAAATATCCGGCCAATTAAAGCAAGACATGAGTAAGACTTAGTTAATATCCGACTAATTAAGGCTAGACTTGAGTAGTACTTAATATATAAATAGCTTTATTAAATATCCGGACTTATTCAATAAATGGATAATGAAGGCAAGATTTATGCAGGGCTTAGTATATATGCAGCCAATTGAGCCAAGAAATGAGCAGGACTTAGTAAATATTTATTAAATTAAAACAAGACATGAGCAAGACTTAGTCAATATCTCGTCAATTAAGGCAAGACGCGAGTAAGACTTAGTTAATATCCGGTCAATTGAGGCAATACATGTGCATGACTTAATAAATATACAGCCAATTAAAGCGAAAAATAAGCAGGACTTAGTCAATATCCGGCCAATTAGGGCAAGACACGACCAGGGCTCAATCAATATCCGGCTAATGAAGGCAAGATATATGCGGGTCTTAGTGAATATCCAGCCAATTGAGTCAACACATAAGCAGGACTCAGTCAATATCTGGCCAATGAAGGCAAGGAAAATGAACGGATTAGTAAATATCCGGCCAATTAAGGTAAGACATGTGCAAGACTTAGTTAATATTCGGTCAATTAGTTAAAGAAAGTAAAGATACAATTAGAGCAGAAGAAGAGATAAAAATACAAAACGACTTTGAAGGAAGCAGGAAACTACTTTATAAAAAAATGAAA
>NC_046665.1:15130514-15136912 GCF_010883055.1 Belonocnema kinseyi | reverse complement strand
ATCTGAAAAATCTCTATCCCATCCACACACTACTTCTTTCCCCTGCCGAGTGAGTCACGCCTACCCCGAAAGGGAAATGGCTTAATGGTATAATAATAATAAAAAAAATAATAATAATTAAGACAAGGCATGAGTTGGACTTAGTGAATATCCATCCAATTAAGGCAAGACGTGAGTAGGACTTAGTAAATATACAACCAATTAAGCCAAAACAAGAGAAATACTTTTTCAATATCCGACCAATTAAGGCAGGACATTAGCAGGACTTAGTAAATATCCAGGCAATTAAAGCAAGACACGAGCAGAATTCAATCATTATTTGGATAATAAATGTAAGATATATGCAGGGCTTCGTAAATATTCAGCCATTTGTGTCAAGACCTAAATAGCACTTAGTCAATATACGGCCAATTAAGGCAGGACATGAGGATTACTTAGTAAATATCCGACTAATTAAAGCAAGGCGTAAGTAGGGCTCAGTCAATATCCGGCCAATTAAGTTAATGTATGAGCAGGACTTAGTAAAAATCCAGTCTTTTAAGGCAAGACGTGAGTAGGAGTTAGTAAATGTCTAGCCAATCAAGGCAAGATATGAGCAGAACTCAATCAATATACGGATGATGAAGGCAAGATATAATCAGGGCATAGTATATATCCAGCCAATTGAGTCAAGACATGAGTAGAACTTAGTGAATACCCGGCTATTGAAGGCAAGACATGCGCATGTCTTAGTAAATATCCGGCTCATTAAAGCAAGATAAATGCAGGGATTTGTAAATAACAGGCCAATTAGGGTATGTCATGAGCAGGACTTCGTAAATATCCCGCGAATTAAGGCAAGAAACGAGCAAAGTTCAATAAATATCCGGTTAATGAAGGCAAGATATATGCGGAGCTTAGTAAATGTCTAGCCAATTGAGTCAAGGCATGAGCAGGACTCAGTCAGTAACTGGCCAATGAAGGCAATAAAAATGCAGGGCTTAGTAAATATCCGGCCAATTAAGGCAAGGCATGAGCAAGACTTAGTCAATCTCCTACCAATTAATTAGGACTTAGTTAATATCCGGCCAATTAAGGCAAGGCACGAGTAGGACTTAGTCAATATCCAGCGAATTAAGAAAAAACATGTGCGGGACTTAGTAAATATCTGGTCAATTAAGACAAGACATGAGTAGGACTTAGTCAATTTGAGGCCAATCAAGGCAAGACATGAGTAGGAGTTAGTAAATATTCAGGCAATTAAGGCAAGTTAGGTGCAGGACTCAGCCAATATCCGGCCATTTAAGGCAAGACATGAGCAGGACTTCCTAAATGACCGGCCAATTAAGGCAAGACACGACCAGGACTCAATCAATATCTGGATAATGAAGGAAAGATATGTGCAGGGCTTAGTAAATATCCAGCCAATTGAGTCAAGGCATGAGCAGGCCTTAGTAAATATTCAGTCAATTAAAGCAAGACATAAGCAAGACTTAGTCAATCTCCTGCTAATTGAGGCAAGACATGAGCAAGACTCAGTCAATATCCGCCGAATTAAGGCAAGACATAATCAGGACTTAGTAAAAATCTGGCCAATTAAGGCAAGACGTGATCAGTTCTTAGTAAATATCCAGACAATTAAGACAAGACATGTGCAGGACTGACTTAGTGAATATCTAGTTAATTAAGGCAGGGCATGAGCTGGACTTAGTGAATATCAATCCAATTAAGGCAAGAAAAATGCAGGGCTTAGTAAATATCCGGCCAACTAAGGCAAGATAAATGCAGGGCTTCGTAAATATCCCGCCAATTAAGGCAAGACATGATCAGGACTTAGTGAATATCCAGCAAATTAAAGCAAGACACGAGCAGGACTCAATCATTATACTAGGCAGTCTGATAAGTACCTGAAAATTCTAAGAGATGGCATTAGTATTCACTGATGTGAACCATTTTCGTCGAGCTTGATCCTTTAAATGACGCCTGTCAAAACTTCAGCCATTTATGTTTACGCATTTACAAGTTACAGCACTGAGAAGCGACTAACCTCCGAGTTTTTTTTAATATGGAAAAATCTGAGTTTCGAGTTTTGATCAAACACTACTGTCTTCGCAAGAAAACGATATCCGAGACCAAGGCCAAGCTGGATAAGTATTACCCGGACTCTGCACCGTCGATTGGAATGATTCATAAGTGGTTTACCGAGTTTCGTTGTGGCCGTACGAACACAGTTGATGCTGAACGATCTGGGCGCCCAAAAGAGGTAACTACACAAGAAAATGTCGAAAAAATCCATAATATGATGTTGAATGATCCCAAAGTGAAATTGAGAGAGGTAGTTAATACTGTAGGCATATCATTGGAACGTGTGGGCAATATCGTGCATTGAGTTTTTGGCATGAAGAAGCTCTGCGCGCGATGGGTGCCGCGTTTGCTCAGAGTGGACCAAAACGAATTCGTGTGACAACTTCCCAGCAGAATTTGGCATTATTTTCGCGTAAGCCAACCGAGTTTTTGCGCAGATTCATAACCATGGATGAAACCTGGATCCACTACTACACTCCTGAGTCAACGCAACAGCCAAACAGTGGGTTCCACCGGGCCAAAGTGCTCCGAAGCGTCGAAAAACGCAACAATGGGTCGGAAAGGTTATGGCCTCCGTATTTTGGGATGCACATGGCATAATATTCGTGGAATATCTTCAAAAAGGTAAAACCATAACCGGAGTATACTATTCATCATTATTGGACCGATTGAAAATCGAAATCGCCGAAAAACGACCGCATTTGAAGAAGAAAAAAACACTTTATCATCACGACAATGCGCCTGTTCATTCATGCTTAGTTGCACAAGCAAAATTGCACGAAATCGGCTTCGAATTGGTTCCTCAGCCACCGTATTCACCAGACCTGGCCCCCAGCGACTATTACTTGTTCCCTAACCTGAAGAGATGGCTCACCGGTAAGCGTTTTTACTCAAATCAGGAGCTCATAGCTGAAACTGAGGCATATTTTGGAGACCTTCCGATCGAGTACTTTTCGGACGGTATCAATAAGTTAGAAAATCGTTGGACTGAGTCAATATCCAGCCAATTAAGGCAAGGCATGAGCAAGACTTAGTAAAAATTCGGCCAATTAAGGCAAGACGTGAGTAGGAGTTAGTAAATATCCAGCCAATTAAGGCAAGACAGGTGCAGGACTCAGTCAATATCCGGCCAATTAAGGCAAAACATGAGCAGGACTTCATTAATTACCGGCCAATTAAGGCAAGACACGAGCAGGACTTAATCAATATCCAGATAATGAAGGCAAGATATATGCGCGGCTTCGTAAATATCCAGCCAATTGATTCAAGACATGAGTAAGACTTAGTAAACATCCGGTCAATTAAGGCAAGGCATGAGCTGGACTCAGTGAATATCCATACAATTACGACAAGACGTGAGAAGGACTTATTTAATATCCGGCCAATTGAAGCAATACATGAGGATGAATTAATAAATTTAGAGCCAATTAAGGCGAGACATAAGCAGAACTTAGTCAATATCCGGCTAATTAAGGCAAGTCATGAGCAATACTCAGTTCATATCTGGCAAATGAAGGCAAGACATGAGCATGGCTTGTTAAATATCCATCCAATTAAGGCAAGACATGAGCAGGACTTAGTCAATATCCGGCCAATTAAGGCAAGACGAGAGTAGGACCCAGTCAATATCCGGCCAATTGAGGCAAGATGAATGCAGGGCTTAGTGAATATCAGGGCAATTAAGGCAATACATGCGCAGAACATAGTAAATATCCGGCCAATTAAGGCAAGACGAGAGTAGGACTAATCAATATCGGCCGATTAAGGCAAGACTAGAGCAGGACTTAGTCAATATGCAGCCAATTAAGGCAGGACATGAGGAGGACTTAGTAAATATCCGGCTAATTAAGACAAGGCGTGAGAATGACTAAGTAATTATCCTGCCGATTAAGGCAAGACATGAGCAGGACTTAGTAAATATCAGGCCAATTAAAGCTAGGCACGAGCAGTACTCAATAAATATCCGGATAATGAAGTTAAGATATATGCGGGGCTTAGTAAATATCCAGCCAAGTGAGTCAAGACATGAGTAGGACTTAGTGAATATATAACCAACTAAGACGAGACATGAGCAGCACTTAGACAATATCCGGCCAATCAAGGCAAGATAAATGTAGAGCTCAGTGAATATCAGGCTAATTAAGGCAAGACATGAGCAGGAATTAGTAAACATCCGGGCAATTAAGGCAAGGCGTGAGTAGGACTTAGTAAATATCCGGCCAATTAATGCAAGGCATGTGCAGGGCTTAGTAAATATACAGTCAATTAAGGCAAGACATGAGCAGGACTTAGTGAATATCCAGCCATTAAAGGCAAGACATGAGCAGGACTTAATCTATATCCAGCCAATTAAGACAAGACCTGAGAAGGACTTAGTCAAAATGCAGTCAATTAAGGCAAGATACGAGCAGGACTCAATCAATATCCGGATAATGAGGGCAAGATATATGCGGGGCTTAGTAAATATCCAGTCAATTGAGTCAGGACATGTGTAGGACTTAGTCAATATGGGGCCAATGAAGACAAGAAATTTACAGGACTTAGTCAATATCTCGCCATTGGAAGGAAGACATATTTCAAAATTTTGTTATGCAATTTAAATAGCCAAAGCCTTACCACAAAGTCGCCAGTGCTATATTTGCAGTTGTGCGTGCAAGGATGCTTCAAGCTGGTGGGTGTGGAAAAAATATTGGTCAATTTCATTTCTTGGAGTCGAAGAATGTATCATTAAATAGCATGCATTTCTTATAAACTATTTGTCGCTACACTTTTCTGCCCTGGCGTCCCTTTTTAGCTTCTTCACGATCGGCCTTTTTTTTATTTTGACTAAAATTAATTTATATATGTATAACATGAAAACTAATACCTAAGCGTCTGTGTTAATATTAATAATATTAATCCTCCATTTACATACTTGTTTTTCCTATTTTCCGCTTAGACACAAGGGACTTTGAAGTGCTATTCAGTTTTTGAACTGTTTCTGGCTTTCAAAAATCCAGTAAAATTCAGGATTATGTTTTGAGGTGTCTACTACACGTTCCGATTGTTGTTAGTGTCACTCGCTACAAATGTTGTTAGTGTCACTCGCTAAATGTTAATCCATATTCATTGTACAAAATTAGACCAGAATTACATGAAAATTTTATGTTGCTCATATAAATTCCAGAAAATATGAAATAAAGCAAAATAATGAATGTTCACTAACTTGTGAAAACACGCACGTATTTTACTCACAAGGACTTTTATGTCACTGTACGCACTTTCACCTCACACCGCTCTAAAGTTAACTGATGAACTGAAACGCCACTCACAGGACCTAACCCTATTATTACCCTATATATACAGACTATTGAAAAATGCAGCTCTAACCCAATATGCCTTCGACATATTGGGCTAAAGTTAAAAATGAGCTGTCTTATTTTTTTCCCTTTTTTGAAAAATAATTATATATAGTAATAGTAATAATAATCATGAAATGGAATTTACATTATAATAATGCCAATAATAATAATTTGTCCGAAATGCGAACTTTTCTAGATATAAAACGTATTTTATATTTATTTTCACAGCTCAGTCCGTAACTGCATATTTAGATATTGTAAAATAAAGTACAAAATTTATTTTTCGTGATTACTTTCATACTTGTTCTTTATTGTGATCTTTCATAATATGTACTGTTATGAAAAAGACGTATTTTATTGTCTTTTTTTAAATTTCTAAAAAAATTCACATTCCATAAAAATTAAAAAAAATTTTTTATTATATATTTTATTGCAAATAGTGACGTTTTTCTATAAATTTGTTTATTTTCACAGCTATTCTTAAAAATTAGAACCAAAAATACCCACATTTAATACGCATACATACCCTGCGTCACTTGAAGAAAAAATGTTTTTTTTTATTTATTTTAAATATATTTTTATAACAAAAGTTAATACAAAATTTTTAGATTTTTGTTGTTGAATAATTTCTATCATTTAATTTTTTCTCGTCTCGTGGGGGTTTTTTCCAAAATTTAATTTTTTTATATTTTTAATGTTGCTTTTAAGACTAAAAGAGAAACTACGCGTCCTATGAAAAAATTATTCCTAACAAATTTGTAGCTCTTTTTTGGGCAAGAAACTTTTGTCTATTAATTTTTTTCGTAGCTTGTTTCATTTGTCCAAAAATTTAATCCTTTTTTTTTTAATTTTATTTTTTACGATAAAAACAAAAATTACAGTTCCTATAAAAAGGTAATTGCTAACTGTAGATCTTTTTAAATGTAGAATTGTTGTCGATTTATCTTTTTTCGTACCCTACGTCGTTTTTTCACGAACGAATTTTTTTCTGGT
>NC_046665.1:15127372-15130504 GCF_010883055.1 Belonocnema kinseyi | reverse complement strand
CAAATATAATACCTTCTCTAACGAAAGTGTAAAAAAAAACAATTTTGTCATGTAATATTTTCTTGCAACTTCTGCAGTTTTTTATACATTTCAAAATATAGGCGAAGGATTTTGTTAAATAAAAATTTATTGTAACCAGGGTCATTAGCCAAGGTCATTAGCGACTGCATTATATAATATAAGACAATCACGACACCGTTTAAAACGTCCTCTGGCCCAATTTTTTAATTTCATTCGGTGAAATTTATTATTTAAACAAATAGAACTTCAAAATTGGACATTTTACGAATATTATTATTTTTCTCTGAAGAAAATACTTAATAAAAGTCGCTATCTATCAGAATTGTTGCAGATTTATTTCAGGAAAATGAATATTAGGTTTAAGATTTAGGTTAATTGTTATAAACAATTCTAAATTATAATCAATAGCTGCATAAAATATATATCTGAAATGCTTTTATTTTTAATAACAATATTATGAACAAATAACATTTTTCAGAATTTTCCGTCTGAAGAAATTATTTTTTCTGCTAAGTCATGTTGCAGTTTTCTAAGTAGCTATAATTCATCATGAAAGTTTGGCAATAACTCGCTATTGTTATTGTTATTAACAATAGCAATAGTATAACGTAGTATAGCAAAGTATAACAAAATAACTTCCCGAAATACTTTTTCTTTTATTTTTTGTTTCAGAGTCACAATTCTCCATTATTATTTGATAATAATTTTAAATCATAATTACTGAGAAAGTTATTTAATTCCGCACTACTATCTAGATGCATTAAAATAATCATCACGAAAAAAAACCGCTTATTCATACACAAACTTGATGCAGATGACTGTTTTTTTTTTTTAATTATTGTAAATAACAATAACAATAGCGAGTTTTTGGCACACTTTCTTGATGATTTATAACCACTTAGAAAACTGCAACATGATTTAGCAAAAGAAGTAATTTTTTTCTGATGGAAAATGCAAAATTTTTTAATTTGTTTATAATACTTTTATAAACAATAAAAATATTTAACATTCACATTTTTTGCAGGTATTGATTATAATTTAGAATTAATTTGAAAATTGGTTGATGAGAAAAACATCTTCGAAAAAAATTAAATAACACAATTTGTTTATTAGAATATTTTTAATAGTGGTAATTGTTAACTAGTAGTTATTTCACATTCTTAGTTCTACTTCTACGAGATATTTAGACATTTTTAATAGAGATAAAGTTTTTTGTTGTGGTTGAGCACCGTATAGAAGTAATTTTTTATATTAATTGTTTATAACAATTAGCATCAATCTTAAACCTAATATTCATGTTCCTGCAGTATATCTGCAATAATTATGATAGATAGCGACTTCTCTTAAGTCTTTTCTTCGGAGAAAAATAATAATATTCGTAAAATGTCCAATTTTGACGCTCTATTTGTTTCTATAATAAATTTCGAAGAGTGAAATTAAGGGGGGAAATACCTTTAGAATTTCCAAAAAATCGATTTTTTTCTTCCATATTTTGACTCTATAATATGTTAAAAATGTACTCTAAAAAGGAAAAAGGAAAATATTAAATATTTATGGAGATATTGTCAACAATGTCAGAGTCCCCATACCGTCACTAATCAGGTATTCGGAGCGCTTGGGTCGGAGCAATGTTTATTTCACAATAGATTTGTATACATATATTTTTTTTTCGCCCCAAAAATTCTGGGAAGGCTGATTACTACGTTACTACGTTTACTACGTTTATTACGTGAACCCGGAATCGGCGATTGATCGGCAAGTCACTGAAACTAATAGTTATACCGTGACGAATCTTTAAGCGTGATTATCTCGAAATTCTCTTTTCAAAAACTACTCGTGCTGTAACTTAAAAAGTTATTGGCCGATTAGGCTGAAATTTGCAGGGGTTTCTCTTTATCGTACTATCGGAAGGATATACCTAAAAGTTTACAGATATCGGGTTATTAAATAATTTTCTTGGGGTCAAAACATTTGAAAAAATGGTCGAAAATATGAACCTTCGATTAAAAACTTAATTGAAATTGATTGATTTTATCCTTTCTAAAGGTATCTCCCCCCTTAAAAAATCGGGCCTAATGACGTCCAGCAGGATTTAATTATAAGCGTTAAAAAAAAAAAATTGGTCAAAAATTTTAGTCTATAGTAGATTATGAACAGTAAATTTCCGATTCCTCTACCGCCTGAACCACAATGACTTCCTCGGTGATAATCTTGTAGGGCTTTCTAAAAGCAAAATTTTCATTTTCTTGACTTTTTTCGCATTGAACGTTATTTAGGTTACAATTTTTTTCAGCACCACGACTAGATGTACACAGAATTTCTAAAAAAAACATAGTTTTAAAAATATAGAAAAAGCTCTAAATTTTTGCATTTTTATCCAAAATACTTGGCTAACGAACTTGACCTTCAGTTAAGCACACTGACAGAGTTCACAAAAGGCCAATCCAATATGTGTATTCTCTCGAAATTTATCCTACGCACAGACACATTCGGGAAAATCTGTTTTTCGGGTTTAGAAGCTCTCAAAGCGTGCAGAGTTGATAAAAACGTGTGTGGGGGTGGGAGGTCAAATTTTACACAAAACTTCTCTGATGAGAATGTAAAAATTGTTTAAATCAAAACAATCCCATTGATTTTCGTAGAATTTGAATTAATTAAGAGAAATCTAAGTTAAACGAAAAGAATTCAATGAAATTCATAAAAATTCAAAGTTACTTAAAAAAAATCTGCCCGCGTCGGAAGCACATTTTCATCGCGCGCTAAGCGCGTCACTGGCTGCGCTTCAAATTTGAGCGCGCCTAGGGCGCGCGACTGTTGGTTCTCGCGCTTCGCACTCGAATTTATCCTTGAAATTTTATATCATTCCCATAAATGTATATTATTCTAATTCGTAACTGGCATTGGTATTAAAGAGATGAAGTTTCATGGCCCCGTTAAAGAAAATGCGCATTCTTTTAAACAAAATTTGTTAATAAACGTTTTACTGCTACTTTTCTCGTTTTTCCATAAACTGAATTTTCTCATTTCCAATGTTTTCTCAATGATTTAAACTTTACACATACGTCTACTGAGCAGCCTTACTTTTTTTAACTTCTAAATTATGTATATATG
>NC_046665.1:15121861-15127272 GCF_010883055.1 Belonocnema kinseyi | reverse complement strand
GGTGATTATGAGTCCTAATGGCAGCAATGGGAGCGGGGGCGAGAACGGTTACCTCTTTCGATGATATTGAACCCTTCGAAATTTTTTTGCTCACTTTTCCCGTCAATGGAATTGGCCTTCGGGTGGCCGTGACGTCACTGCAATGCAGGATCTCAATGAGGAAAATTTCAAAAATAAAAATAAAATTATAAAATAAAATTAATGCAATGAACATTAAGCCAACTGTTTATTTTATGAAAAATATATTCTGCTTGATAATTTGAATAAGAGTAATTACAAACATATCCTTAAGAACCTATAAAAAATCATAATTACAAAAATGAATTTTTTATTTTCAAACGCAGTGAATAAGACAAATAAGAATAAATATAACATAATTTTGAAATGTTTATAACTCGGATTAACTTGTACTTTATTCCCTAAGCACTAGAAAATGGTGATGGAATTTACTTCACACGTAGAAGTTAAAAACTTTTCATCTTTTTACATTCTCATTTAGGGGTTAAATCTACTATGTCAAGATTCTTTTTGGTAATGTTAACAACATTCTATTGAATGAGACTGGGAAAATATGGCGCTCCCACAAAACACGTTTTTTATTATTGCTTGTGATGAGCATGCGATAACTCCGGTAACGATTGTCTGCAATTCAAAATCCAAAAGTACAAGTATTAGAGTTGCTACAGTTCTGATGGTTCTGGAAAATTAGAATATAAAAGAATGTAAAAAGATGAAAAGTTTTTAACATCTACGTGTAAAGTAAATTCCATCACAATTTTCTAGTGCTTAGGGAATAAAGTACAAATTAATCCGAGTTATAGACATTTCAAAATTATGTTATATTTATTCTTAAATGTCTTATTCACTGCGTTTGAAAATAAAAAATTCATTTTTGTAATTATGGTTTTTTATGGGTTCTTCAGGATATGTTTGTAATTACTATTATTCAAATTGTCAAGCAGAATATATTTTTCATAAAATAAAAAGATAGCTTAATGTGCATTGCATTAATTTTATTTTATAATTTTATTTTTATTTTTTAAATTTTCCTCATTGAGAACCTGCATTGCAGTGACGTCACGGCCACCTGAAGGCCAAGTCTATTGTCGGGAAAAGTGAGCAAAAAAATTTCGAAGGGTTCAATATCGTCGAAATAGGTAACCGTTCTCGCCCCCGCTCCCATTGCTGCCATTAGGACTCATAATTACCGCTGCATCCGATATCATCGCTTAAATTTTGAAATTTACTTGTTTAAAGCTTTAAAAGAGGCCCTAAATATTATTATTCTGGCCTACAAATTGGAAAATGTATTGTATGAAAATGGTGGAAGACTTACAAGAAGTTTCATCTCAAAAGCATCCCCTTAAACATATCAAATTGTACACTGAAGTTGAGCTCATTTTATACTGATAGTTTGTCATGCAAATGACTTATTCGTTTTTTTTGTTAACAGGAACCTGCATTTACTCCAGTACAAATCGCCTGATATATTTCCGACGTTCTTTCCAGGATATTTGAGATTTTATTTTATTTGTTCAGAAATAGAACAATCGTGCAGCTAATCCAATTTAATAGCGCTGCCGTTGAGAATACGTCCACAATAGATGGAACCTTTTTTGTGCACTATAAAATTATGAACATTTTTTCACATCACCATATTCGACCTAAAATCAACAGTTCTCGAGTAATTTTAAAAAACATGTTATTGTTTAACACTTTCCAGAATTTCGAAACTTTGCCGTACACGTATGTTTGGGGACTTTTTACAATATCTTTATAAAGCCATTCCCAACGTATCTGTGAAAAAAATACTACTCTTACGAACTATTTTTTTAGTGATATTTGTTCCCCGTTGACTGAACTAAAATGATACAGCCAAATTTGTCTTCAACGGGGGCATGAGTATTCAGTTCAGCGACGATTGATCTCTCTTTTAGGTTGAGAAGTTAACTTTTTTGTTGAAAATTCGTTTGATTTGTAAAAAATTAATTCTTTCAACTACAAGTTTAACTATTTAATTTTTTATTATGACCTAATATTTTTCAGTGGTAATTGAAGTATTTTCATGTCAAAATTCACTTATTTTTTTATTTTTTGCTCTGTTGTGTTCAATGATGTTTATAATGAACTTCATCAATTAAAATAAATATTTTTCGTATAGAGAACGGGAATTTTCTTTAAAAAAATTAAGACTGTCATTTAGAAGAAAGGAGTTTCAAAAATCTCTGTTTCAAGTCAAAATTAGTCGCAATTTAAATTTTCCTTGTTCCAAATTTTCTAAAAAGAAAGAGCTTCCAGTAGTTTTCAAGGTAGAAGTAGGATTTCGAAAAGGAAATATTTTTGAATTTTAATGTATTTTCTTTGCATTTTTCGTTATGAACTTACTTTTTTTTTCTTGAAAAATCATCTAGATGCACTTAAAAGCTGAAGACTTGTTTTAAAAATTCATTTTGTTGCGTGTTTCATTTTAATTGAAATTTTTTAAAATATAACTACATTGTTGAAAATAAATTTTTCAGTTCAAAATTGAACCATTTTAGTAGAAAATTTTATTATTTTTCTGAAAATCAGTTTTTTTGTTGTTAAGAACTAGATTTTTAACGGAAAATTCAACTATTCTATTTTTGGTTAAAATTTTATCTCTTTTGGATGAAAGTTCATCTATTTCGTTGAAAATGGATACTCTTTATTTAAAAATTAAGTTGTTTTTTTTAAATTGTAATTTGTGGAAAAATCGCCTTTTTTGTAGAGAATTAATATTATTGGTTGAAAATTCATTTTTTTGGGAGGTGCAAAATTAAACTATTCCAGTTTAAGATTCAGAATTTTAGTCAAAAAAAATCATCTGTTTGGTTTCAAGTTATTTTTTTCTATTGTCAATTTAATCGTTCCACTTTGGCTGAAAACTTGATCTTTTTAAATTTAAAATTTAACAATAAGGATGTAAGTTTGTCCTTTTTAATTGAAAATTCACGTATTAAAAAAAATGACGTTTTTGGTAGTAAAATCGACGTTTTTCTGCAGAAAAGAATTATTTTTCATTTAATTTCAATCTTGAAACTAAAATGTCAAACACATAAAAATTTATTTTTGACATAGAAGATTTATTATCTTGATAAAAATTCATTTCCTTCGTTGTAAAATGAGCTATTTGATTGAAAACTTGTTTTTTCTTTGAAAGAAAAAAGAATGTTTTACCGAAAATTTAGATATTTTATTGAAAATTTGTTTCTTTTTTGGGTGCAAATTATTATTTTTTTTTGACAAAAAAAGCCATTTTTTTAGCTAAAAAATAGATGACCCCCCTATTCTGCAATTGCAGCCGTTTTTTTTGTGTGGCAAAAGTTATATTTTTACTACAAAATTTAACTTACATATATTTTTGGTCGAAATTGTATTTTTTTTTTAAATAAAAATTCAACTATTTGGTTCGAAATATATATTTTTTATCCAGAAATTTAACTATTTGTTTAAAACTATGAGTAATCTGTAAAAAATTCCTTTTTTGTAGCAAATTTTTCTTTATAGTTGAAAATTCATATTTTTGGTATATACCTATAATTCAACTATTCAAGTCGAAGATTCATAACTTTATTTCAAAATTTATCTTTTTGGTTGAAAATCTAATTGTCCATTTTTTGCTGAAAATGTATATATTCTAGTTCAAATTTCAACAATTTGGATGATAATTTGTTTTTTTAAATTAAAAATTCAACTATATCGTTGAAAATCCCGATACTTGATTAAAAAATCGACTTTTTTTGTTGTAAAATTATCTTTTTGAAACTCGGCTGAAAGTTAAACTCTTAAGTCAATATTTTTTTTTGTTTCGTTATTTGAAATAAAAATTAATTTCTTTGACTAAACATTTATTTTTGACTCAAAATTTAATTATTCAATTTTTTGTTAAAAAATTAATTAAAATGAATCTTCTGTGCTGGAAATTCATCTTTTTGGTCAAAAGATCAATCATTCTATTCAAAAATTAATCGTTTTAATTAAAAATTCATCTTCCTGTTCTAAAATTCCTCTATTTCGAAGACAAAGATGTCAAATTTTAGTTAAAAATGCATCACTTTGTTTAAAAATGTATCTAACTCTTTTCTTGAAAATAATGTTTTTGGAAAAGTTTTTTCGTTGTGTAAAATAAATTAACTTATTCCAATTGTTTATCCCATTGTTGTGATTGAAAATTCATTTGTTTGGTTAAGCATTAATTTTTTAACTGCACATTCAATTATTTAAGTTTTTATAGACAATTTATCTTTTTTATTAAAAATGAATTTTTTTTATTAAAAATAAATTGTTTTTTGTTGAAAATGAAAGTGTTTCAGTTGAAGATTCATTGTTTTAGTTCAAAACTAATCTTTTTTATTTAAAATACAACTATTCTAGCTAAAGATTCGGCATTTTAGTTGAAAATTCATCAGTTAGGTTAAAAAGTTAACTATTTTGTTAAAAATCCGTTTTAATTGTTAAAAGTTAATTTTTTAAACATAAGTTTACTTATTCCACTCTTTATTATAAACTGATATTTTTTAGTGGGAAATTTAAGTATTTGTTTGAAAATTTATTTATTTTTCAATGTTTGGCTCTCCCGTTTTGAACGATGTTTAGAATGAACGTCATGAGTTATAATAAATGTTTTTCGTTTAGCTGCACATCTGAAAAATTTCCTCATAGTTAACCGGGAAAATTAAAAAACTTGATCGGGAAAAAACGGAAAAACTGAAATACCTTTAGAAAGGGTAAAATCAATCAATTTTAATGAATTTTTTTTAAGTTGATAAAATAACTAGCTCATTTTTTAATTTTAAAATCTTTTTCTTACATTGTTAAAGTGTAAAAAAACATGTGATGTTCTTTTTTTTTTACAAAATGGCGACCCTGCAGAATATTTCTTCAAGCGTCTGCTCCGAGGCATCGAAAACTGCTGCAGCTGTCAACATTTTTCCATTTATCTGATATAACAAAGGTTTTTTTGTTCGATTACTTATGTGTTAAAGGTAAAAATAAACCTATAAAATAATAAAAAAGTTGAAAATTAAAATTTATATCGGCTGTTTAATCGAAGGTCAAATTTTCGACCATTTTTTCAACAGTTTTTACCCCAAGAAAATTATTTAATGACCCGATATCTTTAAACTTTTAGGTATATCCTTCCAATAGTACCATAAAGAGAACCCCCTGCAAATTTCAGCCTAATCGGTCAATAACTTTTTAAGTTATAGCACGAGCAGTTTTTGAAAAGTCAATTTCGAGATAATCACGTTTAAAGATTCGTTATGGTATAACTATCAGGTTCAGTGATTTGCCGATCACTCGGTGATTCCGGGTCCACGTAATAAGCGTAGTAAACGTAGTAACATAGTAATCAGTCTTCCCAGAATTTTTGGGACGAAATATATATA
>NC_046665.1:15103488-15121761 GCF_010883055.1 Belonocnema kinseyi | reverse complement strand
TATTACATTTGAGAATATTTGAAATGCTGTGAAAATGTTGCATGAAAAAATGTAACTTTTGGATTTCCCATTATTTTTCATGCATTCAAATTTTAATTTTTGATTTATTAAGAAAATTCAAAAAGTTGTCATGATAATCCTCTAGTGCATTTAGAAATCAAACTTCTTCTCTTTCCATTTTTTTATTGTCCGTTAATTAGCTTAAAAGGTTCATTTTCGTGTGACTTTGGAATTTTGCAAATGCTATAACCCTAATCATTTTTTATTTTATGAAAAAAGTCATTAGATAAATTTTTCGACTTTTTAAATACTATGAATGACCGTACAGAGAATTCTTAAATTTTGAAAAAATGGTCTCACAACCATTCAATAGGCGCTCACTTTTTGAATTTTTATCTAAAATGGCTGGCTAACGAACTTGACTTTTAGTTTAGGACACTAAAAGAGTGTAGCAAAAGCCAATCTAGAAGAATAATTTTTTCAAAAGTTATCGTGCTCACAGACAGAAAGATAGACATAAATACAGATAGACATACAGATAGACACATTCATAAAAACCTGTTTTTCGGATCCGGGGGGTCTCAAAACGAGCACTTTTTGACAAAAACTAGGCGGGGTCAATTTTTATACAAATATAATAACTTTTCTGATAAGAATGTAAAAATGATTTATTTGTCGTGAATAATTTTTGGATAGGTCTATTTTTAGTTTTAATCATAAAAAATAGCTTTGAAACATAAGAAATTATATTTTTTGAAGCCCCACACACGAGACGAAAAAGAAATTAAAAGACAAAAGTTGTGATAGGAATGTGCACAATTTTTGTGTATTCATCTTTTACCGTATTTTACACATTTTGGCCGAAAAATTTAATTTTTGGATTTTTCATTATTTTGTATGCTGTCAAAATTTGAATTTTTGATGTTTTAAGAAAATTCAAAAAGTCGTTATGATAATCTTGTAGGTGAATTAAAAAAGCAACATTTTTTTTCTCTTGACTTTTTTTATATCGTACGTTATTTGGCATAAAATGTTCATTTTCGTGTGTTTTTTGGAATTTTGTAAATGCTATAACTCTGGTAATTTTTTATTTTTTTAAAAAAGTCATTAGGATAAATTGTTCAACTTTTTGAATACCATGAATAACCGTGAGAGAATTTTTGAATTTTGAAAAAAGTGGTTTTAAAAATATTCAAAATGTGCCCACTTTTTGCATTTTTATCCAAAATGGCGGACAGAGGGACAGGCATACAGACAGATATACAGACAGGTATAAGACAGACAGACATAAATGCAGACATACATACAGCCAAACAGACAGACATATTCGTAAAAACCTGTCTTTCGGATTCAGAGGATCTCAAAACGTAGACATTTAACAAAACCGGGGGGGGGGGGGGGGGGGGGTCGAATTTTGCACAAATCTAATACCTTCTCTGACAAGAATGTAAAAATGCAAATGAATTGAAAACTATTTAAAAATATAAAAAAAGACCATTGAATTCGGTATCTATTACACGAGCCTACAAAAATGCAAGAGAAATTAATATGACGTGATATAATGCCTAAGAATTTCAGGTGAGGTCAAAAGACTTCAGGTTAAATTGGAGTAATTTAAGTATATAAAAAATAAAACTTAATTTAAAAAATAACTGAGTTCAAAGTAATTCAAAAATATGGAAAAAATAATTGAAATCAGTAACTTTTAGCAAGTGAGTTTAGAAAAATTAAAGAGAATTTAAAAGAATATAAAAAATGCATAACAATTTAAGGTGAGTTATAAATACTTCATGATGAATAAAAGAAAAACTATTTAAAAATGCACTGGAATAAATACAATTTAGAGAATTTAGAGAAATTCCAAAGAATTTCAAAGAATGCATAATAAATTAAGAAGAATTCAGGATTGAGGAAATTTAGAAGAATTATTTTTTAAATTCAAAAGAATTTTTAAGAATTAAAAGAATTCATGATAAATGGCAAAGTATTTATTGAAATTTACTAAAATCCTCGGACATTTCAGAAAATCTTGCGAAATCTTTTAACATATCTTAAGCATTAAGGGGATGTGATACATTATGATGTCACGTATTAACGACCATCCCATGTTATTTTTTTCCGCCAATTTAAAAATAGGGAGATTAAAATATCGAGCTAATTTTTTTTTAAATGATAGGTATTATTATGGGACAGGTTTGCCTGGTCATTTAAAGTTGCTATATTATTGATAAATAATAATTTTTAATATTTGCAATGTTCAGCACAGAGGCTTGTATTTCAATTTATTTGCATATTGAGAAAGCAACTTCAGAATAAGATGCGAGTGCCACCTAGCAGTTGTGGTTGCTAGGAGAAGCGCCCTTCCGGTATCGTACAGACTGAGTCGATAACGAAGATAGAATTTAAAATTTTGTTATGTGTCTACATGTCTAAATAAAAAAATATTCGCAAACATGTGCTGCCACCTTCTACTTTATAAAACCCCAGGTTTCTCTGATAGTGTAATTGGTAGCCTTTGTAAATTCTTTGTAACCATCCGAATTATTTGAAATCACTTGAATTCTTCGAAAAAATTTTAATATTTAATATTCTTTAAATACTTTTTAATTCTCCCAATTCTCCATATTCATTTAAAAACTATGTTGTATTCTTTGAATATTTAGAATTCTCTGAATCATCTTGAATTCTTTCCATTATATTGTTTTTTTTAAATTCTTTGAATTCTTCTGCATTCATAGAATAAGTTAAATATTCTTTACAATGTTTTAACTGTTTTGAATTCTTTCGGATCTATTAAGTACATAGAGTACTCACATATGAGATACCAACTCTGTTTGGCGTGATTGTCTGAATTCTATGGACTGAATTTAAATGTAGTATTACGTTTTAAAGGAAATTTAGTTTGCCATAAGGAGCTAAAATACAAAATTTTATTAACATTTTTTTTATGCTGAAAATACAAAAAATGTAAGAAGGTGCTTTTTCCAAACTCGTCAAACTATTCTTATAACATGAGATACCCCAGGAAATAGCTCATAAAAAGCAAAATAAAGTATTATTTTTAATGAAAAACTTTATTCTATGTTTCCGAAGTATAAATTTACTGCTATTCAGATATATTTAGTTTTTGCGGTAGTCACAAACACTTTCGTAACTAGTTTTCCCCGTGCAGCCACAGTGTTATAAAAATCACAGGTATCTCATATAATGAGAACAATACCGTGCAACTACGCACTTACTATGCCTGACCTGTACAATGAAAAACTTCAACACTATCGATATTTTTCTACTTAGTTATTCAATCCAAATCACTCCAGGCAAACTTTACTGCTAAATACATATTTACTCAATAATAAATAGGGTTTAAAGAATTCCCTTCCAAGAACTCGACCACCATCGATTTTAGAAAAAGACTATACCATGAAACCAGCGATTCCCAAACTTTTTTCGCTCTTTCTGAGGAGCGGTAGGGCCGCCACACTCAAATTTTTTTTATAATACTTAAACCCAAGGGGGGATACTTGACAGCCTGTGATGCAGGGGGTTCGCTCGAATTGATCCAACGGTCAGTGTTTGGCTTAAGCATTGGAGGAACCCTCCTATTTTCGCTCGAGTTGAGCCAAAACTTACCTGTCTGTACTTTACACTAGTGAATAGATAATTAGATACTAGATGCTCCAAAAATGCATTGGAAATTTATTTTCCGGATTTTCATGCATAACTAATAATAATATGTTTTCATAAATTGTTTAAACAAGTTTTTATAAATTTTAGCAATTTTCTCTTAGAATAGATCTCTTTTTCGACTTTTCAGCTAGATCGAGGGAATAATCGATTTAAATAAGCAGAAAGCAGGTTTTTTCTTAAATTTTCCACTTTTTATTCACTTTCCATTTAGATTGAGGTAATACTAATTTCAAATTAAGAAACAAGATTGTTTAAACAATGTAATTATTATTTTCAATAACATTCTCTTTGAATAATGCTAGAAAGTTGCGGTTTTTCTTAATTTTTCATATTTTTGTCTAGTTCCCACTTAGAGTGTAGTGATAATTGACAAAATTTAACAAAAATATTTATTAAAATTAAAAATTTTTTTAAACGATTTTCTCTAGAGTAGATTTAGAAAGTCACAGGGTTTTCCGAATTTATTCAACTTTTTATTTAGGTCAAGACAATTAATTTAAGACAATTGAATTCAACAGAAGTAATTTTGAAACAATTTTTTATCATATATAACAATATTTTTTCAAAATAATGCTAGAAAGTTGCAGGTTTTTCTTAAATTTTCCACTTTTTGTCGACTTTTCATTTAGATTGAGGTAATAATGATTTGAAGTTAAAAAACAAGATTGTTTAAACAAGTTATTATTCTTTATAAGTATATTTTCTTAAATAATTTCTTCATAGTTGTAGTTTTTCCGCAATTTCTTAGTTTGCTTTGCCTTCTAGTTATAAACAAATAATGAGTAAACAATTTAATAAAGAGCATTCTTATCCCTTAAATTTCTCTTAATTCACTCCTATTTTACTGGATCACATGGATTTTTCAATATAAAAAAGATTCAAATTTATTTGAATTCTTTTGAATTATTTTGTAGTCATTAATCACTTTTTTGGCTAGAACTGGAAAAGGTTTCAACGATTTTAAGATATTTGAAAATATTTGTTGGAATCCTGAATTCTGATTAATTTGCTCTAAATATAAAACTATACTCAAGCTGTATATAACTGGCAATATAACTGGTCTACTACGATGACAGACTCCTTCGCTTGATGAGCCCCAAGTTTCTGCTACGAGTTTAACCTCACGGCACTGCACACACAACAATAAATTATTTTTTTTAATGAATCTGCTATATCTTCAGAGATGGTACCTTACCGACAGTAGATCAACCCTCCAAACTATGAAGGCAGAAATCGATATTGTGTGGATTTTCTGCCTTCATGATTTGGAGGGTTGATCTACTGTCGGTAAGGTACCATCTCTGATGATATAGCAGATTCATTTTAAAAAATAATTACTTGTACCATTAACACCTGGCTAAAAATTGGCGTTATTTTCTTGAATTAAGAATTCTTATTCTGATCCCTCTAATAGCTTCATTGGAAAAGCACCTGACTGGAAATCAGAAGTTTTGTTGTTCGATTCCCAATGGAGTGACGAAGGAGTAGGATCTTTTTTTCAAGAAATAATTTTAATTTCACAACAGTAAAATTCTCGTCCTTCATAAACGGCAATTTCAATTAAAGGAAAACTTGACAGAAAGCTTCCACAGATTCTACTGAAAATTTCGTCCACTGGAAATTATCGATTGCTCAAACTTACCTCGATAGACTTTTCGATAAAAAATATTTAAACATTCTTCGTGCACTTATTCAAACAAAAACAAAAAATTTCAAACTTTTTTTCAAAAACAAAAGATGAGCTTTAATTGCTCCACAAGCTTAAGTATAGTTTCGTACATAATTCGTCTGAATTATAAATTAAAAGTACCAATGGTTTCTGATTTAGAGCGAGTTGAAGTTAAAAAATACGAAAATTGTATGCTATTAAAAAATTGTGTTTTTTTTCAATTATTCCAAAAACTAAGAAAGTTACAACTTTTTGCCATGAAAAAAAGCTGTGAAATCAAATTTCCTATGAGGGTAAGTATTTTAAAAAATTAATTCAATAATGTTTCAAAAAGCAACCAGGGCCCATCCCACGCATCGTAAAAAAGTCTTTTGAAACTTCGGGATTCTACAAACTCTTTTGAATGCTCTTGAATTCTTTGAATCCTTTCAAAGTCGTTAAACTTGTTTTTAAATCTTAGAACTTTTTATAATTCTTTTTTATATCTAAACTGCTTCTGATTCTTTTTAATTTTCTGCATTGCGTTTTATTTTGTTTGAATTCTTTGAATTTTTCGAATTGAAATATTGAGTATTACTTAAAATTAAAAGCAACAGCCCACAATTAAAAATTTATTTAACTTCTTTGCGTACTTTTGAATTCTTTGGCTTCTTCTGAAATCTTTAAATTCTTTGAGCTCTTGAATTCTTTAAATAATTTTCAATTTTTTTTAGATATAATATTTCAAAGATACGGTATTACTTATGACTAAAATCAAGAATATGAAGAATCAGTTTCAGTTTTTTGAACTTTTTTAATTGTTCCGAATTGTTTAGAAAACGTCAATATGTCACAAGTCAACAATTTTGTACCATTTTTTACTTCCTACTTAATTGATATTTTATAAAAAGAATGGTTACTTATGATATTAAAAAGCAAGGAAAGTAAAAAGTAGCGGTGATTTGGCTGATGACTCGAATTTTCTTGTAAAAACTGAACTTTATGCTTTAAACTAGGAACACAAAAACAAATATAATAATTTTGAATTCAACTCAGGAGAACGCGAATATTTATATTATTAAAAAATACTTTTGAATTATTTACTGCTTTTAAATTCTTTCAATACTTTTTAATTGTATAATTTGTTTGAATTATTTTCAATTGTTTGCATTCTGTTGAATTCTTCGCATTATTTGAATTTATTTTTATTTTGCTAATTCAAAAAAGAAGTATTACTTGAAATTAAACGCGAAGAACTAAAATTAAGCATTCATTTCAATTGTTTCATAATTTTCTTGAATGCTTTTGAATTCGTTTAAATTCTTTGAGCTCTTGAATTCTTTGAAATCTTTTGAATTTTTTGATTCTTTTAAATTCTTTGAATTCTTTTGTAAACTTAGATTGTTTCGAATTTTTTCAAATTGTTTGCATTCTGTTGAATCCTTTCAATTTCTTTGAATTTTTCAAATTCAAATATTAATTACAATTAAAAATTAAAAGCAAATTAAAAGCAACTAACTTTAAATTCTTTGAATTCTTTAGAACCCTTTGGATTCTTTAAATTCTTTAGAATTCTTTGAATTCTTAATTCTTTGCATTAAAAAATTAAGCATTGCTTACCCTTAATATTAACCACTTAAAATTACAAAAATTTCGTTTGGATTTTTTAAAACCATTCGGATTCTTTGAATTCTTTTGAAGAATTTGGAGTTCTCTTAATTCTGTTGAATCCGTTTAAAATTCATCAACATAAAAATAAAGAATCACTCAACGCTTAACAAAAAATAAAGTATTAAACAGTAAATTTGTTATTTACACGCTTTAAATTTATTTTATTTCTTTACAAAAACTATGGTAATTACTCTTACTCACAAAGGAAAGACAATCGTCCACACCCACCATCTGTCTTTCCATTTTTTTAAGTGGAGAACATATTTTTTTATGATTCTTTAAATTCTTTTAAATTCTTTGAATTTTTAAATTGTTTCGATTTCTTTGAATAATTTTGAATTCTATGAATTCTTTAAATTCTTGTAAATTATTTAAACTCGTCTAAATTCTGTATATTCTTCAGAATTATTTGAAATCAGTGGCATTGTTTTGGTGCTTTGAATTTTTTGAAAACTTTGAATTCAATAATCAAGTATTGCTTAACATTAATATTAACAACTTAAAATTCCGAAGATTTAGTTTAAATTAATTAAAACCTTTCGTATTCTTTGAATTCTTGTGATCTCTTTGAACTCTTTGAATTCTTTTGAATACTTTTGAATACTTTTGAATACTTTTGAATTCTCTTAAATCTTTTGACTCCGTTTGAAATTCATCAACTTGCAAATAAAGAATCACTTATTGCTTCCCAAAGAATTGAGTATTTAACAGTAAATTTATAATTTAGATGCTTCAAATTTATTTTATTTATTTACAAAAACTATAATAATTATTCTTACTCACAAAGGAAAGACAACCGCCCTCATCCACCCTCTGACTTTCCATGTGTTAAAGTGTAGAACATCTTTTTTTTATGATTCTTCGAATTCTTTGAAATCTTTTGAAATCTTTTGAATTCTCTAAACTCTTTTTAATTGTTATGAATTCTTTTGAATTCTTTAGATTCTTTGAATTATTTTGAATTCTTTGAATTTTTTTACTTCTTTTGAATTCTTTGAGTTCTTTAAATTCTTGTAAATCATTTAACTCGTCTAAATTTCTTGAAACCTTTGAATTCAAAAATCAAGTATTAGTTAACATTAATATTAACAACTTAAAATTACGAAGATTTCGTTTGAATTCTTTAAAACCATTCGGATTCTTTGAATTCTTTTGAATACTTTCGAATTCTCTTAATTCTTTTGAATCCGTTTAAAATTCATCAACATGCAAATAGGGAATCACTTATTGCTTCACAAAAAATGCAGTATTTAACAGTAAATTTATAATTCAGATGCTTCAAATTAATTTGTTTTATTTACAAAAACTATGATAATTATTCTTATTCACAAAGGAAAGGGGACCGCCCTCATTCACCATCTAGCTTTCCATGTGTTAAATTGTAGAACATGTTTTTTTATGATGCATCGAATACTTTTGGATTCTTTTAATTTTTTTAAATCATTTGAATTCTTTTCAGTTCTTTTAATTCTTGAAAATCTTTTGAATTCATTTCAATTTTGTTTATTTTTTATAATTCTTTGCAATCCGCTGCCTTTCGCATGTTTTAAATTTTTTTAAACCTTTGTATTTAAGAATTAAGTATTGCTTAAAAATAATATTAAAAACTTAAAACTAGGCAGATTTCATTTGAGATCTTTGAATACATTTGTGGCCGTCCGCGAAGAAAGTGACCTAATGGCAATCAAGGCAAGATATGAGCAGGACTTAGTAAATTTCCGGCCAATTAAGGCAAGACATGATGAGGACTTAGTAAATATTCGGCCAATTAAGGAAAGACGTGAGTAGGACTTTGTCAATATCCGGATAATTAAGGCAAGACGTGAGTAGGACTTAGTAAATATCCGGCCCATTAAGGCGAAATATGTGCAGGTCTTAGTAAATAGCCGACCAATTAAGGCAAGACATTAGAAGAACTTAGTAGATATCCAGCCAATTAAGGCAAGACATGAGCGGGATTTAGTAAATATCCGATCAATTAAGGCAAGACATGAGCAGTACTTAATAAATATCCGTCCCATTAAGGCAAGACATCAGAACTTAGTCAATATCCGGCCCATTAAGGCGAAATATGTGCAGGACTTAGTAAATAGCCGACCAATTAAGGCAAGAAATGAGCAGGACTTAAGTCAAAATCCGGCCAATGAAGGCAAGGCATGTGAAGGACTCAGTTAATATCTCGTAATTGAAAGCAAGACATATTTCACTCTTTTGTTATGCAATTTAAATAGCCAAAGCCTTACCACAAAGTAGACAGTGATGTATTGGCAGTTGTGCGGTCAAGGATGCTTCAAGGTGTCGGGTGTGGAAACAATTTTGTTAAATTACCTTTTTTTGTTTTCGAACAATGTATCAATAAATTGCAAAAAACGTTTCCAAAAACGTTTTCCAAACATAGGCTCAAATCCTGGCACGAAACTAGAATCGGGGTCGCATGGACCGTTTCCAATTGAAATATATAATTTTGCGCAATATACTTGACTGGATACTCGCGAACTGTGGCCCTTATGAATTGACAGTCGCAACTACCCTCGCCCAGCTTCTCTGAGAAACTGCGCGGGCCAGCAGTTCTAGGAAGGCCGAGAACGGGGGGGGGGGGGGGGGGGGGGAGTTTGATGTATAACTTGAGATTAAAATTTCGAACTCAAAATTATGAAAAATTCATTTGAATTCATTAAAAACTTTATGATTCTTTAAATGCTTTACATTATGTTGGGCCTTTTGAATTTTTCTATTTAAACTAAAAAATCAGGTATTACTTTCGATTAAAATTATCCTAAAATTAAAAATTCCTTTGAATTTTTTAAACACATTTGGATGTGTATATTTCGGAGCAATATAAAGCGTTGGGTAATATGACACACGGAGTAATTTTACACATGGAATAATGTGACACACTGCTATTTGTGGCATCTGGTGATGCGCAGTATAGGGTCGAAGCTTTGGCAAAGGTAGTATATTTCGTACAATATTCGGTAATAATATGATACATTTCTGAAACAGCAAAGAAATGAATATCGTTATTCAGATTGGGATTTCGTAATTTTAGACCAGCAATCAGAGTTTCAATAGACAATTAGGAAAAACACCAGAGTTATATCTATTTTTTAATCAATTGTGTATTACTTTGAATGCATCCTATTCTCGAAGATACTTTTATTCCTTACACTGGGTACTATTCCACACAGGCTAATGTGGATCTCTGAAATTGCGGCAACACAGTGGATGGTTGTATGAAACTGTGTCTCAAAATCGAACAGCATCGGATAAGAATTACCTGAAGGGATACTTCCTATTTTAATTCCAGAAGAATCTTTATTAAATACAGGAAAACTATAAAGAAAAAGTAAAAGAAATGGCTTACCTCGTAAATGTATGTTGAAGTTGGTATTGTCCGCAAAAAATTTCGTTTATTTATTATCGCAGACACTTGGATTTAATGTTTGACACGTGAATTTCTATCAATTTGTGCATTACAACCTGCGAGTTTTGTTTCTCGCTGATTCCAAACATCAAATTTCGAGATCCAAAACGGCGCATCCAATATTGCGGATAAAAAATTGAAAAACAAACAATTTGACTACAAATTGTTTTTTGGCTGTTTTCAAGACGCTTATTTTAAATCCACAGATAAAATTTCAAAATTCAAAATAACGAATCGAAATTGTGAAAACAACAACAATTTAGCTCAAAGTAGCTACCTGAAGTTTTCCGGGATGTTGAATTTAAATCCAAAGTAAAATACCGATAATTAGGTGTGTAAAGGATAGCAATGGTCCAAAAACTCCCATAAAGTGAGTTTCGTGTTAATTATAAAAAAGTTTGCGAATTTAAACTAAAACTTTCGCCATTTTGAATTTTGCTATTTTTATATCAGAATCATAATCACCTATCCCAAAGACCTATGAGTTACTATTGATGACAGGAATTAATCCATGAGCAGCGGAGTAATGGAAAGGGGTTTCTAGATTTTTTAGAACGAACTAGAATCCCCGTATAGTTTATTTAAATAAGCATGTTCGTTCGGAAACACTGCTGCGATCTAAATCGCTGAATTATCTATCTAGCGATCACCCCAGGCGATGAGTTTGACAAAATGTCCCATTATTAACGATCATGATCGGCCTTTTTTATTTTGACAAAAATTAATTTATATGTGTATAACATGAAAATGAATACCTAAGCCTCTGTGTTGACACTAATAATATTAATCCTCCGTTTACACACTTGTTTTTCCTATTTTCCGTTTAGACACAAGGAACTTTGAAGTCCTATTCAGTTTTTGAACTGTTTCTGGCTTTCAAAAATCGAGTAAAATTCAGGGTTATGTTTTGAGGTGTCTACTACACGATCCGATTGCTGTTAGTGTAACTCGTTACAAACTTTTTAAAATAAAAATTGAAATTTGGTAAAAATACAGAAAAATTCGATGCTTGTTGAAAAATACATAATTTTGCAACAAATGAATTAAAAAAAAAACGTTGCAGAGTTTGAAAGCTTAGACAATGACCTTCAAGAAAAATATAGACCCATTGGCGACGGCTTCAAAAAGTTGAATTATTTGAATACCTGAATAATGAGAATATTTTACAGTGATTCATGCGGGCAATTCCATAGAGAAAGTAGGTTATTGAATGTTAATCGATATTCATTGTACAAAATAGACCAGAATTACATAAAAACTTTATGTTGCTCATATAAATTCCAGAAAACATGAAATAAAGCAAAATAATTAATTTTCACTAACTTGTGAAAACACGCACGTGTTTTACACACAAGAACTTTTATGTCATTGAAAGCAATTTAACCTGACACCGCTCTAAGGTCAAATGTCGAACTGAAGCACCACTCACAGAATCTGACCCTATTACTATCTAAGATTTTTTAGAGAGGGGAACAAAACTTCCATACTTTCCTGAACACATGATATTCCAGGTTGAAAAATCGTTTGTGCGTTTTTCGAATTTCACGTTAGAGTTTCGGTATACGATCCCTGAGCCGGTAACTCTGGAAATTTGTCTTTACTTTTACCGAGGTTTGGCTGGTTCATATCCCACTCTAAATTGTGGGTCTTTAACATGCCGTTGGTTGGAATCCAGTCCGTGGATGATGATGTGGAAGACCCAGGCTGTACCGAACATGTCAAATTGGGCGTGCTACTCTTATCAGATTAGTTAATTGCATAGCAAAAATGAGTCCGTGAATGATGTTGAATACCGGAACAGCCCTGTAAAGACTATTAAAAAATCCAGCTCTAACACAATATGCCTTCCACATATTGGGCTAAAGGTCAAAATGAGCTGTCTTTTTTTCATTTTTACAAAAATAATTATATATACTCATAATAATAATAATCATGAAATAGAATTTACATTATAATAATGCAAGTAGGGGAAACTTTGCTATATGGGATCACTAAATTTGTTTACTTCTTTTAGAAGTTTTATATAAAAATTATGAGGAAAACGTCACCCTACTCTTTTGTCGTGCTCACAGTGTACTTTTTTCGTGCTCAAAGGGTAAGAAATTGCAGACAAAATCTCTAACCCTTAAAAAAATTCTAGTTAAATTCAGGAGAACTCATATCAATTAAAAAAAATCCGCCCGCCACTCAGGCAGTCTCATCTCACGCAGCACCCGTGACTCGCAAGTTTGCGCGCGTCTAGGGCGTGCGACTTTTGGCTTTCGCGCTGAGTACTCGATCATGTATTTGCCTCGGGCTGAACGCTGGGTCTTTTTACGTTTTTCCATGGATTTGTTTATTTTCACTGCTATTTTTAACAATTAGAATCAAAATTACCCATATTTAATACGTATACATACCATGCGTCGTTTAAACAAAAAAGATTGTTTTATTTATTTTAAATGTATTTTTAGAACAAAAGTTTATACAAAATTTGTAGATTTTTTTTGTCGAATAATTTCTGTCAGTTAATATTTTCTCGTCTCATGTGTGGTTTTTCCAAAATTTAATTTTTTATATTTTTAATGTTATTTTTAAGACTAAAAGAAAACCTAAGCGTCCTATGAAAAAACTATACCTAACCAAATTTGTAGCTCTTTTTGGGTAAGAAACTTTTGTCTATTAATTTTTTTCATCGCTTGATTCATTTGTCCAAAAATTTAATTCTTTTTTTTATTTCTTACGATTAAAACAAATACTGCAGGTCCTATAAAAAGTTCATTGCTAACTGTAGATCTTTTTCAATGCAGAATTGTTGTCGATTTTTCTTTTTTCATACCCTGCGTCGTTTTTCCACGAAAGAATTTTTTTTCTGGTAATTTTTTTTTCGTCATTAAAACAAAAACTACTCATCCTATTAAAAAAATTATTGATAACAAATTCGAAACTCTTTTTTGGATAAACAAATTTCTTTGATACATTTTTTTCGTAGCTTGTGTCGCATGTCAATTTTTTTGTAGTCTTAATCCGCCAATTCCTACGAAATTTATCGTGCTAACAGATTAAAAATCTACAGAAACATTCGTGAAACCCTGTTTTCCGGGTTAAGAGGGTCTCAAAACGATAACATTTAGCAAAAACTGGTGGTAAAGTGGGGGGTAAGGTACACAATTAGAATAACTTCTCTAACGAGAATGTAAAAAAACAACAATTTAGTCATTAAATATTTCCTTGCAACTTGTGCAGTTTTTTATACATTTCAATATATAGGCGAAAGATTTTGTTAAATAAAAATTGATTGTAACCAGCGTCATTATCCAGGCTCATTAGGGTCTGCACTATTTAACATAAGATAATCAGGACACCGTCAAAACTTCATCAAGCCCAATCTTTTATTTCATTCGGTAAAATTTATTATTTTAACAAATAGAATTTTTAAATTGGACATTTTACGAATATTATTATTTTTCTCCGAAGAAAAGACTTAAGAGAAGTCGCTATCTATCAGAATTATTTCAGATATATTTCAGGAACATGAATATTAGGTTTAAGATTTAGGTTAATTGTTATAAAAAATAAATACACACAATTACTTTCATACGTGCTCAAACACAACCAAAAACTTTATCTTGATTAAAAATACCTGAATATCTCAGAGAAGTAGTATTAATCATGGAAAATGAACATTAGTTAACAATTACCACTATTATATATATTCTAATAAACGAATTGTGTTGTTTTATTTTTTTCAAAGATGTTTTTGTCATCAACCAACTTTCAAATTAATTCCAAATTATAATCAATAGTTGCAGAAAATATTAATCTTAAATATTTTCATTTTTAATAACAATATTATAAACCAATAAAAATTCTTAGCGTTTTTCATCGGAAGAGGTTATTTTTTCTGCTAAATCATATTGCAGTTTTCTAATTGGTTATAAATCATCAAAAAAGTGTGGAAATACCTGGTTATTGTTATTGTTATTAACAATAGCAATAGTATAGCATAGTATAGCTAAATAACATCGCGAAATACGTTTTCTTTTATATTTTGTTTCTGAGTCACAATTCTCCATTTTTATTTGATAATAATTTTAATTCAGAATTACTGAGAAAGTTACTTAATTAAGCACTACTATCGAGATGCATTGAAATAATCCTCACGAAAAAAACCGCTTATTCATACGCAAACTTGCTACCGATGACTGTTTATTTAAAATATTGTTAATAACCATAACAAAAGCGAGTTTTTGCCACACTTTCTTGATGATTTATAACCACTTAGAAAACTGCAACATGATTTAGCAGAAGAAAAATTTTTTCTGATGGAAAACGCTAAATTTTTTAATTTGTTTATTTTACTGTTATTAATAATAAAAATATATATCATTTAAATTTATTTCAGCTATTTATTATAATTGAGAATTACTTTGAAAGTTGCTTGATAAAAAAAAAACATCTTCGAAAAAAATAAAATGACCCAATTTGTTTATTAGAACATTTACAATAATGGGGATTGTTAACTAATAGTTATTTTGCATTCTTAATACTACGTCTACGAGATATTTAGGTATTTTTAATAAAAATCAAGTTTTTTGTTGTGGTTGAGCACCATATGAAAGTAATTGTTTATATTAATTGTTTATAGCAGATATATAAACGTTTATTTTTCAGCCTGTTAGCCTTAAAAATTAACTTGCTTATACTTCCATTTTTTTACAGAATTTTCATACAACTACGTCTTACAAAGTACTATCCATCCACACTTTACAACTAATCCGCTCGCTCCTATAACCTAACCTTCCTCGCTGCACCTCGCCTCGCCTCGCCTCGCGTGGATTATGCCCTTGGCATAATCTACACATAGTTTCCGTTATACCTTGACTCTTATTCTCTTCTCTCCTTCTGCCTTCTCTTTCTCCATGCCATTACTTCCCTCCTCTTCCAAAAATTTCTTCTCATATTTACACGCTCGACTCCCTGTTATAATTCCTAAACTCATTCTTTCTGTCTCCCTCCTGAAAATATAGTTCGGCGTATTCCCTGCCAACCCCAGTATTCACTTTACATACCTCTGCTTTCAAAATCATCTGTGAACAATCTCTTCCCCAGCCCCATACCTGCCTCATCACCACATTTGCCCTTCTCACTCTTTCTTTTATATCTGCTAAACCATCGCGTATATTTTGTACGCAGTATTCGTGAGCGTAATTCCTCTATATTTTCCTGCCTCTCCCTATCCCCTTTCTTATACAGTGGTACGATCAACCACAACAGCCACGCTTCGTTTTCTACCCCGTCAATCCCTGCTGCCCGCGATTTTTTCAACTTCCCTATCTGCTTCTCTATCTCCTCGTCGTTTAGCTCCTCTTCATCTACCTCTCTGTTTCTTCTAACCCCTAATCTCTCTTTCAAGTATCTGACCCCTTAAATGAATCCTTAAAAAATTTCCTCCATTCGTCGCTCCCTATCTTCTAACTTAATCCCACCTTACGTTTCCTAAACCTATTAATTATCTTTCATACGTCCCCTTCTGTCTTAACACTTCTCAACTCCTCTTCCAGCTCTTTTCTTTTTCCTCCTCTTTCTTCTTACACATCGTCCTAAACTCCTTCCTGATTTCTACGTATTCCTCCTTTTTCGGGGTTCCTTTCCTCCACTTCCTGTTCTGCTTTTCCACCCTTCTCTTTAGTATTTTACATTCCCTATCCCACCACAACTGTACAATTCCCTTCTTTTTTTTCCTGAATACCTTTTTTTGCACACAACCTTTCTCTTTCTCTTATAGATCCTCCCATATCTCGTTCGAGGACTTCTCCTCAAAGCTTACGTTGCCCAACTGCTCCTGATACTTCTCTATCGCCTCTCTCGTCCATAACACCCTCTCCCCTAACGACCCTTCTTCCCCACCCTGCTTTTCGCTAGCCTCCCCCTACATCCACAAACTCAATGGCTGATGGTCTGATTCCACCCTTCCTTCCACCGCGAATTTCTCTATCTCCTCAAAACCTTGTATATTCATAATCACGTAGTCTATCACCGATACACCCCTCTTACTCACATACGTGTATTCTCCCTCTTCGTCCCCTTTTACAATACCACTCGCCACCGCCCACCCTCTATACCCCATCCAGTCGCTTAGAATCTCCTCCTCTTTATCTATTATTATTTCATCCTTCGATTTTCTTTCAAAGCTCTCCCCTTCCTGGTACAGGCTCCCTTCCCGCCTAATTCTCGCATTAAAGTCTCCCCCCATTACCACCATACCCTCATCTCTTTCTCCTAGTAAGTTTTCTACCCTTTCTTTAATCCTTTACATTCCATCCTAATTGTACAGTAACAAACTTATACATCTGCCCTCCTATCTTTACATCCCTCATTCGCACGCCCTCCCCCTCTCCCTGTCCATGAACTTCTTCCTCTAATCCATCCCTAACCCCTGTTATAATTCCCCCACTAGCCCTTCCTTTCCTTTTTACTTTGACCGCCTCCTGTGGCCTCTACCTATACCCCCTTGGCAACTTTCGCTCTGCTCTATCCCATTCTTTTCTCTCTACCCACGTCTCTAACAGTCCAATCACATCAAATTCCTTAATATACCTCCAGAAATCCTCATCTTTCCTCTTCACCCCTGCTACGTTCCAGTACAACGCCTTTAATATTCCT
Organism: Belonocnema kinseyi; assembly: GCF_010883055.1. NCBI lineage: Eukaryota > Metazoa > Arthropoda > Insecta > Hymenoptera > Cynipidae > Belonocnema > Belonocnema kinseyi. Next base: position 15,104,686 of record NC_046665.1, on the reverse strand, counting down.
CCACCCTGCTCTACCCCCCCCCCCCCCCCCCCCCCCCCCCCCCCCCCTACTTCCCCCGAAACAAATTCCCCTACACTTCCTTCAATACCTCCTTCTCCTCATCCCATACCCACATTTTCTTGTCTATTTTTATTTTTCGATACCCTACCTTCACTGCTCTCCCTTCGCTCCTCTCCTTCCTAGCCCTGTTATTTAGCATTCCTGAACATCCCTTTCCTTCCTCGTCAAATCTTTATCAATAAAAAACTTATTGTCCTTCATTCTAATTTTGTTACGCATTACCCCCAATTTTTCTTCCCAGCTCTCCAATTCCACCACCGCCACTTCACTCTCCTTTCTCTCCTCCATCCTAATTTTTTCTACCTTGCCTTTAACCCAACCTATGTTCTTTAGCAGCGCTTCCACCCCGTCCCTTTCTTCCCCGCTCTTGAGCTTTAATCCTCTTATCACTATATTATTTCTCCTATCTGCCTTCTCTCCTCCTTTTCATTTCTACGCTCTCCCACTTTCTCTTCTATCATGCTCTTCACTTTCTCCCAAAAGCCTTGCTTCTCACCCTCCCGCCTGTCCACTGCTTCCATTCCCGACCTGCCCTCCACCTTCCCCAGCCAATTTTCCGCCCTTTCCTTCCACATCCTAATATCTTCTTCAATCTCCTTTATTTTATCCACTTTTTCCTTCCTTAGGGACACTAACTCCCTCAGAAATCCTTCTACTTTTCCCCTCAGCCCTTTTACTTCCTTTCCCCATCTCTCATCTCTTACCCTCAGATCATCCCTCATACTTTCCATCTGCTCCATAGCCCCCCTTACGTCCTTCCTTAACCCTCTGATCTCGCCTATCAGCACCCCGATAGCCTCCTTCTCCGCCTGCCCCTCAATTTGGGGGGGGGCTACGTGTTCGTACGCTTTTTTTAAAGGGACTCTCTAGCGCGCTTTTCTTCGGACTCTCTCTGCTTTCCCTATTCCTCCTCAAGAGATCCTGCTCCTCACTTGCACTAGACGTTCTCTCCCTTGCCGATCGCTTCTTCTGCTGCGGTTCTTCCCCCTCCCTGACGCGCCACTTGACACCGGGCCACGCACAACTGGCCGTCGTGTCAGTGTTGCCAGATTGGGGATTTGATCCCTAGATTTAGGGATTTTCAAGCGTCTCAGGGATGCATTTAGAGATGTGAAATATTTAGGGAAAAATTCAGGGA
>NC_046665.1:15101377-15103388 GCF_010883055.1 Belonocnema kinseyi | reverse complement strand
TTTTTTTTGTTTGGTTCGCAGATTTAGGGATCTCAGTCGACATCTAGGGATAAATAAGGTTCGAGTTGGGGATAAACCGTTCCGCCCATCTGGCAACACTGCGTCGTGTCCCTCTGGAAATTTCCTCCCCGTCGACTTCACTGCCAGCACTGCCAGTACTCTCGCTATCCTATCCATACACAAAAGTACTCACTGCCGCCCATATATGTCTCTAAAGGCTGATGCCGCTTACCGCCCTAAAATTTCAGTTTCTTTGCCCTATTTCACCTCTCACATCCCCTTTAGCCACCCTTTTCTCACCCTTAACATTCCCAATCACTACAAGAACCACCTATGCCCACCATGAAGGCCCAAAAACACAAAACTACCCCGCCTTCTCGCAAACATAACCTCACTTTCCCTATTTAGCCAAATCTCACCCCCATCTACAAAATAAATAATGTGAATCACAGAGTGAAATCAAAAAATCGGGCCTGATGACGTTCTGCCGGATTTAGTTATGAGCATTTTAAAAAAAACATCAAAATTGGTAAAAAATTGTAGTCTGTAGTAGATTATGAACAGTAAATTCCCGATACCTCTACCGTCTGAGCCACAATGACTCCCTCGGTGATAATCTTGTAGGGCTATCAAAAAGAAACATTGTTATTTTCTTGACTTTTTTCCATATTGAACATTACTTAGGTTACAATTTTTAAGCTCCACGAATAGATGTACACAGAATTTCTAAAAAAAATAGTTTTAAAAATATAGAAAGATATAAATTTTTGAATTTTTATCCGAAATAGTTGGCTAACGAACTTGACCTTCAGTTAAGCACACTGACAGAGTTCACCAAAGACAGAAGAATTTTTTAGCAGACAATTCAATTTTCAACAAATAAGTTAATTTTTAGCCATCAGAGATAATTTTCTACCAAAAAATGTTGATTATCTATAAACAAAAAAAAACGTATTCAACAAACAATTAAATTTTCGATCAAAATATCAGACATTTCAATCAAACAGTTGAGCTTTCATTAACAGGGAATTTCGGATAAGAATTATAATTTTGTGTTGTAACATCAGAATTCCTTTACTCAATTGTGACAATTATATATCTTTTCTGAAATTCGCTATCCCTCTGCCAGTGAAAAAAATCATTTATAATTACTATTTTTAATGTTGGCATGGCTGTTTGAATAAAGTTCAATCGGTGACTAATTAAGCTAAGAATTTACTAAAACTGACTACTGTTCACGTAGAAAGAGACATGCATCCTATTGAATTTCATACGAAATGCTTTCAATTTCTAAACTTTCAGAAAAATAGTTAAATTTTCTAATGGAATAGTTAAATTTTTAGTTGAAAAATTGATTTTCAACAAGGTAGTTATATTTTTAAAAAGAGATGATTTTTCGATTAAAATGGTGAATATCCCAACAAAAAATTAACTTTTAACAAAAGTTTCTAACTTTTAACTGCAAGTACATGAAGTATCAAGGAAAAAAGGCAAAAGAAAAATGCGAAAACCAATTTTTTTTAATTGAGAAATATTTTCTCTTCGAAATACTACCTCTGCTATAAATGTACGTGAAGTACTTTTTTCTAAATTCAGAAGGAAATTTTAAATTGTAACGAATGTTGACTTGGAACAGAGATTTTTGAAACTACTTTCTTTTAAATCACAGTTTTAATTCTTCAAAAAAATACCTGTTCCAAATGAAATTATATTTCTTTGACGAAACTCCCTCCTAAAACAAAAATGATAATTATTTTCACTCATTTGCCCTGCATCTGTAGGTAAAATAAAAATCACTTTTTGAAATTGAGCAAAATTATTAAAATAATAAATATAATCAGTCAGCTGAATCTTATTCAATCAGCCAGTAATATGTTAAAAATATACTGTAAAAAGGAAAAAGGAAACTATTAAATATTTATGGAGATATTGTTAAAAATGTCAAGAGTCCCCATACCGTCACTAATCAGGTATTCGGAGCGCTTGGGTCGGAGCAATGTTTCTTTTGCAA